>NW_024424675.1:19642609-19977714 GCF_017311325.1 Ursus maritimus | reverse complement strand
TTCCTGAGCAGGGAGGGAGGCGAATGCATGGCTGAGAGTCCATCCTGACTCAGGCTCTCAAGTGTCTTCCTGGTTGCCTCTGAGAAAGGACAGGGAGGGGCCGTGAGGCAGGAGTTTGAGCCTCGTCTTCCCTTCAGAGCCGCTTCCCATCCTCCAGCTCCTCAGAGCATCAGCGTGGGTACTCCTGCTTTGGCCTGGCCTACAGGTGACTCGCCAGGTGACTCGCCCCAAGTCCCGTGAAGAGAGAAGACACGAGACAACTCTGGTCGTTCTGAATAAAGCGAGATTACGCCTCATCGAGAGATGGGGGAGACTCTGGGAAAGCAGTGCTTCGTGAGATAAGCCTTCCTAACGCCTGACATTTCATCAGTGAGAATCCGCCAACAGACACGTCTGCGTGCCCACCCTGTGCCAGGTGCCATACTTCCCACGAGATGCAAACAAGGAGGAGGGTTTTGATCTTTGATCTTTAGCCTCCAGATCAGCGGAGGAGACAGACAAACAAACACACACGCAGTCGTGCTGCAGTGTGAGAGACTCTGGGAGCCCAGAGGAGGGCCGTGAATGCTCACAACAGGCAAATCAGGAAAACTTCCTGGAGGAGTTGGCCCTTGAGCTGAGTTTTGAAGGACAGGTTTCAATCATCCACGTAGAAAGGGGTGTGTGGATGTGTGAGGGAGGTAGGGATGCCCTTTACAGTGTTTTATCAAACCGGAAGCCCTTAGCCATTTATCATTTCATTCGGTGTTGATATGACTCTGGTTGGGAAGTTCACAGACCGATCCTTTCTTTTGGGTGTTTCCCCCACCTCGAGGGATGAGGGTGGAAGGCTATCCTCATCATCATAGAAGGTGGATCGGAGGCCTTCTGTTGGCAAACGTGGTGGTTACTGAAGGAATCTTCTCGGTAGCTGGTCTCTCTGCCCTTTATCTCCCTCAGTCTCACTGGTAACTGGCACAATGGATGGAATGTTCTCTATTCTATAAAGGAGAAAGCCAAGGCTTAGAGAGGTTGACTTCTCCGTCGACACTCTTGTACTTAATGGCGAAGTAAGGACTCTGCATCTTTAAACACTTTGTGGCTTTGGGAAAAGCATACATTGGTAACTAGTCCTTCTAGAGCAGGGCTTTCTTCTACCCCATCTGCCTGCTACATACAGACTTCAGGGAGGGACGAGTCTTACTATTCACAATGATGATTTCCCTTACCTACTCCCTGTTTAATCCTAGATGTCTGACTATCACAAGTCAGCAATATTAATGACAATGAGATTGTTTGAGTTTGGCTAATGGGTAATTACAACCTGCCATCTGAGCAAGCTTCTCCAACGGCCACCTAATGATAACTCAGATGTGACAGCAGAGCCAATGTCATCGAGGCTTTAAGTACAATGTCAACTTGACTTTTCAGCTGGAATTTCCAGCAGTAAGCCAGACGGATGGGTGGTGAATTTTGCTGACATCCCTAGGCTTTCTGGACAGTGCTAGCAGATTCTAACAGTGATGGTAGCTCCCAGGTATAGGGGTATGTGCGTTCAAGATGACCTATTCCCAGTGAATCCCAGGAGAATGCAGAGATCCATGAAGGAAGATCTGTGAGGGACATGTCCTAGTTCAGAATATCATTCTGTCAGGACGCCTGGGTGGCTCAGCCGTTAAGCGTCTGCCTTCGGCTCAGGTCATGATCCCAGGGTCCTGGGATCAAGACCTGCATCGGGCTCCCTGCTCAGCAGGAAGCCTGCTTCTTCCTCTCCCACTCCCCTTGCTTGTGTTCCCTCTCTTGCTGGCTGTCTCTCTCTCTGTCAAATAAATAATAAATAAAATCTTAAAAAAAATATCATTCTGTCAAGCAGCTTTTGAAAACCTAGTTTTAGAAGTTTCTTTGTAACTAAAATCGAGGTTGCCGTGGTATGAAGAGAAAAACCACAGCTGCAAATTTTAGATGAATGGGAAAACTACCATGAAGTTCTGGAGAGGGGAGAGAGATTTTAATTTTTTTTTTTAATTAAGGTATAATTTACATCCAGTGAATTTGCTCTTTTCAGTAGACATTTCTCCAAATTTTGGCAAATGCGCACAGCCATGTAACAATGCAGGTCCAACACGGTCCCACCACCCTCCAGATTTTCTCCTGTCCCTGGACCTCCAACCCCTCCCACCACCCTCAGCCCCTGACAATTCCTGATCTGTTTTCTGTCCCGATAGTTGCCTTTTCTGTTATGTCACATAATGGAATCATACAGATACAGCTTCTGAGAGACTTTTCACTGTACACTTTATGTAGTCCCGAAATTTTGTGCCATCTGTATATATTATCTGTTCAAAAACTAGATATAATCTTTGTATCTATTCAAGAAAGAGATATAAAAAATAGACACTTCCAATAATCCATGGGTTAAAGAGGAAACCCAAGGAAAATTATAAAATCTTTAGATCTGAATATTAATGAAATTATTAATGAAATAGCAGTAATGAAAGGGGTTTTGATGCCGTCATACATAATGGAAGTAAGCAAAACCTACGGAGGCAATGAGAGAGGTACTTGGGGGAAAATTCATAATCTTAAGTGCATTTACTAGAAAACACAGTTTTGTTTTGTTTTTTAAGAACCTAAAGGGTTCTGTTTTAAAAGCCAGGAAAAAAAAACCAAAGTAAACCCAAAGAAGCTAGGATATAAATAATCAAGATAATTATTGAATAATTAAAGAATAAAGACAAAAAATAAATGGCAAGAATAAAAATATATATGATTTCTATATTTTCTTTTCTTTTTTTTTTTTAAAGATTTTATTTATTTATTCGACAGAGATAGAGACAGCCAGCGAGAGAGGGAACACAAGCAGGGGGAGTGGGAGAGGAAGAAGCAGGCTCATAGCAGAGGAGCCTGACGTGGGGCTCGATCCCAGAACACCGGGATCACGCCCTGAGCCGAAGGCAGACGCTTAACCGCTGTGCCACCCAGGCGCCCCTGATTTCTATATTTTCTTAATATATTTATTTTTAATTTCTTTTTTTTTTAAGATTTTATTTATTTATTTGACAGAGAGAGAGACAGCCAGCGAGAGAGCGAACACAAGCAGGGTGAGTGGGAGAGGAAGAAGCAGGCTCATAGCGGAAGAGCCTGATGTGGGGCTCGATCCCAGAACGCCGGGATCACGCCCTGACCCGAAGGCAGATGCTTAACCGCTGTGCCACCCAGGCGCCCCTATTTTTTTTATTTCTTAAGTAGGCTCCAAGCCCAGCACGGGGCTTGCACTCACAACTCTGAGATCAAGAGTCTCACGATCTACGAACTGAGCCAGCCGGGTGCCCCCACGTGATTTACAGATCGATGCACAAACCAGCTTAGGACAGTGGAATGGACATTGGACCTTTGAGCCTCAGTTTCCCCATCTCTCCAATGGAAATAATAACACTCACGTCTGCCCAACAGTAGGTAGGACTTCTGCCAATAAAGATTTGGCCGTGACAGCACTTCCTTTTACATATCTGCACAAAAGTTAATTCAGTGGGGATTATGGTGTGTCACTAATGCAATCTCTCTTCAAGATATTACACGTGTAATCCCCTTACCTGGATTTCTTTCTTCTCTAAGGCTTCTCATATCTTCCTTTCCTCCTGTGCTGCTGGTCTGTGCCAGCAAGGCACTGTAGAAGACCTTGGGGCCACTGAGCCCTGGGTCGGGCCGTCAGAGCTACATGCTGGATTCTGGAGTGCCCTCAGATAAGATCTAACCCCTGTCTTAGGAGACAAGGGCTTAAAACCACATTTACCACTTTCTAAGCTGTGTGATTGTGAACAAGCCTCTTAACCTCTTTGAAGTTTGCACCTTTATCTGTTAAATGGGATCTTAATTATGTCCATATTAGGGATCTGTTAGGAGAGTCAAATGGGATGGTACATGTGAAAGTATTTTATGAATGGCAAAGTGCTGTAAAAATGTTAATTATTATGGCAATTGTTTTTATCAAAACTTGTTCACCAAGAGTTTACTCCAAAGACACGTGCCCGGTCTCCGGGATGACTTTCTGTGCCTTATGGCAGTCGGAATGGGGGTAGCTGCTCTTCTGATTAGCCCCTGGCTTCTGGGCTGGCTGGCCAGCTGCCCAGCCAGCTCTGGGCTTCCGTGGCCCTCCCATGTTTTTCAGGTGCATGGCAGAATGCAGTGGAAACTTCAGGGGAAGGATTTAGGTAGAAAAAAAAAAGAGGGAAGAATGTTTCCTTTTTGTTGCAAAAGAAAGTTAATTAACGTTCTGTTTGTTTCCTAAGTTCTTGGCTAACATGAAGAAACCATTTTTATTGTGGGGCAGGGGGTGCCTGGGTGACTCAGTTGGTTAAGTGTGTGCCTTTGACTCAGGTCATGATCCTGGAGTCCAGGGATCAAGCCCCATGTTGGGCTCTCTACTCAGTGGGAAGTCTGCTTCTCCCTTTCCCTCTGACCCTCCCCACTTGTGTTCATTCTCTCAAATAAATAAATATATTTTTTAAAGATTTATTTATTTAAGAGAGAGAGAGACAGCCAGCGAGAGAGGGAACACAGGCAGGGGGAGGGGGAGAGGAAGAAGCAGGCTCCCAGCGGAGAAACCTGATGTGGGGCTCGATCCCAGGACTCTGGGATCACGCCCTGAGCCGAAGGCAGACGCCCAATGACTGAGCCACCCAGGCGCCCCACAAATAAATAAATCTTTTTTAAAAAAATCTTTATTCAAAGATTAAAAATTCATATATAATTACTTTTCTGAAACTTGCATAGACCACAGTGTTGTCCAATAGAATTATCATGTAAGCCGCCAAAGCAAGCCACGCGCAGAATCTAAAAATTTTTAATAGCTGCATTAAGAGTAAAAAGAAACAAGTGTAATTTTATTTTTTAAGTGTAATTTTAATGTCCCAACTATTATCATTTCAACATGTAATCAATATGAAAGATTACTAGTGTGAGATATTTTACAGTATTTTTTTTCACACAAATCCTTCAGAATTTGAGATTTATTCATAGCCGCTGTCGATGTGGACCCACCACATTGCAGGTGCTCGGCAGCCTCACGTGGCCTGTGGCTGTGGCATCGGACAGTACAGGACAAGAGCTAGAACGTAAGTAAGCTTGAGGAAGCTAACTTCATTTCTGAAAAGTAGAAAATATGACAGGACTCTAACAAGCTCTCTGTATAGTGGAGGGAGAAAAAGGAGTACTAGGTTTGGGTTCTTTCAGTCACTCATTCATCGAGTGTTTATTGAGCACCTACTTTATGCCAAGTGCTGTGGTCTTGGCTCTGCAGCCAACTCACACCGTGACCTGGGGCAAGTCACTTCTCAGGGCCTCAGACTCCCTAGTCCACCTCTGAGAAAATGTAGACACCCGTATAGGAAAGAGAGAAATGTCGGTGCCAGCTGGGGGGAATGTGCACCTGGAAATCATTAGCTTACTGGTGGAGTTTTGAAAAACCATTAGAACCAATCACTTTCCTTGATAGTGTTGCTGGAGCTCTCACAATCCCTTTATTAGTAATGTCAAAACTTGATCAACCCCGTAAGATTTTACTGGAAGAATTAATCATGCAAGTCTTATCTATGGAGACAGTTTGGCATACTGATCCCAATTTCTTCATCAGTCTTATCGACCATCTTTTTAGAGAGTTCCTAAGGGAGAACTAATAAAACAAGTCATAAATTCCTCTGTGACACCAAGGGCTTTATAAATGCTAAGTAATCATTCCTGTCTATCAGTAGGTTTGACTGTGGGAAGATAGGAGGTGTTGCAAGGAGTAAGCTGGACCTGACGTGAAGGCTTAGAAATAAAGTCACCTTCCTTAACTCATAGGTGGCCGTGACTTCGGAGTGACTGCAGCTCAAACAGAAAAAGGAAGTAGAGTTCTACTTCCTGGAAACAGGTTGGCGTTAGCCATACAGCTGAACTATCGGGTAAAGTCAGAGTTCAACTTCTGTGTTGGGAGAATGACCCTACACAGGTATTTAGAAAGAGAGAGAGTGACTCTTAGAAAATACAAGTGTTGGAACCTCATTAAATAGATAATGATCATAAAATCAGCCACCATCACCCGTGGTTGCCACCTGAGCCGGCATTGTTAACGCACGTTCAGGTGGTAAGCACCGAAAAGTCATCCCTGACGTTGGTACGTGGCCTTTTAAGTTTGCCAAGTGCTTTCACAGCCCTGTCCCGTCGGAGAATCACAGCAGCTGTGCCTGGTAGGTAGGCTGTGTGTTAGAATCCTTATTTTACAGACAGGGAGACAGAGGCTTACAGTGAGCAGCAAAGATGTCTGCAAGGGGCGGGGGTATTTGTTTTGTTTTTGTTTTTCATCACTACATCTTGCTGCCTTCCTAAGCTTCTCCAGAACTGAAAAGTGGCCCTGGTACCTCGTGCAACTGAGGGCACGTGCAGAACTTTGTAGAAGAGTGTGCATCTAGAGAGGTCCTAGCAGTTGAGCAGACTTTCTGCTAACTAAAGAGAACTCAAGCAAAGAAGGAGGATGGCCATTCTTTCCTAAGTGTGGAGACTTTTCACTTTGGACAGGATGGAAAGAAAGGAAAATAATTGTTCTCATCTACTATATTTCCAGTGGTATCAGCCACAAAAGAAGTAGGATTGCTGCTAAGAAACACTTTCCTAGAACCAAACGTAGTGGGCTTCATTGGGAAGGAAAAAATATTCCCGATCCCATCTTATATAGAAGATACAACCCCTTCTCTTCTGGGTGTACTTTACCATTTATGAAACTGTTCCACACAGATCTCCATCAATTCATATGTGTAGCAATGCCACAAGTAGAGAGCAGTCCGTACCTCTTACACACAGTGCTTTGCTGAGTGAATGAATGGCTGTATCTCCATTTTACAGATGAGAAAACTGAGATCCAGAGATGTTCAATGGTTTGTCCCAGCGAGGGAACCATGACTAAAACCCGCATCGTCTGAGTTCAGACTTGATCATGCTCTTACATGGATTCTCCCTTGAGATCTGGTTTCTAAACGTGTATCACAGAATATCACGAGGGGAAGTAGTCATACTTTTCATGAAGTCAGGATTTGGGAATATCTCAGTTCTCTCCAATCATTCCTAATCACTTATATGTATATAAATTAAATCACCATTCACTCTCTGCAGCAGCAATAAAAGACCTAATTGACATTCCACCTGCCGAACAGCCTAAGGCAGAGTGGAGATGGCCGTGAACTGTAGCCACATTTCTAATCATCTCATCAAGAAACCAAAGCAGAAGGGTTAATTTATGAGCCATCAATCACAAGGGTAAAGTAATGCCAGCTTGGCAGCGAAGCTGGAAAAATACACACACACACGCACACACGCACACACACACGCCTGCAGAACAGGGTACTGAAATCCCAGTTTATGGGATCGATGTCTCAACAGAGAAGAGAATGCTTATTTTTTCTCCAAGAATTTCGAGATAGAAGAGAGAAATCTTACAAGTTGAGAAGTCCCTGCGTTTATTACCTAGTCTAAAAGGAGGGATGGCAGAGTTATTGGTGAGAGAAAGGATACGGTTTCTACAAATTCAGAGGTATTTGGAGAAAGGTACAAATCGTTTTCTTTCAAGAAGGACTCAGGCACTACTGGGCAACCTCTGCCCAGAAAAGCAAATGTCTTCTTATCAGGATTTTTCCAGAAGCCACACCTGCAAATCGAAAGGGACCTTAAGCTGACCATCTAGTGTAATGCCCTTGACCCTGGCTGATCTGACAACCGTCTCCAAAACATTTATGTCACGATCATCAAGCCTCCATTTGTCCTTCAGGGATGGGCAAATCCACCATCCCTTGACGTGCTGTTTCTCTTTACCTGAGCTCTGGAAAGTGTTGTCCTTACGTTGAGCTTCTACACTGGAGCCCATTTCAAACAAGGCCAATCCCTCTCCAGTGTCACAGCCCATCTGTTCTGAAGACCGTGATCATGATTCTTCTGTCTCACATAGCTAAACGTCTCTAAGCTAAATGTCTCCAGTTAGAGGGTAGTCCCTTAAAACATTCCGAGAAGAACTGGGTTCCAGGACTCACTATCCCCTTGGCCATCGTCCTGGCCAAATTTCAGCATTGACTGTGGGATACCGGAGATAACCTGAACTACAGAGGGCACTTCCTCTAGGGTAGTTACTTGACATCTACCTGTGACCTCAGAAAAATGCCCTCTCAGCAGGGAGACAGTGCAGGATGGAAGGATGGTCTCTGATCTCAGAGCTGGGAGCTTTAGAACTAGTGGGGTCCATGGCCCAGGACTGTTCTGGGTTGCCGAGGCAACAGGCAGCACCATGTCAATAGCCCAGCCCTGTATCTGGGCTTGGCCTTGGCTGAAGCCTGTGGCTGTGCGCCCAGCAGAGAGGCGGGGCCGCATTCTCCAGAAGATCCCTCAGGGGCAGGTGCACCCTCCCTCCCTGCAGCTCAGGCAGCAATCTTATCAGGCCACTCTTGCCACAGCAAGTTCCTTGTCATTTATACTCTGCCAGCAGCACAGCCTGCCTACCCCAGGCCTTGAGTCTCTCCAACACGGGTTCTATAACCTCAAGAGAGAAAATGTGCCCAGTAAATATCCAGAGATTAAAAAGGTGAGACAGTAGAGCAGGGACATGGAGAGGCAGTCAGGGGTCAGCCATGCTTTGGTCTTTGGCACGAAGCTCCCTCCCGTGGAACATTCACAGAACTACAGAGCTAAAAGAAACCTCACAAACCCAACTTTCTCCCTCTCGAAGATGAGGAAACAGGTCCAGAGAGCAGAAGTGATACCCACCCAAGGGCACGTAGTGTTGTAGAGGCAGAGGCTGGACCCAAAACCCACCTCCTAGAACGGCCAGTCTCGTTCTTTCTAGCAAGCACAAGGAGACTCTGCTGCAGGAGGGCACTTGATGAGCATACTTCCCTTCCTTCACCCACTTTGCACGGATGGAATGCAGGCTCACAGACACTATGTCTTGACTTCCTACCTCAAATAGCTTAAGTATCACACTGCACAGAAACCGTGGGCTCACAAAGAGAGTGGGCACGCCATGCTGGACCCCGATGCCTGGGAGACCTGGGCTTCCAGGCTTCACTTCCCCGGTTTGTAGCATGGCGGGGATCAATTAGACACCAAGGTCTCTTCCAGCTCTGATTTTCTGTGATTGTCCTGTGGTCAGGCGCCCCGGGGACTCGTTTAGCTTATGTTGCAGAGTCAGCAGACTTAATAAGGAATCTATACCTCTACCAATTGCTTCTTTTAATGTCCCCAAAGAAGGAAGTGTTTTGAGGATGTGACAGGACGTGAAGTCCTAAACTGGCCTTGCTATCCATAATGTATGTCGGGGGTCAGGGTCCCAGGCTTTGGGTTCTTGTGAGGTGCCCTGGCACCCAGCAAGAGCAGAGTCCTTGGACCTGCTCAGTCGCCCAGGAAGCCTCCCTGCCCCCCAAGCCTGGTTCAAGGGCAACGCCATCATCAGCACCATCTCTGCACTGCATGGGGCTGTCTCTCCACTGTCTTGTTTACCCCCATGCCTGGCACGTGGTGAGTACTCGCCTCATTCCTAATGACAGAAAATGGGCAGAGCCTCTCTACTGAGACGGGAAGGCAAGACAAGAGCGAGGTTGTGGGGTGTTTGGAATTCCTCCGCTTCTGCTTGTCATATTACTCGGGCAAGTCCCCTGCCTCTTTTTTTTTATCCTTAAAATAAGGGAGTCTGATTTGATGAATACTTTCCAACTGTTCGGTGAAATACTGGTTTCTTGGGTATTTGGTAGGAAAATAAACTGTCTCCTCGGGTAATTTGTTGCACACGGTAGCTCCCTCTTGGAGATTCACGTACACAGAATAGTGAAGACAGACTTAAAGACATTTATTTAATTTTATGCAAACCAACTTTCTTCAAAAGAGTCTGGGCTCCTCCTTCTATCTGAGGAACTGGTGTGGTGAAGCAAACAGCCTGGGAAATCCTGCACGAAATGATTTCCCCGTCCCCTGTAAACTATTTCTCCTTTAGAGACAGGGTAGCCTGGTAAGGTGAAAAGACTGTGGGCCTTGGCGGCAGGTAGACCTGGGTTCAAATCTTGGCTCTGCCTTTTAATAGCTGCATGGCCTGTAAGCAAGTTACTTAATCTTCCAGACTTGCATTTCCTCCTCTGTGAAATGAGCATGATAACCCTATTTGTTAAGCTTGTAGGCTGTTAAAACTATCAAATGAGATAACAGATATCAAATATCTAGTACAGTGTTTGATACACAATAGACCCATAAGAAATTCTTCTTCTGCTTCCCCGCATGCCCCCAAACCCAGAGCCAGCCACCAGCAGGGCGGAGAATGTAGCAGACGGGGATGCCGAGTCCAGATCTTCCTCACATGACCCTGACCATGTTCTCTCAGTTTCACAGAAGAACTACACCCCAAAAGGACCAAGGCGAAGGGGCCAAGGGGGGAGGTGGCAGAGAATCTTGCCCTTCTTTGCCAAACAAGGTGTCTGTGCTAGGCAGCTAGATGCTGTCAGTAAACAGAGAAGATGAAAGAATGCTTTCAAACTGTTCAGAATGAACACCCACTGTCAGAAATGTGCTCCCTAAAATAGCAAACTCTTGCCAAGCCTCAACTTGAGGGCAGAGCCTTGGCTTGTCTGCCTGGGCAAGAAACTGAAACAAAAGTCATGATCTGAGTGATGGCAAGCACAAAGGGCAGGGTTCGGGGTGGCTTCCAGGAGACTTGGCACCAGGACAACCGTTGTGGGATCTGCCCTTGGAATGAAGCCACCACTTGACAAACACAAATCAAGCACCAGGTTTGTGCCAGACTCGGGGCTTGGCTGTGGAGGAGGAAACCAGGAGTCTACCAGGGAGGCAAGAATGGGCGGTGGGGCCTGGCTCTATGGAGACTGAATGAGCTACTTGTATCAAACGCATCGGAATCTCTTTGGACCGATCTTGTTTCTGTACAGCTCTTTTCTTCCTCCCTGCCCACTGTTGGGCAGTGTTCGGAGAAGGACCACGGGCCTTAGAGACATAAGTAGTTTCCAGTCTTACTTTGTCTTTGCCAGTTTCATGGCACTTCTGGATATGAGTTTCCTTATGTGTAAGATAAGCAATCATCCCTACTTCCTAGGGTAGTTGAGAAGACCAAATGAGCTTATTTAGATGTATCCTGAAGTGTGGCACATGTAACTCTGACATGCGGACGAACATCTTTAAATTCTCATAGTTATATGTTGACTTAAATGTGTATTAGGAAAGTAACTAACATACCAAACCCTTTTAGAGATGTTATTGATAGGTACACAGCTAAAGTAGGTATGTAAATCAAAGAAAAATGAAAAGACAGTTAACTTAAAGAAAAATACTAAGTAAATATGGTGCGTAGATAGAATAAAACCCATGACATGCTATGGGAATGGCTGAAGCATGGGTAACTCAGAGTGGATACGGACCAAATACGGTGGTTGGCACATGGCAAGTACTGAGGGTCGTTTCCTCCTTTCTTTTTGGGGACTGGAAGGAAAAGAGACTAGGAAAGGAAGGGAGGAATGAGGGGGGAAGCAAACCTACTTACTTACCTGCCTACTTGACTTGAAAGTCTACTTCAGCCCTACTCTTCTTGTTCCAAGTTTTCCTTTACGTACAACTTGCTTCCCTTACCTGTGTTTCCTCCCCAACCCAGCTCTCAGCTCTCCCATCAGGACGTTCTTTTTGCCTTAAGCCTTCGGATATCTTCAGGCATCAGCAGCTCTAACCACCTATATATACCCAGTCCTCATCTCTAACACGCTCCAAAACGTCTCCCAGAGCTTTTTGGGAGATAAGCATTGTAATAGACAATACAGCAAAGCAAAATCAAGAATACAAACCATTTGGGGCACCTGGGTGGCTCAGATGGTTAAGCGTCTGCCTTCGGCTCAGGTCATGATCCCAGGGTCCTGGGATCGAGCACTGCGTCAGGTTCTCTGCTCGGCGAGGAGTCTGCTTCTCCTTCACCCTCTGCCGTTCCCCCTGCTTGTGCTCTCTTGCTCTGTCTGTCAAATAAATAAATAAATAAATAAATAAATAAATAAATCTTAAAAAAAAAAAAGAATACAAACCATTTGCATTTTGTTGAATGACACCCGAGGCTTTTCAAAGTCCTACATTCATTATAAAGATGCATCAACACTGGATCCTCTGACATACAGTTTTTGAATCTACTTTATATTTCTATAAATCGTGAACATCTGTGGTCGTCCGGTCGTTTTTTTTTTAAGATTTTATTTATTTATTTATTTGACAGAGAGAAAGAGAGACAGCACAAGCAGGGGGAGAGGAAGAAGCAGGCTCCCAGCTGAGCAGGGAGCCCCACACGGGGCTCCATCCCAGGACCCCGGGCTCGTGACCTGAGCTAAAGGCAGACACTTAACCGACTGAGCCACCCAGGCGTCCCTAGTCATTTTTTTTTAATGGAAATTTGTTTTTTTGATTCTAAACATGTGTGATATGATTTATAATATTATTTATAAAAATTGAGAAAATATAGAATTTTATAAAGGATCAAGATCATCTTTTTTTGTTTGTTTGTTTTCAAGATCATCTTTTAATAACACCCCAGGGATGAGGGTTTATGTTGTAACACATTGTCTTCTGTAGACTAGACATACAGATTTTTTTCTGCGAGAGCAAGTATGTATATTTATGTATCACATTCATCTACAGTTGTCCAAACGTGTTCATTCATACTCATCATTTTGGTTTTTACTGAACATATCACGGACATCCTTCAATGTCAAATACACAAATACCTACGTCATCCTTTCTAATATCTGCATATGTGAATCCGCCATGATTTAATAAAGCTTCTAGTGACCGAACACATTTTTTCTAAAATATTGCCTTTTATTAACAAACGTTATCAACTGTTGTTTTATATGTATTTGTATATGTATCCTTTTCCAGGTTTTGGTAGGCAGTGCCTCATTTTTTAATCTCCCAACATGTCAAAAGAGGACGTGATAAATGTTGGGTGGGTGAATGAATAGAATCCAGAAGCAATTGTTTGCCCCTCCCTCAGATCTTTTTTCTTTTCTTTTGAGACCTCAGAGGAAGATCTACGGATCCTTCAGTCCACCCCCCTCCGAAGGGAAGGACCCAGATTAGAGGCAGGTCGTGCGTTAAACGAGCCACGTCAATTCTCTCCCTGAGAGGGAGTGCCTGGTTCTGGGTCTGCCTGGAGGGGGCCTCAGGGCTGGAGCCAGAGTGGGCTTCCTGCAGCCAGCAGACTCCCAGCCTGGCCTGTGCCTCCCCACCGACCACACTCCCCTGGACAGCCTGCACCCCCTTTCCCAAGTTCTTCGTAAATCACATTTATACTCAAGCGACTTATGCTCTGTCATATGGCAAGCCACACAGGTGTCATCCAAACATACATTTTTCTGAAACCCACTTAATATTAGCTCTAACATGAAGCGGGGAGAGAGTACCGAATTTGGGATCCAGAGTCTCCCATTGGAGTCTGGCTTCTCCTAAGATGCTGTGGTCCCTCTGGGCATTCGCTTGCTCCCCTGTAACAACGGCTGCTTCCAGGAGCTGGGTAAGGATCAGGGGAGACGGTGATCATAAGAGCAAATTTTGTGGCCGTTGTATTGAGTGCTTAACAATGTTAATAATATTTGCCGCTATTGATAACACGGACAAATCCTTCCCTACTCTTGCAGGCCACCCCGTAGGCCTTTCTAGGATGGGTTTCTCCCCTGAAAGGAAGGGGCAGGCTGGGCTGGTGCGGAGGAAAGCAGGTACAGTGAGCCAGAAAGGCTGCTCTCTAGTCCCAGGTGATTTGGGCTTTGGTGTCCTCATCGGCAAAAGGACAGGGGGACAACTTGACCAGTATACGCCCTGCGACACAGGTCAGTCAGTTATTTTGTGACCTCGGGCAAGTCTTTTCTCTGAAGGCCTGTTTCCTCATCTCTAAAATGACCAGGTCCAGCTGGATGACCTCTCGGATCGTTTCCTTTTCAGGATTTTACACAATCCCGGTGACCTGCTCTCTGACCGCCCTGACTTCCAGCATGCTCTCCGTGCCTCTGCCTGATGCAAACCACCGCGTGGCCTTCCCGGTCATGGCCTCGGAGCCCGCACGGCACGGGCTGTGGCTTCTCTCCCCACTGTCTGGCTTTTCTATGGCTGGCTCACAGACAAAGCCGAGTGACAGCTGGGCAGAGGAAACCGCGGGTCCATCGGGAAGCCTCTGACACATGGCAAGCCGGGGCTGCCCACCACCCTACCTTGCCCACGCCTCCAGATGAAGTGCCCTCATTCTGTTTCGGGAGGGAGCGGGCCCCTCTGGCCCATTCCCACTGTCTTTGGGTGCCGAACATTCCCAATAAACTCGTTCGCAGACTCTCTGGGCAGAGCTGCGTGCTAGCCTCCACTTGCTTTCTCCCTGTGATCTCAACTTTCAGGGTCTGCCCAAAAGGCATCCTCCTTGATAAATAACTCCTTATCTCCACGATGGTATAAATCATTCTTTCTGAACTCCCTCCATGAGCGGTATGCACATCTTTTTCGTTCTTGTTGGTTTCTGTCGTTTAAAAAAAGGTTCCGTTGCTCCCCATCTCTCTTCTCGGGGGCTGGGTGTCCCTTGGCACTGACTCCGCATGTCTTGCGAGCAGGCATTTGACGAGATGAGCACAACAGGACTTATAAGGACTTTTACACATCTACTCTTCCTTCAAGGTTTTGTTTGTTTGGGCAGGAGTGGAAAATTTGGGCATAAACGTATCAAAGTGGAGTCTGATATTAGTCCTGGATGTGGGCTCGCCTTCCTGTTCAGCCCTGGGTTATTAATGCCATCATCACCAGGATCAGGGAGAGTCTCCTGAAAGAAAGACCCCGGTTTCACTGAACTGGAGAATTTGTCAGAGACAGGGTGGTAGAGACGGGGCCTCTGCTGTCAGGCAGCCCTGAATTCAGACCCTGATGCTGCAACTGGTTAGCTGTGGAATCTTGGGAAGTTCTGTGGCTTCTCCCAGCCTCTGGTTTCCAATCTGTGCAATGGTATAGGAATCTCTCCCTCCCGGAGTTGTCAGGAGGCTTAAAAGCGAGCTGCTACGAACTCTTAGCACGGAGCCTGGCATCAGGAAATGGCAGCCAGCCATGTGGGCTGGCCCACTCCCCTCCCGAGGAAGCATCACTGACACATCTAGATGGTGTGTTGTTGGTGCCTGGTGAATGGCACAGAGCATGTCCAACAGGCACCGAGGTGGAGGGAGTCGATGTGTCTTGTCATTTACAAAGGGCTTTCCAGAAGTCATCCACGATTCCTCAGACTGCTCTAAAGTGCGAGGGGTGTGGGGATCATTACGTTTTTCAAAGGAGAACCCTTAGGCTCAGGGAGTTTCAGTGATTTGCCCAGGGTCAGTGTGATTATAAAAATACGTGCTCGCGATCAATGAAAATGTGTCTCTGAGACTGACACCTAGATTTGCTTGTCTCATTGCAAACCCTCTTTCCGCAATACACTGGCAGGATTGGGAGGGACGGAGAGACTTGCTTGGGGCCTTGGTAATGAGGAGAACTGGAGCCAGAAGGAATGGGAAGGTGTTCCAGGCAAGGGTGTTTTAGTGTAGAGGCAGGGACAAGCAGGTTGGGTTCTAGGAAAAAGATTATGTGTGTTTTGCTGAGAAGGAGAAAACAACGGAATTAAGGTTGAATATACACTGCAGGGCCCTGAATGCCAGACCAGGAAATTTGGGCTGCAAGGGGCCATGGAGAGCCTTTGAAGGTTTCGGAGGAGGCGAGGAACAGGATCTCACCAAGATGGGGAGTGGTCTCTAAATCAGGACTCATCAGGAATGGTTGAAGAAACTGACATGGAACCTGGAAAAGAGAAAACTTGTTGTGGGGCATGGGGGAGGTGTTTGCCAGATTTGCCCCCATGTTGAGGGAGAACATGGTCATGGTTGGGCGAAGGGAGAACGGACTTATTTCACGTGGGCTCAATGAGGGATTGGGGGGAAGCAATGAGGATAGCTGTGTAGATGCTCTAAGGGGACAAATTCTCAGTTCAAATGAGGAAGAACTTTCTGGTCCTCTCAATGCACTTGAACGGCAGTTTACTGAGAGCTCATGGCATGCCCCAGGCACAGGGACGCACTGGGGATCCAGGGACGGATGCAGACAGCTCCTGCCCTCGGAGAGCTTCTATGAAAAGGCGGAAGATACTCCTTGAACAGAAGCACCCCAGAAATGACTGTTATAGCCAGAGCTGGCTGGTGTGAGTGTGGGCTGCTTTGAGAGGGGCAAGTTCCTCACCATTGGAGTTTTCAAGAGAAGTTTGTCAGGAAAGGAGATCCTTGGGCTTGCAAAGGCTGGGTCGATGACATCACATAAGATTCTGTGCCTCTCCACAGGTTGTAAATCTCCAGCAGCCCTAAATCCCTTACCTGGAGGGAAGAAAAAGGCAAATGATTCATTAACATTGCCTTTTTAATTTTTATTTAATTTTTATTTTTTTATTTAAATGCAATTAGCCAAGGTATAGTTACATCATTAGTTTGTGATATAATGTTCAATGATTCCTTAGTTGAATATAACACCCAGTGCTCATAATATCATGTGCCCTCTTTAATTTCCATCATTTAATGTTGTCTTTTATAAAAAGCCCCTGTTTGGGGGTGCCTGGGTGGTACAGTCGGTTGAGCTTCTGACTCTTGGTTCTGGCTCAGGTCATGAGCTCAGAGTTGTGTGATCGAGCCCCATGTCCAGCTCCATGCTTAGTACAGAGTCTGCTTGAGATTCTCTCTCTCTCACCCTCTGCCCTTCCTCCCATTCTCTCTCTCTCAAATAAATAAATAAATCTTAAAAAAAAAAAAAAAGAAAAAGAGCGTATGTGCATGTTCCATCTTCACTGGAGTCCAGGGTGCAGAGTGTGGCCAAGCAGGAATTTCATCCTGCATGTAGCTGGGTGACTCCACCTATGAACTGAAAGTCATTTAGCTAAAATTGTGACATAAGCATGCAAATTACTGGGGCTGTGGCTACAGCTGTGGTGCAATCCGTCAGCAGCTAACATTAGGCCAACTCAGGGCAGACTCCGGGGTGGCACAGGCAGGGCCCTGCTGCTGGTCAGTCGGCAGGTTGCATGGGAAGCCGGCCGGAGCAGCAGGGAGAGGAGGAAGAAAGCCAGCCCTGACGTCTGTGCAGTGCCACCTTATCGACGGAGGAGGGTCATACGCAGGATTTCGTGGCGTTGAGCCTTGCTACAGCCCTGGGAGGTGTGGAGATAGGCCAGTGAGGAAACTGAGGCTCAGAGAAGTAAAAGAATTCCATCAAGGTCCCACGGTGGGCATGCCACCGAGCCCGGCTTTCCTTCGGGTCTTCTGAGTCCAACCTGGGCCTCTTTCTACCACACTGGGGTTAAGACTGATCAGCCACAGACCTTTCCAAGGGAAGACCAAGTGGCCAGGCACCACCATCCATGCTTGTGGGTCCCAGGGCAAAATCTGCACCACTCAGGACGGGAGGGTTCTATAAGGGTCATAAGAAGACTAATCATGTCCACACTAGCAGACTGCACGGGGCTGTGCCAGGCAGACACTGGGCTGAGCACTTTTTTTTTTTTTTTAAGATTTTGTTTATTTATTTGACAGAGAGACAGCCAGCGAGAGAGGGAACACAAGCAGGGGGAGTGGGAGAGGAAGAGGCAGGCTCCCAGTGGAGGAGCCTGATGTGGGGCTCGATCCCAGAATGCCGGGATCACGCCCTGAGCCAAAGGCAGCCGCCCAACAACTGCGCTACCCAGGCGCCCCTGAGCACTTTTTTTTAAAGATTTTATTTATCTATTTATTTATGTGACCGAGAGAGAGAGACAGCCAGCAAGAAAGGGAACACAAGCAGGGGTAGTGGGAGAGGGAGAAGCAGACTCCCTGCTGAGCAGGGAGCCTGATGCGGGGCTTGATCCCAGGACTCCTTAAGCATAAGGACTGAGCCACCCAGGCACCCCCACTGAGCACTTTCTATTCATTGTCTCTTTTGATTCTTGCTGCACCTCAACCTCAACTTTACAGATGAGGAAACGGAGGTTCTGAGAAATGAGATGACTTGGCAGAACCAGAATTTGGGCCCATGTCTGTGTGACCTCGGCAGCACCGTCTCCCTGTCGCCTCTGCAAGTGGCCTCACCAGCTCGTTGAGAGTGTTGGGGAAGAAAAATGTCCTCTGCCCCTCGAGGTTCTTCTAGCTGCTCTCTAAATTACATTGATATGAAACAGATTAACAGGAGAAAATCAAATTTAATTCCATCCATGCAGAGAACCCACATAAACGTGAGAGTTTCCAAAGACAGGCAAAATGAGGTGTCTATGTCATTCTGGACTAAGGACTAAGGCGTCTGGAGCTTCAGAGGGAAGGAAGACCATGCTCGGGAAGAACGGGAAGGGTAAAGGTTTGGTGAGCAGATCTTTTTGCTGGGCTCCTCCCTGTCCACCGAACCTTGTTCATGTCATACTGCCATTATCTATGGTGACAGCTCCCTTCCTGGAGCAGGACCTCTCTAAAAAAACCCAAAAAAACACCAATCATTTTAGGCAGTTGGGGAAGGGGGGAGATCAAAGTTTCTTCCTGAATCTTGCTGGCCTTGATTGTTTTCAGTTCGAAATGACCCACATGCCAAAGTAGCACATCTTAAGGCAACTCGTTCTGAACCTCCGGGGTTCCCTCCTCTGAAACTTCCCTGGAAGTTTCACATCTTAAAAGCTGAGCCTGTGACTGTGGAGAGAGAAAACGGGCTAGTCGCTGAGTGGCAAGGGAGTTTCCACAGGAGGGAAGACACAGATTAATAGCGATGACCAACAGGAAAGAACAAGTAGAAACACATGTCCCCACAGCTCCTTAAAGCAGCTCTCAGTCCCAGGAGCGGGGCCATCCCATCGTGGGGCTGGGTGCGGCCACCTGGCACAGGGGATGTGCGCTCTGCACACGACCTGTTGAAAAGGAGCGCCAATAAGGGCAGGACACAGATTGAAAAGGCGTCCAGCGTGGCAACTTAGAGACAGGAAGTGAAACAGATTGAGACCCGTGCTCTCCAGCCAACTTTCTGATTCATGAATATGGAAAAGTATTAATAAGAAAAGGAGTGTTTTGTTTTGTGGTGGTTATTGGGTTGTAGTGTGAATGTAGGGTGTTTTTGTTTGTTCGCTTGCTTGTTTGTTTGTTTTAAAGGAGGGATAGGTGAAAGGAAAGTTGCCTGCTCCATGATCTTGGGAAAAGCTGTCTCCTTCATAATGCTGACGGCTTCTGATGCCTGGGAACTGGCCCCAGAAATCCTCCCATTAAGGTCACCTGTAGGGCTTGTCTCCAATGGTCTTGAGAGCAGTGATCAGCGTCTGCTTTGGTGTGGTTTGCATGAACCCAGGAGGACTTTTCTTGTATTTTGATAACAGCGTGGGTGGTTAGCAGTACCTTATAACGTCTTTCCCAGCGAGGCAACAGCACGCGTTTGCTTCTAAAGACCTGGATACACGCCCAGTCTCCCGGTCAGAAGAGATGGCAAGTCTCGCCCGTCAGTGGGGGCCATGCCTCTTTTACCTGTTGGTGATATGCTGCAAGTAGACTAGTTAGTTCTCACAGATAGCTGGTCATGGCATTAAATTGTTCACTTCAGTCCCTGTAATGTGCCCTTGACCACAGAAGTTTGAGAGATGCCCGTAGGCATTGGGTACCCAAATGCTACTTCAAAAGGAGTCAATCCATGTCCCCTATTTGGAGTATTCTGGATCTTTATAAGCGCCAAGAACAATGATTCTGGACATTTAAGTCTGGTTTCTTGACAGATGTTTCCTAAAGTCCTTTTTCTGTCTTGATTGTTATGTTCCACTTGCCCTGATGATGGAGGATGATACAGGGTATGAAATCTTAATGAGTACCCCAGAGTTTTTGCAAGCAAGTGGTTTATCTCTGCTGTAAAATGAGTTCCTTGATCTGATTCAGTCCCCAAAGGGATGCTAAAATGAGAAACCATCTCAGTTATTAATATCTTTACCGGTGTTTGTGGCATGAGCTTGTCTAGTCGGATGGCATCAGTCCATCCACTACATGTGCAGACAGTAACTGAAGAGTGCGAAGAGCCCAAGGCTGAGGGCAAATGTACAAAATCCGTCTGAAGTACAGCAAAGGGCAGCGTGGTCCTACGGGGACTTCCTGGGCCATAGTGATTTCTTCCAGAAATTTGGTGAGATTCACAAGTAGTACACAGGAAAATAATGCGGTCAGAAATCTCGTGGATGCCAGGGCAAAACCAATTGGCTTTTAGCTCCTTAACTATCCCCTGTCTGCACGTATGTCCCATTTGGTGGAAGAAAAGTACAAGCCAACAGGTTAAAAAAAAGAAGAAGAAGAAGAAGTCCGGGGCGCCTGGGTGGCTCAGTAGTTAAGCGTCTGTCTTCGGCTCAGGGCGTGATCCCAGGGTCCTGGGATCAAGCCCCGCATCGGGCTCCCTGCTCCGCTGGGAGCCTGCTTCTTCCTCTCCCACTCACCCCTGCTTGTGTTCCCTCTCTCGCTGGCTGTCTCTCTCTCTGTGTCAAATAAATACATAAAATCTTTAAAAAAGAAGAAGAAGAAGAAGTCATCCATTTGGCCCAATAAATATATAATCCATCTGATAATCGTTTGGCCCCCTTTTGTATGCTGCTGTCTTTTTCAGATTGTGGGGCATCTGCCTGTAAGTTAATCACATCGGTCAAGGATGAAGGCAGGTTTGCAAATTGGGTGGAGAGAGGACAAGGGGGTCCGTTTTGGGCTGGGTATTTAGCAGCTCCGTGAGTCCTATCATTTCCTAAAGATACAGCATCCGTTTCCTTAATTTGGGAACAATGAACAAATGAACCACGGTGACTTTAGAAGGGAGGTGAATAGCTTGTAATAGGCCAACAATTACATGCCCATTGGCAATTGGAGTACCAGCAGAGGTTAAGAATCCACAGGATTTCCAAATTGTGCCAACAGCATGGCAGCCTCCAAAAGCATATTTGCAGTCTGTGTAAATAGTGGCAGTTTTCCCTCCTGCCAACGTGCAGGCGGTCGTAAGAGCAAGGAGTTCAGCAGCTGGGTAAAAAATATGCCTCCGCTGTTTACATGGGGAAACTATGGCATACCCAGTTATTATGTTTCCCCAGAAATAGCATTTCTAGGAGTCATCACAAAACAGAAGTCAGTCTGGGTGTGTTAAAGGAGTGTCTGAGAGAGCCTCTTGTGGCTCGGAGACCATTTCTATACTTGTAAGGCAATTGTGGGGAATAGAGTGGGCTCTCCAACACCGGGGGCAGTAAGGTAGCTGGATTTCAAGTGTGGCAGCCATCTAAGATGATGGAAGGGTCAGTCAAGAGCTTGTTCACAAGTGGTCTGGGTAGAGAGGGGCTGGGTTTTACGAACTTCTAAGAGAACAGACACCACATGGGGAACACAGAAGTGAATGTGAGTGCGTGGGCTTTGTCCATTAAGATGGCAGAAGCCACTGCTGCATGTAAGCATGGGACCACACCTGATGCCGGAAGGTCTAACTGGCACGAGAAATATGCCGTAAGATGTATCTGAGAGGCTCAAGGCTGTCCTAAGATGCCCATAGCAATCCCACGATTTTTATGGTAGTATAGATGAAAAGGGTTGTTAAAATTCAGCAAGCCAAGAGCTGGGGATGCTGACAGGTTAGTTCCAAGGCTTCGAAGGAGGTTCCTGTCTCTGAGGGCCAGGATATATGGTATCTAGGAGAAGGGCTTAAAGACGTTTAGCAAGGGTTGCAAAATTAGGGATCCACGGGTAGCCATAACCAGCTGCCCCTAAAAATTTGTGTAACTAACTGCTTTCTTGTTTTGGGAAAAGAGATGGACAAAACTGACTCAAGGCATTTTAGGGTGAGCTTTCAAATGCCCCGTGATTCTCTCATGTCCTAAGTAGGTAATAGTGGTTTGCACCCATTGAAGTTAGATCTGGAGGCCCTCTGGCCTGGTTCCGCTGGTGCCTTGAGGAGACTGAGGGTCTGTAAGAGCTTAGTTGGGTCGCAAAGTGAAAGATCATTCGCAGAGGGAACAAGCCGGAGCCTGGGGTAAAGGCTATAGAATCAAAGTCTGCTTTAAGTACTTGGAAGGTACTGAGGGAGACTCACAATATTCCTGACGTATTCGAGTCCGTCTTAATTGTCTCCCTCTGAATGTCGATGCAAAAAGAAATTTGTGAGTCAGGGTGCAGTGGGATAGAAAAGAAAGCCGAGCAGAGATCAATTACTACAAACCAGGCTGCCTCGGCAGGAATCGAGCTAAGAATAATAGCCAGATCTGGGACTCGGGATGCAGAGGAAGAACAAAGGTTTATGGCCCTTAGGTCTTGCACAAATAGATAGATCGGATTGCAGTCTCAGTCAAATTGACCTTCTTTCTTTACTGACGAGATTGGAGTGTTCCAGGGTGAAGACGTAAGGAAAAGTACACCTTGCTACGAGGGAAAGTCTGTTATAGATTCAACTCCTCACTCGGCCAGGCTGGAGAGAGGATCCAGGTGTCCCCCGCTTTTCAAAAGTTTGCATTACGTCACTTGGCTCTTACGGGAGCCCTACATTGGTCCCTGCGTTTGCTAACTGAAAGAAATCCCAAGAGGATTTTCGTTTTTACAGAAAAAAGGCGAAAAGCAAAAACAGCACTCAGCGTTTGTGTCGCAGGGAGCCCTTATTGAGGCCGCACATGCCCCCAGTGCTGAGAGCGGCCCCGCCGAGCTCCCTCCCCAGGACCTACACTCAGCGTCTCAGCGTGTGTCCGCAAGCACCTGTGCTTTGTCTGGATGTATTCTGTGCATCGGTCAGCAAAGATGTGTCCGAAGGTATCAGCAAAGCCAAAGAGAAGTTAATTTTGGGTCTGGGAACATTCAAAATTTTTTCTTTCCATATAAACTGATAGCAATTGCTTTTTTCATTTCCTGCTACTTTGGCTTGTGAAAGATTTCATAGGGACACTCTACTTATCTATAGCGGGGGAAACCTGTATTGAGCTACTGATGGAATCCGTTTTTTCCTTCTCCAGCTTAATACAATGCACACAGGCTTGGCACTCGATCCAACTCCATTTGCATGTGTAGCCCAGGGACTAATTAGAACATCTTTTAAAGGCATCCTCTTGAGGGGCGCCTGGGTGGCTCAGTCAGTTAAGCGTCTGACTTCAGCTCAGGTCATGATCTCAGGTCCTGAGAGAGAGCCCCACGTTGGGCTCTGCACTCAGTGGGAAGTCTGCTTCTCCCTCTGCCCCCCACTCTGCCATGCTTTTTCTCTCTCTTTCAAATAAGTAAATAAAATCTTAAAAGAAAGAAAGAAAGAAAGAAAGAAAGAAAGAAAGAAAGAAAGAAAGAAAGAAAGAAAGAAAAACTAGAAAGGCGTGAATGGTGTCAAGAGAGCCTAAGATATTGGGATGGGCTAGGACGTGGGCAGTGAGACTCGGACAACCTGGATGGAATTGGAAGGGACAGGTGGAGGGAAATTCTCTGAGCAGAAGGTGGAGAAACTCACACCAGTGTCAGTTAAGAAATCCAGTTCCCCATCGTTTATTTTAGATTTAATGATGGGCTCTGGGGTGTGGCTAAGTTCAGCTGACCCCTCACTGGAGGGGAAATTGTCCCTCAGGAAGAGAAAAATGCACTTTCTGAGGGTGATGAGGTTTAGGGAAATTACTTCTTAAACTTTCCGTTTTTCTTAAGTCCAGCACAATATTTCTTTTAATGTTCTAGGTTCTTGCAACCGCTGCAGTTATCTGGAGGCAGATCCAGAACGGGTTTTGCATTCTCTCGGAGTCACGCTTGTGCCCTTCCAAAGATTCAGGTTGCAAAAGCAAGAATTGCGGCTCTCAAGTTTTTTGTTTTTTTTTTTTTTTTTTGTAAGATTTTATTTTTAAGTCGTCTCTACACCCGACGTGGGGCTCGAACTCGCGACGCCAAGATCAGGAGTTGCAAGTTCTACTGACAGCCAGCTGGGCGCCGCTGAAGTCTTTTTTTCCCCCCTGAGAGCTGGCACAGCCGAGCAAAGAGATCTTGGAGGGCCAGCCTCTCCCACTTCTAGTAAGTGCTCCTCCGACGATGGAGACCAGAGAGAGTATCCTCGCTGCTGGTCCTAAAGTGAAGCTCTCAGAACCCAGAACAAGATGAAAGGAAAAACCTCACCCAGTTTTTTTTATATGCACATTAACAACTTCAGCTAAGCCTTGGGTCCCTCAGAGGCCTGCGCTTCCGCCTGGGGGACTGTGCTGTCTTACAGAGCTCCTGGTCCCACGGAAGTGTCCTCGAGGTGGTCAGGTGACCTAGCGTCCCCCTAACCCACTCTGTGGCCCACTTATCCTCACCAGGGAGTCTCGGGGTTGGGGGGCACAGCTCTCAAGTGCTCCACCTCCACCCACCAATTTTGCGACTTTGGCTTCCAAGATGTCGCTTAGCAACAGCTTTACCTCGCTTGCACGTTGACCCACAGCACGTTTGTCCAAACACACGCTGGTCTGGTGAGACCCCTGAGCTCCCCGAGTCTGTAAGTCCGCTCCAGCTGCAGGCTTAGAGGACCTAGGCCTGCGTTGGTCGCCTACGGTTTTTCCTTCTTAGGACAAAGGACCTGAGAGACACAGAGAAAAGCAGTGACTCTCTCTGAGAGGAAATGGATGAGTAAAACTCAAAATTACCAGAATCACTAAACCCAAGAAACTACTTCCACAAGCATTTTTTCCCGCTAATCTCAACGTAGAGAGAGAAAAAGGACTCTCCCCACTTTGGCTCCACCAGACCCCACAGACAGTCCGGGCTGCTGACAGGGTAAGAATTCCTACTTCTGCTGGCGGTCCAGCCTAGGACCTCCCCCTGCAGCCTCTCCAGCCAGGGAAGTCTATTCTGCCAGCTAGGCCAACTACTAAGGAAGAAAAATCTTCCTCTGCCTCTCGAGGTTCTTGTAGCTGCTCTCTGAATTACATTGATAGGAGACACATTAACAGGAGAAAATCAAATTTAATTCCATCCATGCAGAGAACCCACGTAAACGTGAGAGGTTCCAAAGACAGTCAGGCAAAATGAGGCGTCTATGTCATCCTGGACTAAGAACTAAAGGGTTTGGGGCTTCAGAGGGAAGGAAGGCCATGCGGAGGAAGAATGGGAAGGGTAAAGGTTTGGGGAGCAGACCTTTGCTGGGCCATCCAGGAACAACAGGACAAAGGGAGGACTTGAATCAGACCCACCTTGCTGGGCTCCTCCCTGTCCACCGAACCTTGTTCATGTCATACTGCCATTATCTACGGTGACAACTCCCTTGCTGCAGCAGGACCTCTATAAAGAAAACATTGGAGGCCATTGGGGAAGTGGGGAGGTCAACGTTTCTTCCTGAGTCTTGTGAGCCTTGATTGTTTTCAGTTTGAAACGACCCACACGCCGTAGTAGCACATCTTGGGGCAGCTCGTTCTGAAAGGAAGGCCCAGGGTCCAGTTCTTCTCAGCTCCCAGCCAACAACGACAACGGGAGCACTAGTAAACAAACCCCTCTTGATGCCACACTCGAGAGTGTGCAGTGCACTTTCACACCCATCCGCCAAAACAACGCACGCAGTTCTCAGGGCTCCTGCAGGACCGACTCAGCCTAAGGAGGGCTTTGCTCGCAGTCACGGCCGGTGCCAGGGCAGGGGCCAGGACCCACAATCGGGGCCCAGCACTCCATGCCATACACCCCTCTGCCCTCTGCTCTCTTCTTGGTCATCTGCCAGAGCCAAGAGGGGGTCACATTCTGCCTGGCATGGGCGCAGTGCCACTGGATGTGGACCCTCCAGAGAACTCAGTCTTTCCCACCTCACTTGGCCAGCCGACGTCAAAGAGGCTCTGGAGTCACTCACTTACGGGTGTGAACCTCCAGGTTGCAGAGACTCAAGTTCACCCGTTTCTCCCCGCGGCAAGATAGCAATAATAGTACTTACGCCATGGGCTTGCTCTAAGGATGAAAAAAGGTCATAGGTGGGAAATGTGTGACCTGCCCACAGTGAGCACTAAATTGATGGCAGTTAATATTTCCATGTTTATCGATTCACTTTTTCAAAAATATGTGTGCTCCTGCCATAGGCCAAGCCCTCCTCTCGGCTCCGAGAAGATGCAAATAGTACGCAGCCTGTGTTTGCAAGAGCTCGGTCCAGGGATGGGGGCAGACCTAAGCAGATGAACGACTGCAGTGAGATGCATATGGTCATCGGGGTCCCAAAGTGCGCCAGGTACGAAATGCTGCGGGAGCCGAGAGGACAGACGGAGAGGCTGATTCCTCTTTCCCATCCTGCCCGTCTGTCTGGTCGCCCCTTCCTCGAGGCCCAGACTTCCCACCTTCTCCCTAGAGACTCGATCTTGTCATCGAGGTTTGAGGTCTTCATTTCCACTCCACCCCCGGGGAGGCCTTGAGCAATCTCCGCTCTGTCATGACTCCCTGGAGCATTGTGATGTTTTTAAACCCCTTTGTTGATCGCAGGAAACCTTGGGACTTGTAAATATCCACACAAGGATTTGTGTAAATGACAAACCAGCCAACGCAAAATGCAGACGGCCAGAGTCACCCCCCCCCCTTCAAACCGTTGTAGAACCTGGGCCCAGAGACGGACTGTGACCTACCCTCCCTCCTGCAGAGAACTTGGGGCAGAACCGGGAGGAAACCGTGTCACCACGACCAGCTCTGTGGCTGTCACTGCTGCCTCTTTAGAAAGAACAGTCTCCCTTCGGTCTGGATTTACTCCATTGCAGTCCACATCCGTGCACTTCACACTTGTACCACCTCGTCTGATTGTTCCCAGCACTTAGGGAGCGGAGAAGGGTGGGCACAATCTCCCCTGGTCGCAGACAGGGCTTCCAAGGCTTTGCGCTTCAGTGATGGCCCAGGGCCCTGCTTGCGTCAGAACCCACGGCTTCAAGCTCCGAACCAAGGGCTCTTTCTGCAGCCCTGCAGCCTCGATCAGCCAGCTGTGGTGAGCGTCTCCTACCTCTTGTACAAGCAGAAAACACCAACACTGTGTACGTGCAGAAAGGACCAGGCCGTTTTCTGCTCCTGGGTTCTGTAGAAACATCCCTTTGACCTCCCCGAGGACGTCTTAGCACCAGTTCTGGACAAGGTACATTGAGCATGACATCATTTCCTAAACTCTACAATCCAGGAAGTG
Source organism: Ursus maritimus (assembly GCF_017311325.1). Classification (NCBI taxonomy): domain Eukaryota; kingdom Metazoa; phylum Chordata; class Mammalia; order Carnivora; family Ursidae; genus Ursus; species Ursus maritimus. The sequence continues at coordinate 19,950,582 of NW_024424675.1, read as the reverse complement.
CATCTTAAAAAAAAAATCACAAAAGCAAACCCCTGGCATTTCTTATCTCCCTTCTCCTGCCCAAGCTGGTCTTGCCCAAGCAGGATGACCTTCCATTGGGTGACAAGTATGTCGTAAGTGAAACGTTTACAGGCACTACAGGAATGACCTGGTGCCTCGCCCACCTCATTAGAATTCTAATGAGATGTGTAGGAGAGGCTGCTATAAATGGTAAGGACATCCCCAGCCTTCTCACTACACCTTCCATCCGTCTGTCCGGGCCATTCCCACAGAAGAGGCAGAGGAAGGCGAACATGACGGGTGAGTTCATGGCATCTTCCCTCCAGGTCCTTGCTGGAAGCCCGGGCTTCCCCCCACCACCACCGGGGCCAGCCTGAGAGGCCCATCCGTGTTCGGCTCGGGACAGCTGCCCCGGGGCTCTGAAGGCGACACCTTAGTACTGAAGGATGGTATTTGCAGGCGCCTCTTTCTCAGGGGCCGCCTCGTCCCTCCAGCGCTGATTCCAGGGGAAGAACAAGTTTGGAATGTAGACCCGAGTAAGGGGCAGGGTATTCCTCCCTGCTGGACATCAGGTCCCTTAGACAGATGGACAAGTCCCACCTTTTCAAGCCGGATGAGACCTGCTTCCCCTGTTTCTCAATGCAATTGTTCCAGCCGTCAGTAACGCAGGCAAAGAAAAGCACGTCTCAGCGCTACAAGGGAGAGTGAGAGTGACAGCATGTAAGTTGATTTAAAAAAAATCATTAGCACAGCTGGAATGTTCCTAAGTAAACCACACATCCGGAAGCACTGCAGGCTCTTTGAAAGCAACTTGATGAGCTGAAATCTCCCGCGTGGCAGAAGGAGCAGGTGTGCTGTGGGGCTGTCCCTTCGAGCAGCACCGGGGTGGGGGAGGGGGTGGGAAAGAGCTACAGTGAGTACGGGTTCTCTGGCCCTGTGGTTACTGCCGAGGATCTGGGCTCTCGTTAGCTGGTGCCCCTGCTGGGCAGCGTGCTAATTACTGCCTGTCAGGGGTGCTCAGCCTCGTGGGTTGACAGCGACGCCAAACCCAAACAGGGCATGAGTCAACCCTCCTGTAAAATATCGTGAATGGTAGTTAGAACCTTGGGAAGGTTTGCCACGGAAGCCCTTCAGCATGATGCAAAAGGCGAGTGCTGGTGACTTCGGTAATCCCAAAGCCCAGGGCAGGGGGGCTGCAAACACGAGCCCCTCCTCCGTTCCCCATTGCCTCCTGGGAACATGCATTCTTGCCGGATTGCTAACAAGAGCTCTGGACCCCACAGACGTTAGCACGAGGGGATGTCAGCGTCACCTAGGCCATCTCCCTCCCTCCGGTGGGCAGGCTTCCCCGGGGTCACACAGGAAGCTGGGAGCAGAGCCCAGACGAGGTCCCTGCAGTGCCCTTTCCACTGTCCTGTTACCAGAGCTGAGCTCGGAGATGAGCACATGTGACATCTGGGACGCGGGAAAACAGCACTGACCTTGGTTTCTCATTTGAGTTCTCTTCCCAGCTGCCTTTCTGTTCCTTGACATCACCACGCCCCAGGTTCCCGTTTGCAAGATGCGAGGCCTGGAGTCGACAGACTCTGGGCTCCTTCTGGTACTGACCGCTCTCGCCATGAGAGGAAACCAGGGGAAGGGAGCCTGGGCCCCGGCACGCGCTCACCCCAGGGGTGAGTGCACGGCCATCACCCCACAGGCCCTGCAGGGACCCCCCAAATAGCCCGCTCGCGGCGAGACCATGCCACAGCCACACGCAGCATGTCAGTGCCCGTGACTTGTAGAGACGTTGAGCTCTAAGAGCTTAACATCTAAATCAACCAGATATGGCCTAAAGTCATGACAGGGTGTAGACACTAACCAGTTAGAAAAAAGATCAACTTTTAAAAATGCAGGGGAGAGACAGGTGGATACCTTCATTCCCCTCAATTTGTCACGTTGTCACGCACGCCGTTCCTAGCTCAGCACCACGTCACTCAGCCAGGCAGTGCTCAGAAGATGTTTCTTGAATGAGTGAATTTTACGCGCAGGACATAGGGGAAGGAGCCACGGCGGGCGCAGTGGGGGACGCAGATATACAAGCTGTAGTCTCTGCCCTCAGTGAGCTCCAGCCTGACCGTGCTTGGAACACCAGTTCACAGGCAAGTGACCCGCAAGACGGACTGTCGTTCGCCTGCCTTGCAAACCCGAACCCAGCACTGTGGGGGCCGAGGGGAGGAGGACATTAGGCTCAGCCAGGGTTTGGGCTGGGGGAGACCCTGGGAAGCAGATGGCGTTTGGTCACGGACAATGAGTTAGGCCTGGTCAGGAGCCTCGTGGAGTGAGGAGTGTTTGGGGCACGGGGAACAGGAAAATGAATGTGGGTGGGCTGGCAGGTGTGAGCCAGGGGACCAGCAGGGTCCCATGGGTGCTGGTTGGAAGGACTCTGAGTCCTGCTCCTAACTTCAGGTTCTAGTTGGAATCAGCAGGGGCTGAGGCATTCGTCTCCAGCTGGAGAGAGCAGCCTGGGCGGTGGTGGGGCTGACGGTGACGGAGGAGGGTGTGGCTGGCAGCCCTCTGCACAAAGTGGCACGGCATCCTGGGGCCCACCGTGGAGGGGGAGCCTTGTTCCCCACCCCCAAAGCCACTTGGGGGCCCCGAGTCAGAGGCAGAGTCCTCAGGGTCCACACCGGGGGTGGGGGGAAGGCCAGGACCTCCGTTCTGGGGACTAACCCTCTGCCCCCCGGGGCGGTGAGCTTTTCTTGCCCAACTGCTTTACTGGGCAGAGCACACACCTTCCCCGGCCTCGTGCCCAGTTAACAGAGGACCTGTGCCATTCGGGGCTGTGGGTCGGCCCCAACTTATTTTTCCTTGGAGCTGGGACACGGGCGGCTCTTGCTGCTGTGGGAGCAGCCGGGAAAGCCTCCTGGGGTCCTGCCCCCGTCTGTAAACCCAGGAGCGTGCAGCGCTCTCCTTGCCGGGGGCACTGGCTTCCTGTCTCAGCCCCTGGACCAGAGCAACACCTAGACCCCCTCTGCAGGCAGCTCACCCCTGCAGCTCAGGGGCTCGGGCTATAGCCACTCAGCCGCTCAGCCCCTTCCCTGTCTCAGCCCCCCACCCCGCCCAGCTTCCTGTCACCTGGGGCAGCCCGGGCTCCCTGCCCCCGCCAGCGGCTGCCTCCCCCTGCAGCAAGGGCTGCCTGGGGTTCCACTTTCGCTGCCAGGATTCCACACGGGGGTAGAGCAGACGCAGGGTTACAAGTGCACGTCCTCGGATGTGCCGGGGGCTGACCCTCAGCGCTGTCCCTACCAGCTGAGTGACCTTGGGCAGGCTACGTAACCCGGCGTCTCAGGTTCCTCATCTCGAAAATGAGGCTGCTTTAGGGGCACCTGGGGGGCTCTGGCAGTTAGGTGTCCGACTCTCCAAGTCGGCTTAGGTCAGGATCTCAGGGTCATGGGATCAAGCCCTGCGTTGGGCTCCACCCTTAGTGGGGCGTCTGCTTGAAGATTCTCTCTCCCCCCCCCATTTGTACTATATCTCGCTCTCTAAAATACATAAATCTAAATAAAATAAAACGGGGCTCTTTTAGTATCTACTTCATAGGCACTCGGGCCACATAGCTTATTATTACTTGGAAACTTCTTTCATGAGCCTGTTCTCTCACTGCCTTGGGGTCTGAAGAAAACCCCATGAGATAAAGTCCAGGTTTTAATCAAGGAGGACTTTCCAGGACCCTCTCCCCCTCCGACCCCCTCACCAGCCCCTTCTCAGCCCCAGTTCTTGCCGGTGTGCTGTTTCTCCTCACCTCCCATAATCTCTCCGTCTGTCTCCACCCTGCTGGGCCAGATCCACACATGGGGCAATGGTGCTCCCCAGGGCCCGCATGCCGGCCTGGGGTGTGAGCCCAGGAAATTCTTTTCCCCATCGCTTAGGAGTGGAGGGAACAAGGCCCCAGGGTTTCTGGTAGGGGCTGAGGGATGGGATCAGAAAGTGTCTGCCTTTCCTGCTCGTAGCTTCGTTTCCTCCTCCGTGATTTCCCCCGACCTCCCTCCCAGAGCTTCAGGGGGCTCCGGCGAGACAGTTGGTGGGAGAGGGTGCTGATGTGTGTAAGACGGTGACTAGGCTTAAGGTAGGGATTCTCAGTCCTGCCTGCCTATTAGCATCACCAGGGAAGTTAAACCAAAGGACGAAAACCACCAATGCTGACCCTGTGCGTGAGACTCTAATTGAGGGGGTCTAGGAAGGGGCTCAGGCCACCATCACACTCTCCAGATGACTCTTCTGTGCAGTCAGGGTGGAGAACCCCTGGTTCAGGAGCTTTGGACCTCTCTTTGGAAGTAAAGGGGCCAAGGAGTCCTTCTTCCTTCCCCTCACCCTGACCACATCATGTCAAGGCAGGGAGTAGGCTACAGGTGGCTCTTTCTCTGTGACAGCTTCCTGGAACCGTGCCCAGGTCATTGACTCCCCAGTCACCTTAGCTGGCTGCGGGGCTGCAGCTCGGAGTCATGTGTAGTCAGCAAAACTGGCTTCCAGTCTGGGCTTGGGTCCAGGATCTGCCTGAGCGTGGGCTATGGGCAAGTGACATCACGCGACTGGACTTTCAGATCTGTCATCCGTTACATGGGGATAACGACATCATAGGGTTTTTGTCACTATGGAGGGACATAACGCAGGTAAGATGCACTGTGCCTGGCCCGTCTGAGGTCCTCAATGACAGCCCATTAAGAAGCTCAAACCCTCCTCTATCCTGTGTTGCTATTGGCATTCTGTATGGGATCCCAAGGGATTTATCCCCCTCACCCCCACTTCTGGGGGCCCAGGCGTTAGTGATGGGATCCCGATAATAACCCTACCAGGGAGGATGTCCCGGTCTCACTGTCCCCTTCTACAGATGGAGAAAGTGTCATCCAGAGATAAGAGCTCACCCGAGGCCCGAGGCCCTTCAGACCACCAGTCCAGAGCTCATTCCACATGACCCCAGGGGGCCTCGCTCAGCTGCCAATGGAACCCCATCTTCCCCACCACCTGGGTGGGTGCCAAGAAACTCTATTCCCCATGCTGCTCGGGGATCGAACATGTCTGAACATGGGGGGAGAACATAGGGAAACGGCCCAGGCTCAAGAGAGCTGAGATCTGGGAGGAAAACCCTGTGTGCCTGGGGCCAGTAGGGGGACTGGCCAGGAGCTAGGGGTGTCCCAGGTGCCCGGAGGGGAGAGGCAGGGAGAGGAGGGAGAACTGGGAATGGCTCACAGCCCCTCAGTGACCAGGATTCCAGACCTAGTTTCTGGGCCACGCTCTGCTTCAGTACTCCTCCTGAAATATGAGAATATCAGATTACATCACTGTTTTTTTCAAGCTGCCAGTTGTCACTCGTTAGAAGATTGTAAAATCAGTTTAGTGGATTGTGACCAGCAATCAAAAAAAAAAAAAAAGTAGTAGAAGAGAAAATATCAGTACATTGTACAGAGTAAAAGTTAGTGTTGTTTTGTGAAACTCTGTATCTGTTATAGACCCATGTATTTCAACACTCTTAATTTCTTACTGTGGTTTCTAACAAAATGCTTGAAGACACTTGGTTAGACGATTTTTAGTATATCAGCCCTAATTAGCTCTAGAAATCTGTAAGATAAAAATCTGTCTAGAGAGGGGACATGGGGAATAGGGTCTGGGCAGGTGGCGAAGACCCAGGCGCTGGAGTTCTCAGTTACGTCGTTTGGACCACCTGCCAGCAGCTGGATGGTGTGGTCCCCTGGGAACAGGACGTGCAAGCCCCAGGGGCACACCAGGCAACCCCAGTCTGCTGCTGTCCTATCCGCGGCCGGTGGTTCAGTTATAGAGCCAGGCTGATAAAGACAGACAGCTGACTCCTAACACAGTCTGGAATCTGTTCTGTGCTTCTCGTCTTATCTCTGCCAAAGGTGGACCACAGACTGAGTGGGAGGGAGTTACTTTTCAGGTATATGGGATTAGGTTGGGTTATGAATGACCGTGAACTCCCAAACAGCCATGGCTTGGAGAAACAAGACAGAAGCTTGCTTCTTTCTTAAGCAATAGGTCTAGATGTGGGCCGTTCTGGGCGGGTGAGGCCGCTGCACACATCCCAAGGGCCCGACTCTGTCCAGGGTCCCAGTCTGCGTTCCCCAGGGGATGGGCCAGCATGGACTCAGATCTGGGCCTCGGGCCACATCACACCCACACTCCAGGCAGCAGGAGGGAAGAAGAGGGAGGGAAGCAGATTAAGGGCATTTGCCAACCGTTTTTAAAAAGAAGTGTCCTCAAAGGAATAAAAAACAGGTATTCAAACAAATACTCGCCTAAGGACATTCTTAGCGACACTCTTCCCAAGAGCCAAAAGGTAGAAACAACTCAAATGTCTCTCGATGGATGAATGGCTTAACAAAATCCGTTACAGCCATCTAACAGAATCGGGTGTAGCCGTAAGCAGGAATGAGCTCTGATAAACGCTGTCACGTGGATGAACCTTGAGAACATTACACTAAGTGAAAGAAACCAGCCCTGAAGGCCGCAGAGCTGTGTGGTTCCTTCTATCTGAAATGTGCAGAACAGGCAAACCCATGGCAACAGAAACAGGCTCGTGGTTGCGGGGGGGATGGGGAATGACCACTAATGGGGGTGATGAGCAGATCTGAAACCAGACCACGGTGATGGTTTCACAGCATTGTGCACGACTATATGCCCCGAATCGTACACTTTAAAACGGCTGAAATGGTAAATTGGATGTTCTGTGAATTTTAGCTCAATTAAGGGAAAAAAAAGAGGTTTCCCGGCAGCTATGTCATTTCGGCCTACAGGTCATTGGCCAGAACTCATTCCCATGACCCCCTGGCTGCAGGGGAGCCTGGGAAATGCAGTGCCCAGTTATATGGGGGCTTTTATTACCAAGAAAGAAGGGGCGATGGAATATCGGGATAGATACTTAGTGGTCTCTGCCATGCTGGGACCGCGGGTGGCACCGATATTCTCAGGGAACAGAATTGGAGAAATGGCCCCAGGCCTGACCCTGGAGCTAAGCAGTGACTCAGGAGGTGGCATGGAAATGCGAGAACACTGGGAGGAGAGTCCAGGGATGTCCCACCGTGGGCAAGCCACACTCCGGGCCTCCATGTGCTCACATCCAGAATCAGACTGGGAGTATATGCTCTGTCTCCAAGGTTTCTTTCCCTCTGATGTTTTTTAAGAGTGTATGTTCATAAGTCAATTGTAGGAGTCATGCAACTCTCCCTTTCTCCTTTCCTTCCATCCAGACAGGGGCAGAATACAGCCCTGAGGCTCATAAACATCCATGAGGTTATAAACTGGAGAAGAAACTTACTTCTCCTGTCCCCCGCCCCCACTCCCTGCCTTTCCCTGCCCTTCCCTTCCCTTACACTCTGGCGGAGGGGGCTGTGATTACTGTTATGCTAAAGGGTGGGGGGGTGGGCAGAGCAAAGGAAACTAAGAAATCCACAGACAGGACCATCAGATCCTTGATTTGGGGGCTGGCAGAGCCAGTCCTAGGGTTCAGAGACAGGACAGTGACTGAAGGGACAGTGACCGAAGGGGACAGCCATGGAAGCAGAAAGGTTTCCGAAACCACACCAGAGGCTTTATTTTATTTTATTTTTAAAGATTTTGTTTATTTATTTGACAGAGAGAGAGACAGCAAGAGAGGGAACACAAGCGGGGGGCAGTGGGAGAGGGGGAAGCAGGCTTCCCGCTGAGCAGGGAGCCCGATGTGGGGCTCAATCCCAGGACCCTGGGATCAAGACCTGAGCCAAAGGCAGACACTTAACGACTGAGCCACCCAGACGCCCCTCACACCAGAGGCTTTATGAGCATGCACTCAACCCGCCCATCCCACTCAGGGATGTAGGAACAGGCTGCTCCCCTTTTGTCCACCTGCCATGTAGAATGAATGCCCTTTCGGAACACGTTTCTCTTCCAGGTGCTCACTCTCTCCTCTTTGTCAGAATACAAATGGCAGCCAGGAGGGTAACGCATAGTGAGGTCCACTCACCACGTGGGTAACTTCTGGACTGAAGGTCCTACATGGGTCCCCCTTCTAGGCAGAGAACCGGAGACCACAGCAACAGGAGAGTGCCCCGGTAAGACCTGGGTTCAGAACCTGGCTCTGCCTGTTACTGGGTATATGACTTCAAATAAGACATTTATCCCCCTGAGCATCAGTTTTCCATTTGTATAAGGGTTCCAGCCATGATATATGCCAAGCGCTCTGTATATTGTTAATAACAGTTGACATGCAGTTGACTGATGTCAAATGTGAGACCTGCTTCTCCTCACCTTGTAGCTCAGAGAAGCCTTGTGTATCCCACAAGTGCTCTCATGGGAAGCTTGGCTCCTTCATGCCAGGGCTCATGCTTGGTGTCAGGAAATGCGGAGATGACCATCACAGTCACTCTGTGCGGAGTCTCACCTCCTGGGGCACAGGGCTCCTCATCTCCTTCCAGCGTCTCTGCAGCCAAAGCCCCTGCAGCTCAGCCTTTTCTTTGTCATGTTCCCTACGAGCAAGCCGTTGGTTTCTGGGAAGAAAGGAAGAAGCCCCCACTAGAAACTTAGCACAACTTTTGGTGCAGCAAAGCAGGAGGTGGGCGTGTTGGAGGGGAGCCCGATGCCAGCTACAGACATGGAACCCCTCTTTCCCTATCCCTGTGCTTGCCCGAGGGCTATCTGGGGACATACCTTCTGCTCTCAAAAAGTTTATGGTCTAAAGTAGTGAGCTTCACATAGGGGAGAAAGGCACGCTTCCTTTTGGGGTTGGGGGGGTGAGGAATCTCTGGAGACTCATATGATCTGAGGCTACATGTGCCCCAGGTCTCTTCTTTTTTCTAAAACAAGACAGAGAGTAAAGCTGTCCCAGATCACAACTAGCAGGGATGAGCGGAAGGTAGTAAGCAAGTTGGTAGGAGACAAGGGTTGAAAACGATGGGACCATTGCCCTAGAAAGACCACGCAACTAACAAGCTAGCTCTCTGCAAGCCATGGAGAGCTCGATGTTTGCCCAGTTACACGGGGTCAGATCTGGGCTGTCACCATTCAATATTTATGCACAGAAACGTTAATCTTCTCTCTGCTCTCCTTTTACTCAATAGATACTTGTTGATTGCATGAATGTTTTCATTTCCCTTGGTTTGTGCAAAAGCTTATCACTTAATTTTTCAATACTTTTCTGTTGAATGAATGAATGAATGAATGAATGAATGAATGAATGGCAGATGTGAACGAGCTGGTGGCAAGATCACTCCCTGAACCCCCTCTCCAGCAGCAGTCTTTACTCACCACCCCAGACAGTCTGCATTTCGCTTGAGAGAGGATCAATGAGGAGCCTCTGCCCATCTCCCCCGCTGCTTGGGTGGGAGGCCCCAGCCCCAGGCCTGCCCTGGAGCCCCACTCTCTCCCACCTCACCTTTCTCTTGGGTGCAGAGCCTCTGCAGTAGCCAAACACACCTGCTTACCCTGCCTTGGGATTCTCTCCCTATGTCCTGGGATGTGGGCTGCTGCCTCTGCATCTAACAAAACTCTCTTCAAGACCTGGCAGTTGCAATGAATCTTTTCTGATCCCCACAACTGAAAGGGATTCTTTTCTGCCTGCCTCTCCTAGGTACCTTTTACCGGGGGACAGTGGACTTACCCCATTGCATCCTTCATTCCCGCTTGTCTTACCCACGGCTAAAGCTCTTTGAGGGTTAAAACCACTTTTCATACATGTTCACGCCTCCAACGTTGCACTGATGTAGTGTCCTACAAATAAAAGGTAGTCTGTGTGTGTTTATTGAGTGAATGCCCCATACTCACCTTTCCTTGTGGGTTCAATTATGAGCACTAGTCATAGTGGTCATCACGTGATGAGTCTTTATTTGTTCATTTATTCCGTCGTCCATTTGTCTGTCTACTTGTCCTAACGCAATCAAACAATGTGCTAGGCATCAGCATAGGAAGATCAAGAAGGCGCATTCTGATGGAAAGAGAGAGACACACATAAAAAAAAAAGTTCTGCCCGGCCCTGGGACGTGTCACCACACTCCCATCATAAAGCCAGAATCCAGTTGGGTTTGCAGAGGAAGGGCGATAGAACATCTCAAATGCCACTTGAAGGAATACCATTTCTCAGAAGGTTTATCTAGGCTGCCCTCCTTCTACATCCCCGAGTCTGTCATAAACCCTTCTCAGTTATCTCCACAATCACATAAGAAGAATCTGGGGTGGGGTGGGGGGAGGCTCAAGGTGTTGGTCCTCAGGGTCTTATCCAGCGATCTCATGGGGCTTTGACTGGTTCCTATACACTGCTCTTGCCAGGGAGCACCTGAAAGTCCCCTCCAGGCCAGTGACCACCCGATCTCTAGGCCTAGAAATGCTCCTCGGGGTCATGCTATTCTCCCCAGCCAGCAGCAGAGGCCCAGCCGACACCCAGGGATTGTGCATCGAGAGAAAGTAAAGAATACACGAGTAAGGGCTTGCTGGATACTGGAGTGGGTAAAAAGCACTTGGTGTCTGGGCAGGTCCAAAGGGAAAAAGCAAGCAAGCTTCTCCTTTGGTGGGTGGCGGATTTGAGAGACACAGCCTCCTCCCAGTCCTATCTGAGCCCCCCACCCACAAAGTAATGATGCTAACGCAACACGAGGTGCTCACACCGAGCTGGTTGCATGGTTCTCCTGGCTGTTTGGGTGAAGCTACGCTGAGCACGTGGCCTTAGGGCCTTAAGGGCCAAGTGACAGGTGACCAAGTGGAGGGGAAGGTAGTCTCAGCAGTAGTGCGTGCAGAGGGCCGGCTGCCTGGACGGGCAGCATGGGGAATAGGTTACGAAGTGCTTGCTACGCTCAGTCAAGGTCTCTGAAGTTTAATGTAATTCGTCCTAGAAGGCTGGCTCTTCCCCAACTAGCGCCACCCAAAAGCTGTCCTTGTGGTAACGTACACCTTTCCCCACGCCACCATCCGTTGCCTTCCAGGACCTCAGGTCCCCGCTTCTGTCTTACAGCTTTAGAACTCCAGAGTGTCAACTGGCAGGCGACCTCCAACCGGCAGGCACATCACACAGACAGGTTCTCCAGCCGGGAGCTCATCTTGCGCAGAGGCCAGTCCTTCAGTTTCTCATTTAGCTTGAACCGAGGTCTTGGCGATGGAGAAAGCCTGGGTTTTATCGTCTCCACAGGTACCTGCTCACCGCTGCCCCCAACACACACCTGAGCAGCCCTCTGGGACTGTGCATCCAAGAGGTGGTGTGACATTGGGGTCACTAGGCTCTGGCCTCCAACCCAGCCCTGCCGTGGACTTGGTGTGACCTTGGGCAAGTTTTGGCCCGTCTGGGAGCCCGAGAGTCCTACTCTTCGAATCCAGAGAGCTTTGGCCCACGCGGTCTCTCTGGTTTCTTCCCGAGTCACCATGTGGTGCTTCCGTGGATGATGTCCCCCCGCAAAGCGCCCCTGTGGTTGTATTGGGACCCGATCGCTCCCCACAGTCTGGCCACCACTCCTTTGTTCTCATTGTCCTCTGTCTTCTGTTACAGGGCCTTACCCCTCAGAGTCGGCCAGGACAAAGGCTGTGTTTCCAGTCTCCAATGGGACAAGCCATGGGGGCTGGAGTGCCCAGCTCGTGTCCAAACAGGACAATATTCTGACCATCTCCATGGCCAGTCCTGTCAACGCACCTGTCGGAGTGTACACACTGAGTGCTCAGATCTCCTCCCGGGGCAAAGACTTCATTCTGAAGCTTGGGACGTTCATACTGCTCTTCAACCCCTGGTTGCCAGGTGGGCACCTAACCAACCCCACTCGCGGCCATCAGCTAAGCAGTACCGATGGAAAGGAGCTGGAGGGATGATTTTTACAGGCTCAAGTTTGATTAGGGCAAGTCTGTGGGCAATGGAAAGAGCATAGAAGCCAGGAGTCAGAAGCCATAGATCTGAGTTAAGCTCTGCCGCCTAACCAGCTCTGTAAGTCTGGTCAGTCAGTCTGTCCTTCCGAGCTGCAAATTCCTTACCATTAAATGGAAACCCTGCTATTTCCTCTGGGGCTATTGTGGGGATCTCATGAGCTTTTACAAAGTGCATATTATGGTATAACTTATAAGGGACAATGACCCCATACAATTCTACAGCATGGAGACAGCTTCCTGCCTGAAGGGCAAACATCTCACTCCTAGGGTCTCATTTTCAGATCCTCAGGTCTTCCAGCTTCTCTTTCAAGTTCATAGCTTCCACAGTATGAGTTGGAAGCATTAGAGTTCAAGGCTACAGTCCTTAGTGGAGGTTGAGGGAAGGGCTGCAGGTATCGTTTGCTCCAGCTACTAAGCCGGTACTCAGGAACGGGACGAGGACTGGTCTCTACAGTCCTCTCTAAGATTCTAGTTCGTGACATCTGGTTTTTGTATCAAACAGAGGATGGGGTCTTTATGAATAACCATGCTGAGAGAGAGGAGTACGTGCAGGAAGACGCCGGCATCATCTACGTGGGGAGCACGAATCGAATCGGCATGGTTGGCTGGAACTTTGGACAGGTAAAAGGGTCACAAGGAGGCTGGGGATACTGTTCCTATGACCCAAGAAGCTCTGCAGCTGGCTCTGCAGAGAAGTGCAAGTTCCCAACTCTATTTGCCCGCCCTTCTATTCGTTCACTTTCTCATTCAGAAGATGTTTACTGACCACCTACTACGTGCCAGGCCCCAGCTGCATACTTCTTCACACAGAAAATGGAGAAGACACATTTTCTGTCTTTGAGGGGCTCACCCTCTAGTTGGGCAAAACAAATAGATAGCTGAATCAATACAGTGAGGTTTTTACTGGTGCCATGATACACAGACGAGGATAAGGCCTAGAAGAGCCACTTAGGACAACGGCGTACTTCCTGTTATTCTTTCCATGTGAGAATATGACCGAACTTCCCTGGTAGCAGCGTCTGGCCTCTCAAAGCCATAGCCTCTTGGTCCTTCATTACCGTGACCCCCATTCTGAGTCCCTAGAGAATATTCAGGGATTCCCTCCACCGCTGCTTCTTTCTAGCAGACAAGTGAAGATGTTAGGGTGGGGGGGGGGTGCCTTGGCTATTCCAGGAGGGGGTGGACAGAGCAGGTGCCTCCCGATCCCATTCTGTTGTCAACCAGAGCAAGTCAGCTGTATATTTTATATGTTGGAGTTTGGGGGCCAAATTTCACTGGAAGGAAGAAAAAAGAAAAAAAAAATGTGTAAGGACATGCGGTGCACCTCGGGGTGGGAGGGAGGTTAATTTTGATGGCGGGGTCTGGAAAAGCCTCTCTGAGGAAAGAACTTGTCATCAGAAACCTGAAGGAGGGCAAGGGAGTTAGATAGATGTCTTGGGGGAAAGCACTGGAGGCAGAAGGAACAGCACAGGCCAAGAACCTAAGGCAACAGAAAACGCGGCCTTTTCCGTTTGAGAAACGGTGACTAAAAATAAGTCTTATTTGGGGAAAATGGCTTCAAAATCTTCTTTTAGTGGGATATTTTATCTTTATAATTAGCTCCCCAGAAGTCTAAATGATATTCTCAAGATCATAGAGCCAGATGGAACTTTGAGATGAGCTTGGCCTGATTCCCTGTTATGCAGATAGAGAAACTGAGGCCCAAGCAGGCTATGTGATTTGCTCCCGAGGCCACGGCAGTGAGGGAGTCTCCTTCACTGTAGGGACCTCGGCACAGGGCCTGGTGGCTAGCCAGGGCTCTGGCTGGGTTTGCGGGTTAGAGGCCGGGCCAGGCGGCTACTCCTCGGGAGCTCTCTGTCCCGGAGGCCGCAGAGTGGAAGGCCCCAGGTCGGTCCTGTGGTTCTCACCAGTGTAGCTCCTGTACCCTTGTCATTTCCTTCATCATCACATATGGTCCCATTTTGAACAGTTCGAAGAAGGCATTCTGAACATTTGCCTCTCGATCCTGGATCACAGCCTGAATTTCCGTCGTGACCCTGCTACTGACGTGGCCCGCAGAAGTGACCCCAAATACGTCGGCCGAGTGCTCAGTGCGATGGTGAGTGATAGGAAAACCATGATAACCCATTGTTACCGTAGATCGAACTCAACCATGGGTTAGGTATACATGTGTTCCTTACGCGTGTCATCTCATGGAAGCCTCATAAAATATAGTCGGTGCTATCACCATCCCACTTTGCACACATGAAAGGACTTGGCCTCAGACACGTGGTGGGTGAACAACAGAGGCCGCGCTGGACCCAGGTCTGCCTGCCTCCAAGGCCCTGTCCTCTCTCTCTTGAGGCCTTTCTCAGATCAGGGAACTTGCCCTTTTGGTGTCCACCAGGCTAGGAGAACTCAAAGCCGAAACTCTGCTCCATCACTGGGCCTCCTGGGGAAAAGGCTAAGTTCCCAAGTGAGCCTGAGGTATGAACCTCCTTTGCTTTGATCCCTCCCCCCGACAGCAGCGGGCTCACGTGTCAGCCTGGGAGCAGGCCGAGCCACGCAGCATCTCGATGGGGAAACCCGAGCAGCTGAAGGGACTGGTTCACAGCACACAGCCTCTGAGTCAGCCCAGAACAAGTCATCCAGCGGCCTGCCCAGGGCCTCTTGCATTCACTCAGTTCTTCCATGTGAGACCTGCCCCCTCCCCGAACACACACACACACACACACACACACACACACACACACACACACACGCTGGGTCCTGGAGGAGTCTATCTCTCGCTACTCAGTGTGTGGACAAGGCCTCCCTCGCAAAGTGTCTGAATGTGGTTTCTACCTGCTCAAAAGTTATGAATTAAAAAGCTGAAAGTCAAAGAGTTCTTGTAGTGTAAGCCTCTGCAACTCATGGCCCGGAACTCTCTAATTTTTTTGTTGTTGTTAACGGCCTACACATTTCTCTGGCTCTTTCCTTTTAAGTTGGAGCGTATCTGAGTTAACGAGCCGGTTAGGTTGTTAGACATCGGAGCAATCTTCCGACTGCCGGATAACCAGAGGACTTCCTGTGAGAGTGGAAGCTGACACCAGGCTGGCAGGAAAGGAGTGGGGGGTGGCCCAGGGAATGCAGAGCCATGGGGGCAACGGGCAAGAACCAAGGAAGTGGGGCCTGGGCTGATCCTTGGAGATGGAGTGGCCTGGAAGGGGTGGGCTGGAGCTGAGGCCGAGGTTAAGGGAGGCTTAGCCTCGTAGGCCCAGAAGAGGGTGGGGGAGGCCGATCGACTCCAGCAGCTGCTGACTCACTCTGACCCTGGGGACAAACCAGGTTATCTCAGTGCCAAGTTCCTCAGCTTCACCTCCCTGCTGCTCTCTCCAGGCCTCCTGGTCGGGCTGGACCTTGAGCTAATTATGGCCCGTACGGGGCTTTGAAATGCTCAGCTTTCAGCCAGAGATGACCTGCTGATTACCACTTCGGTGGCTGGAGCACCTGTGACTCAGGAGATGGGATGGGCTACGTAATCTTCCATCTCGGAGAAGGCCCGTCTTGCCTGATTCTGCGATTATAGCCCAGGCCTTGCTGGAAGTGGGGGGAGGAGCGCACCCCTCACGCAGAGGGGCTCTGGAAGGCTGGCCCGGCCTCCGCTGGGCAAGGATCCTTCTGTGTCCAGACGCTATTCTCATTGGCCTCACCACATGTGAAGCCCCACGAAGCTACAGGGAGCAGGGCTCATGGCCTCTCACTGGGTGGTTGGAATCCATGCTGGTCTGTGTTTCATAAACTTTGAACACTCAGCTCCTGGAAGCTCATTTGTTTCTAACTTTCCCTGTATGGGAAGGAAGGTGAAGAATGGAGGCCCAGAGAGGTGAAATGACCTGCCCACAGTCACCCAGATGACAATGGCAAAGTTGGGCTTTGAACCTGGTTTCTCCTTTCTTTCTCTTTTAACTTTTTATTGTGGCAAAGCTCAGACCTTCACAAAAATAGAAGAAATGGTAAAACGAGCTCCCAGGTACCCACCACCAGCTTTTGTGGTCCCCTCCTCAGGGCCAGTCTGGTTTCAGCTCTGACCCCCTCCTTTATAGAGTATTTGAGAAATCCCAGACATTATGTCATTTCATCTGTGAATATTACAATATGTGTCTCCAAAAGACAACACAACTCAGGGCTCCTGATTCCTAACCCGGCGCTCTGTTCCACACTGCATCCTGCCTGGGCTGCTTATACGAGAATCAGGCCTTCAGCTGAATGAATGAATGAGTGAGTGAATGAATGAATGAATGAATGAATGAAAAGCAATGTTCCATCTTTATGCATTCCAAGACGTTAGCTGCTAAAATTCTGAAGGCACCTTGGAAGAAGACCAGTACCCCCAAATTGAGTTTCAAAACATGGACTCCCAAGTCAAAATCAACGAGAGCCCATGAGTCCTGGCAAGAAGTCACCGGCAGGCCGGTGTCCGGACCCTGCCTTGCCGTGTCAAGCCGTGGAGCTTCAGGTTACCACGTGAGCCTGCTCACGGGATGGATAGATGGGTTAGGGGCCATTGATCAAGGCCCGTTAAGCAAAACACTTTTAAATTAATAAACTGTTCAAGACCCCTAGAGGATCATTATTATAATTATCATCCCCAAAGTACCCGGGGAGACACAGAAAATCCACTTGACATCTCCCTGGTTTCCTTCCTCATCTCCCCCACCTTGTCCCCTGAACTCACCGCTCATGCATCTGGGGCTCCCCTCTTGCCCAGGTCAACGGCAATGATGAAAACGGTGTGCTCTCCGGGAATTGGAGTGGCAACTACACGGGTGGCCTGGACCCACGGAACTGGAACGGCAGCGTGGAGATCCTCAAGGAGTGGAAAAAATCGGGCTTCAGGCCAGTCCGATACGGCCAGTGCTGGGTCTTTGCTGGGACCCTCAACACAGGTACTCGGGGTTGGTGGGCAACCCTGGGGGGCAGGGTCCAAGGTGCCATTTCCACTGCAGCCTGGGTCCTCATACTGCTCCTTGACTTGCAGTGCTGAGATGTTTCGGGATTCCCTCCCGAGTGGTCACCAACTTCAACTCCGCTCATGACACAGACCGGAACCTCAGTGTGGACGTGTACTACGACCCCTATGGGAACCCCATAGAAAAAGGCAGTGACAGCGTGTGGTGAGTAGCTGACCCTTTCTGAACACCAAACCTGATCGGCTTCTTACCGAGACCCGCCCATCCCCCGCGTCCCGGGACCCGGCTCCAAACAGAAGCTGGGAGGCAAGTAACACAGGAGCACAAGCTTTAGAATGGGAGTGTTGGCAGTGCCGATGAGATCTCTAGTAAGATCCCAAACAACGCTTCCCAGGGCTCTGCGAAGTCCGAGAGTCCACTGTCTCCCTTCAGATGAAGGGTCCCATACCAGCGGGAGTAGTGGCTCACCGGCTCTGCGCCAGTGCCCTGAATTTATCGGGTCCGCTAGCCCCTAAGCGACTGTAGAAACTCTTGATTTTCCAGTACCAAATATGAATTTCTCTTGTTTCAGGCAACCCATATGACTTATAGTCTTGCTTAAAGGAAAGCAGGGCATTTTCTCTTACGCCTGTGTACTTTTCATGCACCTTGATTGATAGAATAATAAGGCAGTATATTCTGGATTTCGAGTGAAAATAAGAAGTTTTGACCATAATTGAACATATTGAACATATATATTGAACATATATATGTATATACATATACATATGTACATGTAGTTGAACATATATATTTCTAACCATAAATATGACAGGTGCACATATATCTTTATACACATATATGTATGTAATGTCTAATGGGTGGCACCTGGAAGTCAGTTGTATGAAACTTACAGAAGTGTATCTATCACTTCATATAGTAGTATATATACATAAGTTAAATATTATTACAGCTATTTGAGATCATAGTATATGCCAAGTTATTACCAAGTGGTAACTGAAAATGATTATATCTACATGTACGTAGATACCTATGTGCCTATATATGCAAAGAACTACATGCCTATGTCAACAATCTATTGTTTTAAATCCATTTCCAAGGATACTCCCTCACACACACACACACACACACACGCACACACACACACTCACTCATATGCATATAGGGCTAAATAACCTGATAGCAGATACCATCTGATTTCCAGACGTTCAATTCTGAAATGCTCTGTATAAGATAGTTCCTATTACTTAATACTTCCAGAATACGGATGTCCAATTTTTCTGAAATGTGCTTAGCGTAACCAATTGAATAAAGTCAAAGGAAAAGAAATACAAATGGAAAAAGTTGTTAAAACAAGGCAACAACAATCCCAACACCAGCACCGGAATTAAGATAAATATCCCTCACCTCTGAAGGAGAGTAAGAGCTTACGTGATCCACCCAAGGCCACGTGGCTACTAGGGTGTAACGAGGAAGAGAAGGCTTGTTTCAGGATGTCCTTTCCTGATCTACACACATACAACTTTCTAATGACGTTGCCGCGTCAGCAAAATGTTGTTTCCCAGGTACTCATAAATGAGTTTTTTTTTTTTCTCCTCCCTGGTTTTTTCTTCTGTTGTTTGTCCCGAATCCCACTGCAACCTGTTTTCACCGCTGGGGCAATGCCTGGCCTTGGTTTCCTTCGCAAGAGATGATTGGTCCAACAACATTGGGGAAGGGAGGTCCCTTTGGGCGTAACCCTTCTGGCATTATCCTCTGTGCTAGGATCCGCAGAGGGACCAGAAAGCTGGAGAGTCAATCCTCAACCGAAAGCATCTGGTGCTGTTGGAAGCTGGGGAATGGGGAAGCCATTAGTCAAGGCTGTTAGCAACCAGGGCGGTGAATCAGACAGTAAGCCCCGTGGGCACGCAGGGAAGGAGTCGCCAAGGAAGGCTTCCTGGGAGCAGAAATGTGGGGCTTTTAAGCTGAATTTGGAATTAGGACCCAGATCTCTTGGTTACTGGTTTACACTACCACCCCGCATTAGCTTTATAATTCATTTCAAATATAATTATCTTAGGACAAGTATGGACCCGTGGAGACAGTCTGCAGTGTCTCCACTGTCATTTTTTTTTTCTTTTGGCCTCATTGGAGGGTGTCAGGCCCCAAAGCTCTGATTTTTGCTGGGGGTCTCCTCCTCCCTTACCCTCTCACCACCCCCACCAGCCTTTCTGGTGAGAACAATGGCCACCAGTGGTCCCTACCCGACCAGCTGCCAGTCAGCTGCAGCTGGAGAACCAGCCCTGGATGGAATGAGGACAGGGAGTCCTGAGTCCTGGTTCCAGCCCCACTACCGTCTTGCTCTGGGGCTTGTGTAAGCCACCTCATCTTTCTGGCTCCAAGTTTCTCCATCAGTGAAATACAAGGGTTGGTCCAGGACTAGGTGTTCACTTAAGTCTCTTACTGGCTTTAATTTTTTTGATTCTCACCCTCCTCTTTGTATGAGAGCTACCCTTCCCAAGGGACCTCTATAGTCCCTTCTGCATAGATGCCACCCAGGGGGAGATAAATCACGAGTCATTCTCTGCCTGGAGTGCCTTTCCCAGCCTATTATTATAGGGACCGTTTGGGTTTGGACAGAAACACTTGGATCTGAATCTCTGTGTTTTGCACATTTCGGAAGCTTTTAGAACCTTGCACAATAGAAAGTAGGGATCGAGTGTGGTTAAGCTTCTGAAATTTCTTGATAATAACAGCACCAGCTAATAGTCTGCTGAGCAATTTCTGTGTACCAGGGACTTACTCTTCAGAAACAATGGGGGAGGCACTATTATCATCACCCCATTTTAGGAAACTGAGGCACAGAGTCACTCACCCAAGGGCTCACAGCCAGCAAATGGCGGAGCTGGGATTTGAACCCAGGCAGCTTTGTAAACCATAAAGCACTGGAGAGATGCCAGGGAACGTTGTTATTATTCCCTATTAATGTTACCTTGAGCAACCGAACATTGCTTACCTTGAGATTTTCCCGGTTGGCTGGGCACCAACCAGAGCTGTGGTGAGGTTGGGTGCCGTCCAGCCCATGCAAATGGAGAAGCTGGGCTCTTTGGTTCACACCTCAGCGGCAGATGGCACTTTCTGTAAGACTAAATGCTACCTCATGGGCTCAGTGAGGAGAAATGACTTGCCCAAAGTCAAGCTGTGAATTCGTGTCCAAGCTAGGGGTGTAACACAGATCCTGCCAACAGGACTCTCCCAAGTCAGTCTTAGTCTTAGGACAGGAAGGATCTTGGGGAGGGACCTGCTGATTTCATGAGAATGAGAAAACGAAGCCCCAGAGAGAAATAAGAGAGACATTTAGGCTCTCTAAATAAGTGTATGACTTTATGTAAGTTCCTTAATTCTTTTGTGCCTCAGTTTCCCATCTGTAAAACGAAGGGCTAGATCAGGGGACCTCAGCAATTTCTTCTAGATCTTCTTTTTTAAATTACATTCACTGAATCCACTGGGGTGCATTTTCTTCTTAACCATTCTGTTCACGCCAGTGGTTTGTCTTATGAGGCACAAGCCTCTAGAGTGTTCGCTTCTTGGAAATCAGGCTGCTTTGCGGTCCTGCCCCCACAGGTTCCCTTCTGAGCCGCTGTAAACGAGGACCCTGGGGCTTGATCAGTCACTGAGCAGTAAGCAAATGGTGTGGAACAGTAGGACCCAGGTTATCTTTACCTTGACATTTCTAGCTTGTTTTCTTCATTCGTTTGACTTGATTCCCTAATTTCTAGAGTCACAGACCTGACTCTACTTGGAGACCTTCTGTAGCTCTGAGATGGCAGGCACGGGGAGATGGCCCTGCCCTGTCACAGGGAGGTGGAGCGGCCCAGTTCTGGGGAAGAGCTGTTGGCAACCACACCTCGGCCTGAGCTCCTGGCTCCCAGTGCAATCTCCCCATGGCTCCCAGCCTCCCACTAACACTCAGCCGCCCCAGCGTACCTCGCTCAGACGTGCAGCAAGGCAACCAGCTCCAAGAGCGGCTCGGGCTCCAGAAAACATGATTAAGTAGGTACCGTGTGCCAGACCTGCCCCGGGCACTAGGCACCAAGAGGGGGAAGAGGCAGGAATGGTGCCAGAGGAGCTCACAGCTGCATAAGAAGACAGGCAATTATGGAGGAGAAAAAGCGAAATAACTGAGTTACGTGCAAGATGCAGAGATAGTGCAGACATATGGTTGGCAGGCTGCCAGCACGTCAGGAAAAGACTGTTTGGAGGAGGTAGCATCTGGATTGCATTTGGAAGGACAAATGCCTTGCCAGGGGAAGGGGTAGGGGTGTGAAGGTCACTTTCTAGACAGGGTCTCCTGACCCCGTGAATTCAAAGGTAAGCACAACTCGGAGGCGGTCTCTAGGGCAGTGGCTTATAAACTTCCAGAAGTACATCAGAATTGACTTAGGTTCAGGGACATAGAGGAATCCCTATCTTTTAGTAAACGCCTCAAGGCGTCTTTTTCTTGAGCTCCTCCTCCTGAAACCCCTCAAGACGGAAAGAGAGCCCAAAGGTGGGAGGAGGGAGAGAGCACAGCACACAAACAGAAACAAGCAGGATGTCCATGGCGGCGTCCTTGGACATATGAAAGGCACATGCATCCCGAATAACTGTGAGTAAAGCACTGGCTTCCACAGGAGGGAGGGACCAGGATGTTATCTGCTCCATCTTACATTCCCGCCTTGCAAGTAAGTATTAAAACACAGCTGCTTACCAGTTTTGTTATCAACCAACCTTCCCCTAGCGTTCTCTGCCAGGAACCAGAGGAACATGAAACTGCTTTCTTATCCCGGTCCTGTCTCTTGATCACCTTCCCACACTCCCTGCTTTCTCCTGGGCGAATTCTCACTGATCGTGAAGGCCCGTTAAAAAAGACACTTTGTGGGTCTTCCTAGGGATAGTTTTTAAGAGAGAGAGCTTGCACCAGGGGGGGGTTGTGGGGGAGGGGCAGAGGGCGAGGGAGAGAGAATCTTAAGCAGGGTTCATGCCCAGAGCAGAGCCTGACATCGGGCTCCATCTCATGACCCCGAAATCTGAGCCAAAATCAAGAGTCTGATGCTTAACCGACTGAGCCACCCAGGCACCCGCACTAGGGATCATTTTTATGATGGCTTTTCCCCCCCACAATTATAGGAAATTTCAGGATAAAGAAGTAAAAGTGGTCTGTAATCCTATTTTTCACATATTTTTAATATTTGATAGTTTTCCAGCCAATCTTTTCTCTATCAGTTGTTGTCATTTGTGGAATCGGGATTATACATTTTACAAGGCATGGGTACAAAACAGAGTATGTAATAGCTGCATCCTACTTTTTCCCACACCTGGAAGCCAACTTTGCAGTTTTAAATCACGTGTTTTTGCCAAAACACTATATTTTGAGCATTTTCCCTATGTCGTTAAATAACCATCAAAAATAAGATTTTAAGTGCATTGTATTCCCTTGTATGGCTAAACCATTATTTCTTTTCCTACTGTCACTATTATTGTTCCCTAAATTACTTATTTTCTTTCTTTTCGCTGTTACACATCACACAGTAATGGGCATTCTTCTATGTCAATCCTGCACACGTCTGTGATTAGTCCTGTAAGAAAGATTCCTAGAAACGGTATGTCCTGGGTTAAAGGGAATGAGCATTTTAAAGGCTTAGGGCAGCTATGACTGTTGCCTTCCAGAAAGATTGTGATGACCCGTGTCTCATTGCCGCGGTAAGAGTGTTCTTTTTCTCCATTCATACCGTTGGTTGGTATTATTCGTAATCATCTGTTCACCTCTTAGGGCCTTGTCCCCTTCTGCTTTGCTGTGAAGCTGATTTTTGATATCTCCCCTGGTTCCCTGAAGGACTTACGGGGCACCTCCAGCTCCTCCAATAGCCGTAGGGTTACAACTCCCCTTTGTACAGAGATCCCATCTGCCCCCGCAGGAAGCCTCTTCCAAACATGCACAATGAAAACACGATTTTTCCCGATTATAAAATAATAAAAAGTAGGGGCGCCTCGGTGGCGCAGTCGGTTAAGCATCAGGTCGTGATCTCCTCCGGGTCATGGGATCAAGACCCACAATTGGCTCCGTGCTCAGCAGGGAGTCTGCTTCGAGTCTCTTCTTCTGCCCCTCCCCCTACTCACTCACCTGCACACTCTCAAATAAGTAAATCTTCAAAACTAATACTAACAATAAATAAATAAGAGTCATTAATAATGTAACAATCCAAAGGAAAACACGAATAACATTTTGAGATAGATCCTCCCAGACATTTTATTGTGTTTATAGTCACACACATTAGATGTATGTGTGTTAAGTTTAATTACCCAAATAGGATCAAGTTAAACAATCTGTTTTATAATTTCTTATAGCTTTCTATGTCAATAAATAAAAATTCAGAGAGACAGTGTCATTTGGTGGTTAAAATCATGGACCCTGCACCATTTCTTACTTGGTATATTCTAGACCTCTTCCCATGTAAGTGCGAAATTGATTTTGCTCATTGTGTCGGCCAGCTCTGTGATACTCTGTTGCAAGGCTGTGCCACAGTTTCCTGACGATTTCCCCACTGATGGATTTTTCCTCCTTTATTTTTGCTATTACAAACAATGCTACCATGAACATCTTTCCACGTATACCTGCGTCCACTCATGTGGATTATTTTATAGGAGAAATTCCTAGAAGTGGAAATACTGGCTTAGTGGGTACGTAGGTTTTTAAAGGTTTTTCATACCCATTGCCAAATGGCCCTCCATAAATATCACGCCACCAGTGGGCTCTGACCGTGCCTGTCTTCCCATGCCTGGAAATGAGGATCACACAATCACATGTATCATCCTGGGCTTTCATCTTTGTCATCTTATGAGTGTAGTGGTATCTTTGTCACTTTAATTTGCTTTTCGTGGTAGTGGGATTAAAACTGTTTCCGTATGTTCAGTGATCACTGGTATTTCTTATAAAAACTGCCTGCCCATCGTTGTTTATTGGTGTGTTTCACTTGTTCTTTTTTGTGTTGTTCTTACTGATTTGTAAATACTTTATAATATTAATTACAGTAAATCTCTGTCTATACAAAAGTTGTTCCCTATTTTACTGATTTTTTTTCTTTCAATCATTTTTCTCTTTCTTCTTCAGCTTGGACAATTTCTACTGGTCTATCTTCAAGCCTACAGACCTTTTCCTCTGTCCTCTTGATTCTAAGCCCATCCACTGAATTATTTCATTTAAGATAGTGGTCTTTTTTTTCTAGTTGAAGATTTCCATTTGGTTCTTTTTTCATCTTTTCTCTTGCTCTGCTTAGAGTTCCTCTCTTTTCCCTTGTTGTTGCCCTATTTTCTTTTATTTCGTTGAGCTGAGTTACAATAGCTGCTTTAAAGTCCTTGTCCAATAATCCCAGCATCTGTACTCTTTTAAGGTTACTCTGTTGATTGTCTTTTCCCTTGAAGGATAGATCCCGTTTTTCTGGTTCTTCTTTGTTGAGTCATCTGGGTCTGTATCCTGGGCATCGGGTATGTCGGGATTCTGTTAGTTTCGTTCAGCAGCCTTTCTGGGGTGGACCCAGACTGCGAGCCCCGTCTCACGTGTGGCTGGCAACAACTCAAATCTCCGCTCACTTTTTTTTATCAGTCAGCCAGACTGCTTGTCTGCACACACGCATGGTCAGAGTCCCTCAGAGGCTCAGGCGGAGTTTATGAACTAATCTGGGATCTTCTTTCTCTGAGTCCTTCCTTTCCAGAGCTTCCCCCTCACGCTCCAGTGGCCCTGGTTGACCCGGGCTGTTTCTTGGCTCCTCAGGTCAGAAAAAATGTGGGTTGTCTGCTATAGTTTTTACTGCCCTGCTGTTCACCCCAACTGTGGCCTGTCCTTAGGGCCAAGTTACCCAAAGTGCAATTCGCCCCATGCTGGCTCCTTCCTCCACGTTCTGACTCCCTTCCAAAATCGTCCTGTTTTGTTCACTGTTTGGTAGTTGTATTGTTTTTTTGTTTTGTTTTGTTTCGGAGTTTATTGTTCTCTGCAGAAGGGACCATCTGTTATGAGCTTACATACAGGAAAGAGAATTACAGTTTGTTTCGCTGGTTGGCATATGCAAGTTTAATGGAAGGCTGTGGCTCTTAGCCAGAGCTGTCCCTTTCGCTGCAGCCCCATCCGTTGTCAGCCGACAGGAGACACAGGTGTGTACCCCAGCAGGACACACACGAGAAAGCCGTGTGGGCTTGCCTGCTTGGTGGCTGGCTCTCACCTAGAGCCATTCTGCTCCTCAGTAGAACATCGTGGTCAAGGACCCAGGTTTGGGGGTTAGGCATACCTGGGTCCAAACTTTGACTCTGCCATCATAAGCTGCTTAACTTCTCTGGGCCTCAGTTTCCCCTTTTATGAGATCAGCAGAAAAACGGTAACTGTTTCATAGTGCTGTGAGGACTTGCGAGAGACAGTGCTCGGCCAGGTTTAGCCCAAGAGCTGGGGCAGAGTAGACTTACTTGGTGAGGAGGGGATGTGGCACTGTCCGGCCAGAGATGGGGTATTTTGTCACCTCCTGCTGGGTGGCCCTGGCCAAGCTCCGCAGTCTGTGGTTCTGTCTGCAGGAATTTCCACGTCTGGAATGAAGGCTGGTTTGTGCGGACTGACCTGGGCCCTTCGTACAACGGATGGCAGGTTCTGGACGCCACCCCCCAGGAGAGGAGCCAAGGTAACCCTCTCCTGGCCCCGCTGGCCACCCCCTTCTCTGAGTTTCGCTCTCTGTCCTGGCCATCGATTCTTTACAGTGGTGGACACCGGCAGAGGAAAGCCACCGAGGGCTCCCCATCTCTGGAAGGCACGGTGGAATGAAACCAAAACTATTTTCAGAGTAGGCTTCCCATCCTAATTTTGCCTAGCTCAGGCTGCTTTTCAAACGAGTGGCTTCCCTGTGCCCACACGACTGTTGTCACTGCTGTGGTGGCCCTGGCACGTGCCAGGCAACAAGGGAAAGAAGCCGAACTCTGCCAACGGGGATTTCCCCACACTGCCTCTAGATGCCTCTGTCTTCCTGCACGGAAACCATTTGGTCCCCGTTGCCTGGGGATTTAGTTCCCCAGCTCAGCTGGAGGTCTCCGTGATGATGACCCCAGCGCCTCCATCCCACCCACAGCATCCCTCTGCCAAGCCAAACTCTTCTTGCAGTCTGGCCCTGTCCCTGCCCCTGTGCCCAGGGCTTCTGCTCCCACTTCTGGCCACTCCTTTCCCAGCTTGGGTCCCAGACTCTCCGGGAAGTTTTCTTTACCCTCTTATAACCTCCAGGGCATATCTTGTTTGCTACCTTCGTTTTGAATTATTTTTCTCAAACTTAAAAAAAAAAATTATGGGGCACCTGAGTAGCTTAGTCAAGGAAGCGTTCGACTTTTGATTTCAGCTCAGGTCTTGATCTCAGGGCCATGAGCTCGAGCCCCGCATTGGGCTCCACACTGGGTGTGGAGCCTACTTTTTAAAAAAATTAATTATAAAAGAAGTATGTGCACATGATTTAAAAAATTCCAAACCATTCTAAAAGGATCCACAATAAAAACGAAGTCATACCTCCCTCCCCTAACCCAGCCCCTCCACCAGAAGCAATGAGCATTACTGGTTTTGGGGTGGGGGGGGTAAACTTCCAGATATTTTCCAGGACTCTGTATTTCACACTTTTCACTGCGACCCATTAATTGGTTATAAAATCACATTAGTGGGTTGTGGCTATCATTTTAAGAAATGAAGTCGAACGGGGACGCCCGGCTGGCTCAGTCAGTGGAGCGTGTGACTCTTGATCTCGGGGTTGTAGGTTTGAGCCCCACACAGGGTGTGGAAATTACTTAAAAATAAATCTTTTAAAAACAAAAGAAAGAAATGAAGCAGAATGGCATGGAATGGTGGGGGGAGAGAAAAGGAAAAAATGTTGGGAAAAGAAAAAAATATCAGGGTGCATTGGACACAGTAAGAACAAGTATTGTCCTGTAAAACTTTTGTCTCAGGACCATCTATGTGCGGCGACCTAGAGATCGTGGTTTAAAAAAAAAAAAAGTTGAAAGTCATTCTTCCAGACATATAAGTACATGTATTTTTTTTGTTTTGCTTTTTTGGGGTTTGTTTTGCTTTGTTTTGTTTTTAGAGAGAGGGAGCAGGGGAGAGGGAGAATCTTAAGCAGGCTCCATGCTCAGCACAGAGCCTGACATGAGGCTCAATCTCACAACCCCGAGATCATGACCTGGGCTGAAATCAGGAGTTGGATGCTTGACCCACTGAGCCACCCAGGGGCCCCAAAGGTGTCCTTTTTGTCTATTTGTCTTGTAAACACAAATAGAATAATCCCCTTCTCTCTATTCTGCGGCACCTTGCTTTTTTTCAGCTGGGCACTTCGTGAATGAAACTCTATCTTCTGTATCTATTTCTACATCTGCATATCTATCCACATCTCTGTCTGTCTGTCTGACCTACCTGTGCCAAATGCTGGAAGAGGAAGGTGATAGGCAGGGCTTGGGAGCTCAGAGGAGCAAGACTCCTATGGGCCGGGTTTACGGAATTCTTCCAGGAATAGGGAGTGAGGAGCTGGGAAGGATGATTTGTGGGGGTAGAATAGAGACAGCCGCGAGCACAAGAGGTAGAAGGGAGACAGCCCGAGGGCGGGGGGTCAGCATCCACCATGTGCCCACGGAGGGCAGGATAGGGTCTGTCCTGCAGAAGGGCACTCTGAGCAGGGTAAGACCCCGGGACGGTCCGTGCTGGGTGCCACATGAGGGGGGCAGGCAGCGAGGCCTGAGGCGTGCTGGGGGGAGAGGGAGGGGCGTGGTGCTGCTAGGGGACGGGTCCTGGGGTGGGCGGTGGCGCCTGGCTTCCGTACGCAGGCAGTCTCCGCTCCTCCCCACCAGGGGTGTTCCAGTGCGGCCCCGCTTCCGTCGCTGCGGTCCGAGAGGGCGACGTGAACCTGGACTTCGACATGCCCTTCGTCTTTGCCGAGGTAAACGCCGACCGCATCACCTGGATCTACGATGCCTCCAACAACACCCAGAAGCAGAATGCGTCGGACACTCACAGCATTGGAAGGTACATCAGCACCAAGGCGGTGGGCAGCAACTCTCGCGTGGACATCACGGAGAAGTACAAGTATCCAGAAGGTAGGAAGGGCACTGGTGGGGCTGTGCCGCCCGGGGCGTGCTGGTGGGGAAGACAGCTTTGAGGGTGGAGAAGGGGAAATTCCTCTTAGTCCTCCTGCGTTCTCAGTGCGTTCTGCCTGAATGGTAGGACTGCTTCCTGGCACCTGACCCCCAGCTCGGCAGACTATATACGGTGGGGACGGAACGGTCACAGGCAGTTACGGTGCCGGTGGAATTTTACTGTGGGGCCCAGCAGCTGTCAGCCCAGCTCTTCTCCAGCTGTGTCCCTTTCCCACAACTGGGGTGACAGCCTTGTGATTGGACATCACAGGGAGAAGCACAGCCCCTTATGAGAGGCTGCCCAGGGCTCTAGGAGAAATTTCTCGGTCAGCCTGCGCTCCTAGCCTCCAAGAAATGCAGGCAGGAAACACTATCTGAACAAAGAAATGGACGAAGACCCTGAGGATGTGGGCCCATGCTATGCCTGCATCAGAGGCCCCCCAAGAAGCCTGAAGCACCCAGATGAGTCACGGGGAAGGCTCGTTTCTACAAAGCTCCGCAAATTATATTAGCTACTCGAGTTTGGAAGCTGCTGTCAGTCAGCAGCCTGTCTCGCTGGGGACCCTCCAGAGTGACAAAGTTCCACGTGTGAGGGTGACGTCCATTTGTAGAAACAGCCAAGAGTAAATGAACACTGGCTCTAGCAAGCCAGTCACTCGGTAACGTGTCCCCTCTCTCCTTCTAGTATGTTTGGAAATAGATACTTGGGTTGATCCTCACAGAACACAGGTTCTGAGGGGGCCAGCAAAGTGCTCTCCTAAAGGCACCCAGAGCACACCCCAAAGTGAACCCCAAAACTCTCACTACTGCTGTCTGTTGGTGTCAGCCACAGTTCACAAAAGAGAAAAGCTGCAGAAAGAGCTCAGGAGATGGGGTCTGACTCCAGGTCCAGGTGGATGACCCCTGCGGGTAGTGGTACTGGTGGACATTTGGAGGCATGGGCCAAGGGTCATGAGACTGATGGCCTCAGGGTGGTCCCCAGTCTGCCTCTGCAGGCCCTCCCATGGCTACGGTCAGACAGCCCTTCTCTCGGTCAATACACACGTACTGAGACCCACCCAAGTGCCCGCTCCATGCTCGGCTTTGGGGAGGCCCTGAGGGACATGGCAGATGGGGCCCCGCCCCCCCAACCTCACAGATATAGGAGAAGTATTTTCAACACTGTCCCAATAAAGAAACAAGGGTAGGGGCCAGGGAACAAATAATCAGGGGATGGAGGTCAACGCCAGTCCTACAGTGCTCTCCAGGAGACCTCAAGCCGGAGTCTTAGGATCTCGGATCCCTTGCTTCCTCACCTGTAAAATGAGAGTAGCAATGCCTGTCTGCAGTAGAACGTAGATGAGCTGGTGTGCGGAGAGTGCCAAGTGCGGTACCCAGCCCCGAGTGAGGACTTCTGAAATAGTAGCGGTTTATCCACTGGGACATCTGCAGCATCATTGGGATAACGACCTCCCAGGATGCCTTTTGAAGCTCACCGCTTTCTTGGCTACATGTCCTGTGGGGTTCCTTCCCTTACTGTCACAACTTGATATTCAGGGGCTCTGTCTGTCCCAGCCAGACCTCCTAAACCATGGAGAGCGGCCAGGCCATGGCCAGGTTGGAGGTGACTCCAGGCAGGACTCTTGGCAATGCCCCAGCCTCTCTCTGCGTGACAGCAGAGCTGGTCATCCTGCCTGTTGTTGCCCCGTTCTCCTTACCTAATGATGCCAGCTTGTCTGCGAGGGCCCCAGGGAGGAAAAGCTCATAAAATCGGTTGCTAAGCATTTGTGCAATGGCAACACCAAAGGAGTAAACAGTAGCAGGAAGCTTAGTCTTGAGTAAGCCCATCAGGTGACCTATATAGGTATCTGGGCTCTGAGCCTCGTTGTGCAAACACGCTGGCTTTGAGGTCTCCTGGGCACAGAAGACTCAGCTCCCTGCACAGACATCAGCCCTGGGTGTGGACATACAACTCCGCCACAGGATGGGAAGGCACCAGAAAGAACCCAGCCCACCAGGAGCTAGCTTGGGTAATCTGGCTGCCTGCCTCCTTTTCAGTAGGATGTTGTGGGGGGGAACCTGGGCCTATGGGTGTAGACACCTGGGGAATGCCCCCTCTCTGCCTCTAACCCCCAAATTAGAGCAGTTGCTTGGACCAGTCACTTCTCATCCTTAGGATCTTACTTCTAACGTGATGGGCTTGGATGAGTTGGCCTCTGAGGTCTCAGGCAGACATGGAACTTATGGGAAAGGCCTCACCAAGTTGTAAAGTGCTTGTGATAAGTTATCTGGTGTCTTAAAAATTTCACAGTGGTTGGGGAAGGTGGGGGCCCTAAGTATGGTCTGCAGATATAAACATGGTAATTCTTCTCTGTGTATGTCTGCCCACGTTCCTGGAAAGTCAACACACCTTCTCCTAACAGTGGATCTGTCTTCAGGTCAAGGCAGGGGGCCTTATGTGAACCGTGTGGCCACCAGGGCCCAGAGGCTTAGAAGTGGTTACTCACCTTAATGCCTAAGAGCCATGACTTTGAGGGTCCACCATGGCCACGCTCTGGGGGCCGTTTATACCATCACATTCCGCAGCACGCACAACCTGAGTCAGAGTCAGAAAATCTGGCCTTTGTGTCTTTAAAACCTGAAGTCTCTCAACAACTTAAACCAGTCATAACATGGAACCAAACCAACCATGGGAAGTTCTTTTTTGGTAAGGGCGGAAGAGCCACTCTTTGACCTCGAAGCACCTTTAGAAATAACGCAGAATAACATGGAAAAGCGGTTTGGGAAAAAAAAAAATTTAACGAAGCCAATTCTAAATCATAACTTTTTTTTTGTTTTGCTTTTTTGCTTATGAACGCATTCCAACCTTTTTTCGACTCAGTTTTTGTTGCTTATGTTTAAAGGAGCTGTTTGTTCTCACAGGGACCTTTTCTCCAAAAATAAAGAAATACATAAAACGAAGAAAAGAAAGAAGAAATCTAACTTAATTAGCCTGAACCAACTATCAGGCCATACGGTCATTTTGTACAGGTGCTAATAAAGCTTTCCCTGCAGCTCGTTTGGAAATGCAGAGCTGACTGGGAACCCGCACGGACCAGCTGGGCAGTGAGCCTCGCATTAAGGAGAATGAAATGGAGAGACCCAGAGGGCGAGGACACTTGCTTGGATCAGAATCGTTGCAAAGCCAACGAGTGCCAGGCTGCCACCCCCTCCCTGAGATGCTTCCCTCTTTTCCCACCACACAGGTTCCAGCCAGGAGAGACAAGTGTTTCAAAAGGCTTTGGGGAAACTTAAACCCCACGCGGCCTTTGGCGCCACGTCTGCAAGACCCCTGGCAGGAGAGGAAAGGGAGCCCAGCATCTCGGGGAAGTTCAAGGTCACTGGCCTATTGGAGGTGGGCAAAGAAGTCAACATGGCCCTCTTGCTCAAAAACCTGACGAGCGACATGAAGACAGTTACTGTGAACATGACCGCCTGGACCATCGTCTACAACGGCACGCTGGTACACGAGGTGTGGAAGGACTCCATCACAATATCCCTGGATCCCAAAGAAGGTAACTTGTCCTGTGGTTTGTGGGGGATGCCACCAATGCAAGGTGGCTGATGTTCTTTTGGGGTTGGAGAGTTCCTGTTGGAACGGATTCAGCTAAGAGAGGAGCCACACGTGGCCGCTGTGGTTAAGCCATGGGCTTTGAAGCTTTGGAAGTTGTCGTGGGGAACAGTGCAAATCAGGGTGGCACCGACCAGCATCCTTCCACACCAGGGGGAGGAAGGAGGGACATGGCGATCGCCCTTAGAGGTATATACCACTTCGCTCAGCACGCAGGTGCTTCCTTAGACCCTCTCTCGTTTGACCTTCTAAAAAGGGCAGATTTCAGTATCACCTTTTACAGAGGCACAAACTGAGGCTTGGAGAGATCGTGACGTGATTACGAGATGAAGTGTCACAGCTAGTAAGTGGCGATCGCGTGGTGTTGGTCCTGGGGTTCCTAATGCTAAATCCAGGCCCACCTCCCTCATCTTCTAGATGCTATTTCTGCTACCCCTCCCACCTGCCACCCCCACCCCACAGTGAATCACTTTTCAGGTTTGACCCCCCCACCCAGAAGGGCTGCAACGTACAGCAGGGTCTTAAACTCTTGTCCGATGTTCCTCCCCACACGGCTGCCAGGTGGAGAGTCTCCTGATTCCCGAGGGCAGTGATGCCTGAGAATCTGGGAGGAACAGAGACTCACGGCCACTGGGAAGGGAGCGAGGAGAAGCAGTGGAAGGCTGGCGCTCTGGGAGGGTTCGCGTGCAGGTGTGCCCACATTGGCAAAATCCTCCAAGCTGTTATGAAAAGTTGAGCCTTACAAAGCGGATTAACAAGGGTGGGGTGGCTATTTGCTTCACATAAATAAAAACTGATTAATTACACAGCCCATCTTGAAAGAGCTCTGTCTGTAGGGAAACTGAGATGTTTCACACCTGTCAGAAGGCAGCATCCCTAGCAACCGGGCTTCTGGCGGAATTTGAGCAGAAATCTTCCCCACGCCAGAAGCAACTGCCGGGCTGCTAGCTACCTTCAAAGCCCAAGGGAAGAGTGATTCTTACAGGCCAAAAATAGTTCACATGAGGAAAATGGGTTAAAAAAAAAAAAGAAAAAAAAATTCAACCATTCTGCACGTTCATCTGCCCATTCAGGGCTGGCCGGGCTCGTTCCCCCAGTGCGAGCAGCAAAGGTAGCTTCCTCCTCAAAGAGCATATGAGCCCATGGGGGCCGGGGCTCCCCCAGCCACCCAGCATGACCACCGAGAGAGACATGGGAGTGAGCTGGACCGCAGAGGAGGGAGAGGGGCCCTGAGGCCTGGGAGGCGCAGGTAAAGGGACAGAGGCCGGGGAAGGCATTTCCACTTGAGGAAACCATGCGTGTCCCAGCACGGAGGTGACCACATGCCTGTGTTGTCAAAGGACCGATGGGAAACATGGAGGACTCTGTCAAGGGAGAGGGGAGTTAGGGTTCAGGGACGCAGGGCCTGATTCAGGGGTCTGAACTTCATTTCTGAGGCAGTAAGGAGCCATGGAGAATTTCTTTTTTTTTTTTTTTTTAGATATAGATATAGATTTTAATTTTTTTTATTTTTTTAATGATTTTTTATTATATTATGTTAGTCACCATACAGTACATCCCCGGTTTCCGATGTAAGGCTCGATGATTCATTAGTTGTGTATAACACCCAGTGCACCATGCAATACGTGCCCTCCTTACTACCCATCACCGGTCTATCCCATTCCCCCACCCCCCTCCCCTCTGAAGCCCTCAGTTTGTTTCTCATAGTCCATAGTCTCTCATGTTTCATTCCATGGAGAATTTCTGAAGGGCAGGGAAGAGGAGCGTGATGTTGGGGTGGGCGGCAGCCTTCTGAAGCCGCTTCGGCCGGGTGTGTGGGGGTGACTGGGAAGCAGGCGAGACCAGAGGTGGGGAGGTGGCTCAGGGCGATGTCACAACAGAATCCCAGGCTCTTAGTTGGCCTGGGAGGATCCTGAGCCGTAGGGAGCCAATCCCTGGCTTCCCTTCCTCATCACTCTTTGTCGTCGTCCTTAGGAAATCGGTTAGCATTTGTATTCTCTCCCGCCCTCTGACATTTTCCAGGATGGGAGGAAGCTTCAGTCCCTACCAGCCCATTCTCCTGGGAAGCTGCCCAGCCAGCCAGAGGCCCCGTGCCTCCCCGGCCCCTGCTCTGGATGCTGCACAGAACGGAGGCGGGTTTCCCACAGAGCCGGGCAGGGAACTAGGCTCAGTCAAGCCGCCTTGGCCTGGCCCCAGCTCTGAAGGTTCCAGAAGTCAACCCCACTCCCTCTCACTCTGCCGTCCCTGGCTTCTCCTTCCAGAAATACAGCACCCTGTGAAGATCACATACGCTCAGTATGAGAAGTACCTGAAGGCCGATAACATGATCCGGACCACGGCTGTGTGCCAGGTGTCTGACGAGGCCGAGGTGTTGGTAGAAAGGGACATCATCCTGGACAACCCCAACCTGACCCTGGAGGTAAAGGGGGCTGAAGGGGTGCCTCCTCGGCCAGCCCGGCCCTGCTGGCACCCCCCCGAGCCACAGGGAAACTCCTTCCCTGCTGAGAGGGGCAAGGAACAGGGCTCGGGTCCAGCCTCTGCCACATGGGTTGGCCAGAGTTCCCGCTCAGCCCACGTCCTTGTTCCTTGTGGTAAATGGCACACCTGCCCACAGGCTTCTTTGGTTCTGGGCCCAAATGCACTGGGGGCATCAGCTGAGAAGCCACTGGAGGGACTCCTCGGCTCCCTTGCCCGCTCAGCTCTGAGCACCTGCTGTGTTCTGGGCTCTGCCAGGCGCAGGAAGCAAGAAGAGTCACAAGGGGAGGGTCCTGCCCGTGGGGAGCCCACAGCCCCGCTCCCGCCATGTTGGTGGAGCGCATCAGAATTGGGCACCGTTCTCTTGCATCTCTCCACATTCGAGAACACAGGGTTGCAGAATCATGGACTCTTAGGAGCCTGCTCTCGTGCTCCCATACCCGCCACTTCACACATGAGTAAACTGAGGCCCAGAGAGGAGAAGGGAACTGCCGTCGCTGCCAGAGCCAGGGCTGGACCTCAGGCCCTGGGACTCCCAGCCCAGGGCCCCTTCCAGGTGTCTGGGTGTGATCACAGCCAGCAACAGCATCTTGGTTGAGGATGAGGATGTCTCTGTCTCTACTTTTAGGTCTTGCTTTTGGCTGTGACTTGCTCCCAGCCTCCCAGGGTCCTTCCCAGGAGCCCAAGTGTGGCGGGGGGCTGGGGGAATGGGAGGAAAGGCGGGGCTTGCAGGTGTACTGAGACCCCTGGGGCCACTCTGTTCCTTCCTCAGAACCAGGCCAGTACTTGTGCGGACTCCAAGCCCATCCCTTCCTGTCTAGCCTACCTGGGACCTACCCACCCTTACTTCCCCCAGCCTAGAGCCAGAGAGCAGCGATTGGAGGGCCGAGGTGCTGGCAGGCAAGGGCAGGCGGACAGATGGGCAGAGGAGATGAATCTTCCTGTGAGGTCCCAGGGAGAGCCTCATGGGTCGGGTCCACCCACATCTGCTGTCTTTACTGTCCGCCCCAGCTGCCTAGACAATGCTTGCTTTTTCTGTCCCATCACAATGCCACCAGCATTCCAAGCCCCAGATTTCTAGAGAAGCCAGATCATTGGGGCCGCCCTGGTCCCACCCCTCCCTGAGCTACACCCTAGCTGCAGGGATCCCTGACCTCAGAGGGCAGAGACCAAGGGCACGCGCTCCCAGGCAGCCAGCCGGGGACTGAGTTCTTTCTCTGTCCTGGTTGGTCTGGACTGTGCTTCAGAATGGGGATCGGTTCCCCACCTCAGAGGGGGAGCCAGTGAGCGGACTGGCAGTCTGGGGGAAAGCAGAGAGGGTCAGGAGTTTAGCCGTTGAATCACCCCCGTGAATCAACAGCCACACTGAGTAAACCTTGATCTCTGTGTCTCAGGTGCCCCTACGCTGTTATGGGGATAATAAAATACTTCCCTTGCAGGTGTCCTGTCCTCAGAGAAGCCTTTCCCTTACGTGCCCCCTCCCTGCCCCTCCAAATTAGGCGTGGTCTCCAGCTCCACGCCCTTGAGAGTCTTCTGTCCTCTCACTCTGTGGCATTTGTTCAAGTTGAAGTCATACCTTTACTCGTGCACTTGTTTCGTCTCGGTCTCCTACCAGACTGTCAGCTCCACCAGGAGAGGCGCTGGCCCTGCTCTGGGCCCATCACTGCCATCCCTGGTACAATATCTTAGAAGCTAATCAGAATTTATAAAATGATCATAACTGGAGCCGAGAGCTCGTGCATTCTGCCCCACCCACCAGTCTTCACTGTCAGTCCGTGCTTGTCCTCTGTGTGCCGAAGCCTCTCCTGCTTCCCAAGACATTTCCAAGAACTGTGGCTGGTCCCTGCAGACATGATGGACAGCCGAGGGCTGATGCCCCCGCTCTGGCTGGGAGGTGACACCGGGTAGCAGCCAGTTCAGCTAGGAAAACATTCCGTGTTAAAATGATCAGTGCTTAAAGGAAAGTAGGGTTTTTTTTTTTTCCCATTACAGTCCTTTATCCTCAAACATTCTTATAGCTTTATCTTTTATTCAGCATTTCTGCTCTACATCTTTCGGATTTCCATATCAAGTCAGCTCTGTCTTTAAAGAGACTATCATATCTTTAGAAAGGAAATCGGAATATAAACAGGCTGAAAACGTGCCACCAAGAACTTTCTTACTTAATCGTTTAAAAAGGCATCTGAGGGGCGCCTGCGTGGCTCAGTCGTTAGGCATCTGCCTTCGGCTCAGGGCGTGATCCCAGAGTCCTGGGGTCGAGCCCCACATCGGGCTCCCTGCTCCGCTATGAGCCTGCTTCTTCCTCTCCCACTCCCCTTGCTTGTGTTCCCTCTCTCACTGGCTGTCTCTCTCTCTGTCACATAAATAAAGAAAATCTTAAAAAAAAAATAAAAAGGCATCTGAGGGCCCCTGGGTGGCTCAGTCGGTTGAGCACCTGACTTTTGATTTCAGCTCAGATCATGATCTCGGGGCTGTGATATTGGGCCCCATGCTGGCCGTGGAACCTGCTTATGACGCTCTCTCTCCCTCACCCTTGGCCCCTCCCCCACCCTCTAAAAAAAAAGGCATCTGATCATTCTTCTTTTGGACACCTTTGTGTGAATTTCCTCCCAGCACAACCTCACCTTTTCTTCAGCCTTCAGAGGATCCACACATTCTTGTCTGGATGAAAGAATCAATGCATAGCTTCCTGGGAGCAGGGCACAGATTTTTAAACTCACGAGGGTAATCTGTATGACAAGATAATCATTGGGGTGAAATCCCGTGATCTTATGTGACACTATTGGCAGCAGGCATTGAGGATGTTCCATTGTGGAATCGGACCATGAAATCTGAACTTTGTTCCGAAGGGTGACGTCCTTTCCGTTGGCCCATGAACCACTGATGATCAGACATACGGTCCTGGTGGCTCTTACCCTCTCTTTCAGCTGCATATACAGATTGGGGTCAGTGGGCCAGGGTGGGAAGCAGCAATGATGGAAGAAGAGCAACTACATGAAGATGTCAAACTGAATATCGATGTGAAAACTACGGCCCTGTTTACGTAGCCTTGTTGTGGCTCAATGGCGTAAAACTATGCTTCCCACTTCACATCACGTCACAGCCGCGAGGGGGTTCCGTGGGAAGAATTACGGTGGAGATCATGGTATGCACCAAGTATCGGTAGACATTCCAGGGCCTGGTAAGAAGAGCGAAGTTTCTGGAACCAGAGAGCCCTTGGTTGTTGAATTGATCTGAACCGAAGCTTCATGGCCGCCAAACGGTGGCCGTGCGCATGAGCGGCAAGAAAAGAAAAACCACACCAGCAGCAGGTGATTCTCCAAAGAAGGAGAAAAGAAATCCAGCAGCCACACCGTTTCGGGTTCTATTTCCCAGACGTTTTCTTCTGCATCCACAATCTCATTTGGTTCCTTCCGTGCAAGGCGGGGAGGGACGATCCCCCCCTTTCTCAGATGAGGGAGTTGAGGCCCAGAGCGATGACGTGGTCTGCTCAGTCACGGCTGTTTCTCGGCAGAAGCCCAGCTCTCTCTTCAACAGCAAACAAATAGTCCAGGTGGCTTTTCTGACAGGAAACCGAGGCTTCTCCAGCCTCTGACCAAGGACAGTGGGGTGCAGGAGCCCTGCAGGAGCAGGGAAGCTTTGGGCTCCAGAAGTTTCAAAGGGCATCGATAGACTGGGGTGTCATCAGAGGAGAGTGGCCTGAGTTGAGGTGGGGACCCAGTGCTGTGGGCTGTGGAGAGGAGGGGGTGTTGGGGGGCTGTCTGAGCAGGCTTGGGTCTCCCAGGGAGAGTGCTTCCAGACTAGAAGGGAAGAAGCAGGACCGGTAAGTCAGAGCCTCAAGGAAAGTACTGTCGCTAAGTTCAGGATGAAATAGCCCCCGGCCCTCTGAGCAGCCCACCAGGAGCTCGGCCATCCTGGGAAGCGGGGCTGCCCTTCCCAGGATGACCAGGAAGAGGGGCCCGTGAGCCCGGCACGGGGAAGCTACAGTGCTCTCAGCCCCTACGATGTGCCGCCTCTCCCTCCGAGCCTGGGCGTCCCGTCCAAAGCATGCGTGTGACGGCAGTTTCCCGGGAACCCCTGCATGGATGTCTCCCCATCCCCAAGTTGCCCGCCCAGCCCAGTGGGCTCTCACTGAGCGGCAGGGGAACTCAGCAGCCAGGCCCTGACCCGGTCAACCTGTCTCCCCGTAGGTGCTGGACCAGGCCCGGGTGCAGAAGCCCGTGAACGTCCAGATGCTCTTCTCGAACCCACTGGACGAGCCGGTGAAAGACTGCGTGCTGATGGTGGAGGGCAGCGGCCTGCTGCTGGGCAGCCTCCGGATTGAGTGAGTCCCGGGCCTGAGGGGCCAGTGTGGGATGGCGGGAGGGGGCCCGAGGGGGCCTCTCCATGGCCCCCGGGAGAACCTGCTTGTGGGGGTGCACATTCGCCTCTGGTTTGGGGGTTTGCCAGACTTGAACTCCCGGGAAGTCAAGATCACCAGAGCTCGGAGCTGGTCCTCGGGCCTTAGCGTGTGGGGGAGATCACAGAACTCCCTCCGTCCCCTGCTGAGGGACGCCAGGGTTCTCGGGGGCCCGTGACCCAGGGAGGCAGCCAGAGGGAGCCACCTCACCAGCACAGGACTGGAGGGCCACAGACAGCCCGCCTTGCCTGAGGTCAGGGGCGCCTCCCCATCCACACTGACCCGTGCCCTTCCCCACCAGCGTGCCAACTCTGCGCCCCAAGGAGCGGTCCCGGGTGCGTTTTGAGATCTTTCCCACCCGGAGTGGAACCAAGCAGCTGCTCGCCGACTTCTCCTGCAACAAGTTCCCTGCAATCAAGGCCATGCTGTCCATCGACGTGGCTGAGTGAAGGGCCCGAGGGGCCCCCCTACAAACTTGGGTAACACGGAGCAGGCAGGGCTCACCCGTG
This sequence comes from Ursus maritimus, assembly GCF_017311325.1. Lineage (NCBI taxonomy): Eukaryota > Metazoa > Chordata > Mammalia > Carnivora > Ursidae > Ursus > Ursus maritimus. The sequence continues at coordinate 19,911,654 of NW_024424675.1, read as the reverse complement.
GAGTCAGCCCCCTGCCTGGGAAACCCACAACGCCCCCCAAGCGGCCTGGACTGGACTTCCGCCTCAGGCACACACCCTCTCCCTCACTCCCAGGCTGGCGGGCCCCACCCCGGCCTGGGACTTCTCACTTTTGCACATTCCCTCGAGCCCCACGGCCCTGCTCAGCCCTCCAGCTCTTTGGTGCTGCAGGACAGAGTGGCACCTGCCCCAGCGACTCTCTGAAAGGATACGGGGGAGAAGACTGTCTAGACTGTTGCTGGTCCCAAGCCTGCAGTTGGGACATTCCTACTCCGCCCTCTGGCCACCGTGGGGCAATGGGAACGTTGGCGCTCATGTCTTTACGCTCAAAATAAAGGTTAAAGAGAACGAAACCAGCCTCGGCTCTCCAAGACTGCTGCTTTGTCTAAGGAGCTGGAGGAGAAAGAGAGGTGGGGGCCCTGTTCTTCGGGAGAAGGGCGGACCCACAGGGGCCTTGTTCCCCACATTCCAACGTCCAAAGGGAGCGGGCTTGTTCTGTGTGGCTCCAGGGGCAGAACTAGAGAGACAGTTCTAGTGAATTTAGGAAAACTTTCTACTACGATGGCCAAGCATAGATCAGGCAGCCTGGGGAGGGAGCTCCTTGTCCCAGGCAGGCTTCGTGAGCTCTCTGCGTGGCTGCCGGCCAAACTCTGCAGGTGACCAGAGTGGGAAGGGGTGTCAGTCTTTTCTGGAACCCTTTCAAGGAACAGTGGTGGCCCCGCCTCTGCTCCCATGGGGCTCTTCCCTCTTCATGCCACACTGCCCCTCCCGCAGCCAGGAGGCCACCGCCTTGCTAACTCAGCCAGAACCTTCTCTGCCTTCACACACGCTCTGAGGGCTCCTCAGTCTTTGCGCCTTGAGATGACCCCAAGTGGAGCCCATAGCTTTCTGGTTACTTGTGCTGACGAATCCCATTTTGGCAATCGCGCCTCACTTTCTGAATCTAAGGGACAGTTCCAGGACCCAGGGAAGATTCAGCCTCACCCCCAGCTCCAAGCGTCTGCCCTGTGCTCAGCTCAGGCCTGACCCACTCCTGTCTTCCACCCCCGCCCCCCTCCTATTGCTGGATCCATCGGGGTTGGAGGAACCCAACAGAGGCCTGTGTCACTGGTGCTAATGCAGCCTGGCCGCTGAGGCCTTCTGTGTGGCTGGAGTGTAAAGGCAAGCCTTCTGCCCTGTGTGTTCCATGAGGGGACAACACGGCCCTCAGTTTCAGCCCCTGGAGGTGCACCCCACTACGTCTAACTGCATTGGAAGTGCTTTCGTGATGGCTTGAGCCCATTTCCCTTTCATGGGGCCCACTGGCCCATGGGACGCTCATGCCTCCTTGATCCACCAAACAGGGGCTGAGCTGGCTGGCCCCAGCTGCCCCTCTCCTCCTGCCTCTCAAGCCTCTCCAGGCTCAGCTTCCCACCTCCACAACTCCCTGGGGGCTGTCAGCACAGAACCTGCCCCCACCTGTGCTCCCAAGGCACCCTCACCAGGCCCCAGCTCCGGTGTCTGGACGCAGCAGGCTTCCCCCGTGGAGCAAGGGGCTTGTCTCTCTCCTTGCAAGCTCTGGCACCCTCTCCAAGTTCTGGGGGCCTTACCCCTGGACTCGGCCTGGAGATGGGGTGTTCCATTCCTCCTCATGAGATTCTGCACCAGTCCCCAGTGAAGAAGGAGAGGGTGAAATGGACAGACACCTGCTCTGGTTTCTGATAGAAAGAAGGAAATCCAGAGGTTTCCCTCTCTTCCCATCCCTGTGAGGCCCGCCCCAGACCTTAACTCCCTCAGGCAGCATCTCATCAGCAGGCATTTCCTCAATGCTTACTTTGCACCAGGCTCTCTGCTGGGCATGGGACCAAGAGAGATTGAAAATCAACCACAGCCTGATCCCTGCGCTTGGGTTTCCACCCTCAAGGGAGACTCCTAAGGTGTAACATTAAAAAAAAATCCATGTGGCGTTTCTAACCAACCCCAGGCACACGTGTCCTGTAAGAGTTGTATCTAACAGACGCCCTCCACCCCGTTTGCATTCTAGGGAATTTTAGCAATGAAACAAAAGAAAGCAGGCAGAAGCCACAGCACTATGCTGCTTTCTGGGAGAACTGAAGTTGGAGATTGCAGTGTATTTTGATGCTGTGTTGTTCGGCCAGTGCCCATCAAGGATCGCCATGCCTTCTCGGAGAATTGACCTCCTTATCATTATGGAATGCCCTTCTTCATCTCCCAGAACATTCCTTGCTCGGACATCTGTGCTGTCTGAAAATAATATAGTTACTCCCACTCTCTTTTGATTAGCGTGGTATAACTTTCTCCATTCATTTACTTTTAATCTACAGGTATCTTTATACTTAAAGCGGGTTTCTTCTAAACAAAACAGAGTTGAGTCTTTTTTGACCCATTCTGACCATCTCTTTTTTTTTTTTTTAAAGATTGCTTATTTATTTATTTATTCGACAGAGAGAGAGACAGCCAGCGAGAGAGGGAACACAAGCAGGGGGAGTGGGAGAGGAAGAAGCAGGCTCCCAGCAGAGTAAAGGGAGCCCGATGCAGGCCTTGATCCCAGGACCCTGGGATCACACCCTGAGCCGAAGGCAGATGCTTAACGACTGAGCCACCCAGGCGCCCCCCATCAAAGACATTCTTAACTTCTGTTGCAGTGTTTCTGGTCTCTTGCATTTTTTTTTTTGTTTTTTCTTAGCCTTTCCGTGTCTCTGCTTTCATCTCCCACCTGCTCTTGCACTCTGTCTACTTTATCCATTAGAGCTCTTAGTGTATTAATCACAGTTATTTTAAATTCTTGGCCTGATAATGCCAACATCCCTGCTATATCTGAGTCTGGTTTCGATGCTTGCTCTGTCTCTTTAAACTGTGTTTTTGCCTTTCAGTATGCCTTGTAATTTTTTCTCGCGAGCAGACATCATGCACTGGGTAAAATGAACTGCTGTCAGTAACCTTTAGTAATGTGGTGATCAGGTGTGGGAGGAGGGGAAGCATCCTATCGTCCTATGATTCGGTCTGTTTTTTAGTGCGTCTGTGCCCCTGAACTGTGAACTTCACATATACTTCTCAGTTCCCGCCCCTCCTCCACAGGGGAGACTATATGGCTAGAGGGTCTGGAGATGTGTATTTCCCTTCTCCCACGTGAAAGGTGAGAGGGGGCCAGGGTTGAGTATTTCCCTTCCTCTGGGTCAGTTGGGCACTGACAAAATCCCAACAGATCAGGCTCTGACTAAATAGTTTCTCTTGAGGGCAGACCTTGTTTAGAAGAACAGAATGTTCTGGCATAGTTCAAAATATTTCGAAACCCCTCTTCATGTTCCCTTCCTCCTCCCAAAGCATGAGGGGATTTTTCTCTGATCTTCACTTGGCGAATCCGGTAGGGTAAAAGTCACAAAGATGTGGAGTGCCCTTGGAGGGCCCCTTGGAGTTATGAACTCTCAGGCTTGTCCACACCGAGCCTACAGCAATTCATCGATCACAGTTCAGGTCCCCCCCCCTCCCAGGACCGGCTCCCACAGAAGAAGACGCTGCTCGGGGGGCTCTGCTCCCATAAGTTACAACTCTATATTTGCCCATCAGAGTCTCCCATTTTGGGGTTTGCACTGTGACCTCACTTCTCTCATGGCTCTAAGAAGAGTTGGTTTGCTCAGTGTTGTACCTGTTAGGGTGGAGGGACGACGTTCAAGCTTTGCACTTGCCAGACCAGAAGTCTGTTCTAAGCGTTTTATAGGCATTTGTGGATTTACTCCTTCCAACAATCTTTTGAGGAAAAAACTAGTATTGCCTTCATTTTACAGAAGAGACAACTGAGACTCAGACCGTTAATTAGGTCACGGGAGAGTTAGTAAAGGCAGTGCTGGTACCCAGGCAGGCTGGGTCCAGTGTCTAACCCCTGTGTTATGCGGTGCTACCTACACAAATTCTCAAAAGGTATCCAGTGATAAATTCTATCACAGGTTTACAAAGAGACAGGGAAGTAAATGATGCAGAAATTCAAGGAAGTGTGTCTCTGTCGTGACACCCAGCCCTGGAGGGGCATTCTTGGCTGCCTCCTCCCAACCTACTTTCCCGCAACTGCTCAATTATGGGCTCTGCCATTCCCATACCGACGAGCTGCCATCAGCAGGGGCCCCAAGAGTCCCTCTTCCCAGAAACAGCCTCTCCATCCGCACTGCTTCTGGCTCTCAGCCACTCCTCCTCCCGACCTTGATCACACATGACTCAGAAATCAGCCTTAGACCAATGGATTCAACCAGCAGCTCCTGGAGCCCACCAGGGAGGAGGGGTTCCCCCATTATGTTGTTTCTCCTCCTGGCAACCTTCAAAAAGGGGACATTAGTGACCCACCCTTGTAGCACGAGAGGCCAGAGCAAGTTCTCTCTATTCTTTGCTCTCATTCTAACCTTCATATGCCCTTATGATCACCTGTATTTTATGGCAATCATTTATCTGTCAATGGTTGCCGATCTACAGGGTGGAAACATAGGCAACTGTGCATAAAAATGATGTATGGATATCACATTAGAATATATGATACGTTCAATGACCTTACCTGATAAATGCAATGTGTTTGAATTATTGCACAGCATAATTTGTCGTGCCGTGCAAAACTGCAACAAAATTGGAGTGTTAACGCAGCGATTCCATTAATCCTGCATGCTGCCTTGGTTGATCTATGTCTCTGATTTTCACTGAATAAACCCACAGTTTTAAGCACGCTTCGGAAGATGTAATCAGGGCGGTTCGATCTGGAACAAAATAAAATAATATTACTTATGTCTTCTGAGTTTGTGGCCACTCTGTAGTAAATTAGCTTTCTCTCTTGTAAAATAAAAAATCTAAAATATATACAGACACATTTATTAAAATATTTTTATACAAATATAGTCACAGTATAAAAATTGCTTAAATGCAAAAGCACAGAAGTATGAAAAAACAGTTCCCTTTCCCCACTCATCTTCCCTTTTCCCCCCAGAGAACACGCGAGTTTTGAGATTGGAATGCGCCCTTCCCGATTTTTCTAAGCCCTGGAGGGATGAGAGTGGGGTGCCTCCTACTGTTCCTACTGTGGAATTGCAGGCTTTTGTAGAAGCATCTTATGGCCTGCGCTTCAGACTGAAAGCCTAGCCTTCTGTTTAAACTTTTTTTTTTTAAGAGGAGCCTTTTTTTTTTTTTTAGATTTTATTTATTTATTTGACAGAGAGAGAGACAGCCAGCAAGAGAGGGAACACAAGCAGGGGGAGTGGGAGAGGAAGAAGCAGGCTCCCAGTGGAGGAGCCTGATGTGGGGCTCGATCCCAGAACTCCAGGATCACTCCCTGAGCCGAAGGCAGATGCTTAACGACTGAGCCACCCAGGTGCCCCTAAACTTGAAATGCCTGTGGGGACGGGAGGCGTAACTCTACAGAGAGATTTGGATATTTTTGTGTATGCCATTGGCAATCTGACTCAGCTTATCCTGGAAGATGTGACCTCTCAGGGTCACCAAGCCCTTAAAAATTCCATGGCCAAGGTCTCCCTGAATCACAGATGATTGAAGAGTCCCTACTGTGTGACCAGGTTCTAGGGACTCAGCACAGATGATCTGTGCTTTCTGGAAGTCTGTCATCAGGGGGAAGCAGAGGTACAGGGGTGGATGTGTGGAGATAGGTAATAAAAGGAGTGATCAAGTAAACACAAAGGATAATGGATGAATAAAATCCAGGACGTGGGTATGTGTGGGGGAGAGTGTGGATAGCGGAGGCCCTCTGACAGGTGATAGCTGGGTAGAAACCCAGCGTGGACTATGACGGAGAGCCGAGTGATGATCTAAAGGAGTGAGTTCCAGGGACAGCGGGGCAAAGCTCCAAGGGGGGAGTACCCTTGGAGGGCAGAGGAAGCGATGCTCCTGCAGTGACCAGCGGAGGCCCGGAGGAATCAGGATAGAGACAGAGCGCTGGGGGAGGGGGAGCGCCCACCGTAAGGCCACTGTAAGGACTTCGGCTCCCACACTGAATGAGATGAGGAGCCCAGCACGGTTTTGAGCAGAGAAATGACAGGATCTGACTTGTGTTTTTAAAGAAACTCTCTGGCTGTTGTGTGTCGTCCCGTGGGAGGGGGGGCGGCTCAGAGCAGGGGTGGCAGCCGTGTGGGGTGAGAAGGGGTGCAGAAGGCAGAGCCCTCCGGATGTCCCCAGGGATTGGATGTTGGGCTGTGAAGGAAAGAGGCACGAACAACATTCTGTGGTAGCCCGAGCTATTCGATGATTCCAGACCTCCAGGAGCACAGCTGTTTTGCTCTTCCTCCACCATGTGAGCCCTGGGAAACTGTGAAGCGGGAGGCTCTTTACCTCTTTACCCCCTCCGGGCTCACTCCTGCCCCCCATCGGCCACCTTTCTGCACCCAACCCCCTAACCACTGTGCTGGGACCCCCTCCTAAGCTCAAGAAGCGTCTTCTTCCGTCAAGGTCCCAGGTGCCGAGAGCTCCATGCCAGTCCTGGAAGGAGGAACAGGGGCGTGGGGCAGGGGGAGAGGTGGGGGCAGAAGGCTTGAGGTCCAGCTGGGGGGCTGGGGCAATCAGGGAGGACTTCTCAGAGGAGCTGGCCTGGAAGGATGTTAGGACTCCCTCATGTTCAGACAGGGGGCCTGAGATCCTGGCAGGGGGCGACAAGAGAAGGAGGTTGTGTTGCTAAATGTGAGAACAGCAAGGACTGGGGAGAGCCTGACCCCGACTGGCCAGAGTCAGTTTCAGTTCGGTGGGGACGGAGCAGGGGGAAGAGCCCTGTAGCAGATTAAATTTTCCATTTTCCGAAGAGGACCACACGCTAATTAGAATTCCATATGCTCTTCCAGACTCAATCAAAACGTGGAGTCTAATTTCCTCCCTTTCAAAGGGTTGTCCTTTGAGACTGTCTTGACGAACAGAATGCAGTAGAAGGGGCGCTCTTTGACTTCTAATAAGTCACACAAGACAGCAGGGCTCTTGCCTGGCTCTCTCTCTCAGGGCACTCACCTTTGGGAAGCAGCCTCTATGCCGCGAGGCAGCCCAGGCCACACGGAGGGGCCTCCTGGAGGCCGGCCAGCTGAAAGGCCAGCTAAGGTTCCTGCCACCAGCTGGTGTAACCACCAAACCGTATGAGGCAACGAACCTTCGGGCGGCTTCAGCCCCAGACGTGGAGCAGACTTCAGGCTGTCTCTTGACTTCAGGCTGAGGCCCCAGACGTCTTGGAGCAGAGACGAGCCAGCCCCCCCAGGCCCTGTCCGAAATCCTCGCGCATAAGAACGACTGGTGGGTGTTTCACACCACTGAGTCTGGGGGGAGTTTGTCACGCGTCAGTCGTAACCGGGAAAAGCTCCACCACATGTCAGCCCGGGGAATAATTTCCCAGGGTCATTTATGTCTCCCTATCACGTCCAGGCTTATCCATGTCTAGGTAGGCATTATGCACAGGCATTAAGGCTAATTATAGCCTTTTATCTAAATATTGTTTTAATTTTGTTCCCCATTGTGCTTGACCGGTACCTGTTTGTTGGGGAGGCAGGCACCGTCCTCACCCGGGGCAGGGACAAGCCCTTGTGGTCCCGCGGAAGAGCAGGGATTTCTCCTCCTGATGCTTTCTCGTAGTCAACGAGGTGTCTGTTCCTCACAAAGGAGGAGATGTGGGGGACTGAAGGCATGAGACCCGAGGGAAGGGGCTTCTCTGCCCATCGGTGCTTCCGGCACTGACCCGCACACGCGTAACACAACGGTCCGTGGCCTCGTGGAGTTTACATCCTCACGAAAGACACGGCTGTTGTCCTGGGGAATAACAGGCTACCTTCCCTCCGGGGCCAGGGAAGCTCTCTCTGAGTTGTCTTGCAGCTAAGACCGGAAGGAGCCAAACTTGGTAGCCCCGTCTGCGAGCAATGGAAACTGGCTCTGGCTGGATCAAGGAGAGGAGGAAATCTCCAAAGGACCTCAGGGAACTCACAGACCCGAGTGGAGAAGACAGAGGACCAGGCTGAGGAAGCAGCAGGAGCAAAGGGGGAGAGACAGCATCACAGACAAAAGTGCATCACACAACCCATGGGATGAGTACACGATTGGTGACCTGAGAATAAGGTAACACTAGAATCCAGGTTGGCCACCAGAACCATCACCATCGTCCCCCAGAATGGAGTCCTCATTGTCCCCATTTCTTGTCACAGGCTCCCAATTAAAAATTCCAGGTGAGAACATGTGCTTGGCTGAGCCTAAGTCATGTGACTGTGCTCTTGCTGCATCAGAGTCTGGGGACTTTGGACGAGATACCTGGATCTGCAGCAGCCATCTTGTCACCATGAAGCAACAAGCGTGAAGAAGAAGAAGAAGAAAAGCCAGCAGCCAAAGATAATGTTGGAGAAAGCTTAAAAGAACTAGGTCCTTGATGGCCCGGCTGAGACTATCTAGTTCTGGGCATTTTATTAAACAGACAATAAAGATCTTGAGAACTTAAGCCCCTGTTGCCAGAGACTCTATTGCTTGCCACTAAAGCACTTTTAACTGTGGCAGAGGGAAAGAGAGGCATACTCAAGTCACTTGCATCTAAAATGACCAGTCCGATGAGCTCTAATGGGGGAGGGGGCAGGGCAGTAAGGTGTCTCACATTTCTTAATAAATCAGGAGTAACTAGGAGTGCTTGTTAAATGCCGATTCGCAAACTCGCTGGCTCACAATCGTGAGGCATACGTGTTTTATGCCATCCAGACGGCTCTGATGTAAGCGTTCCACTGAGCATCCTTGATGGATTCTGCCCACACAGACGCCTGGCTCAGAGCAGCTTCGGGACAGACAATGCAAGCCCACTCCATTCTCTGACTCCCGCTCTGAGTTCCAACTTCTCATCTGCAAAACTAAATGTGGCCGTGAATATCAAGCAGTTCATGGTGCCTGAACACAGAAACGACAAAATAAATGATTAACAATAAATTCATCATTAGACCAATTATTTGAATGATTTAATTAATTAAATGAATAAAATTATTTAAATTATTTAAAGTAATGCATACTATTATTTATTATACCAGACTGCCTGGGGAATCCCAGCTCTGCCTCTCAACTGACTATATGACTTTGGCACATTACTTAAACTCTCTGTGCCTCAGTTTCTTCATTGGTACAAAGAAGATAATACGGGTGCCCACCTCATAGAGCTGAGTTAATCACGGTGAGCTCTTAGAATGATGCCTGGCAAAGTTAAGTGTTCAGGAAACGGCAGCTTTAATTATTATTGCCAGAGCCAAGCAGTGGGGCAAGCATCGTCCTAGCCAGAGGTTCCCCAGCTCTATCCGAGTACTAGGGCTTGAGAGTACTAGGGACGACACAACCATTCTGCCCCGAGGTAACCAGGAGGGCTTTTGAAGCAGGGGGGATCTGACCTCCCCTTCAGTCAGGGTGGTCTAATCAGGGCTGAGTTGGAGGCACCAAGGAAAGACCCAGGCTGAGGCTCAGCTCAGAGCCTGAGGGTTTGCCCAGAATAGAGCAGAGACCCTCCCCCTTCTCTGGGGAATCACAGGGATAGACACTGAGAGCTGTGCCCTGGATATTAAGGAAAGACCCAAGGGCGATGAGGGCTGGGGACCTCCTGCTGCAATCTTAAGGATAACCAACAGAGGGAGCCCTAGACTGGAACCAGCCTCCAAAATTCAGCAACTCGGAAGAGACCGACCCAGGAAACTGGTGATGTCACCGGATCCCAAGACAGAATCAGCACCGCAGAGAGTGAGGGCATCCAAAGCACCAGGGGAGCTTGTTACGGCTGCGTGTATTAATCCAGTATGGATTTTTTAAAACGACAACAGCATAAAACAACACCAGACTGCCTAGAGTAAAAGAATAAAGGGGAAAATAGAATAAAGGACATAATAAAAAGAGCAAAAATAAACGAAATGGAAAATGTTCAGGAGAAAGGCTGAACAAAGCAAAATATCGGTTTATTGGAGAAAAATTAATGAAACTGACAAACCTTTAGCAAATTGATGAAGAAAGAATTATAAAACTACGTTGATGTGTTTATAACGTATAAGGATGTCATTTGTATGACAATAATGACGCAAAGGATTGAGGAGGAAAGAGAGCCCTCTAGCCTAGCGTTTCTATATGCCGTTCACAGTAAGTCAGTATGAATCCAAACAGGATTGGTTTAAGGTACTAATTGTAACCCCTGGGCAATCACGAAGAAAATAAGTTAAAAATTACACTGAAAGAAGCAACAAGGGAATGGAAATGGTTTACTAGAAAACACCTACTCAACCCAGAAGAAATCAATAATCCAGGAAGGAAGACACAAAACAGAAGACAAATAGCCCGATGGCGGATGTAAATCTTATCTTAATGGTAATTGCGTTAAATGCTCTCAGTGTCCATCTCTGCGATTTCCCCCCACAGAAAGGCAGAGGTTGGCAGAATGGATAAAAAATAAATAAACCAAACTCTGTGCTGTCTACAAGAGACCACATCAGCTTCAAAGACACAAAAATGTTCAAGGTGAAAGGACGCTCAAATATATACCACGGAAACAACCACCGAAAGAGAGCTGGAGTGGCTCTCCTAATGTTAGACAAAATCGACTTTCAGACCAACGTGCTTACTAGAGACATGGGAATGCCCGCTCCTGGTGCAGGATCTGTGTAGATGGAGCCTAGAAAGAGACATACTTACCTTCACTCTAGAAGGTTCTCTTGAACACTAATGTTTAAGAACCACTGGTGTCGGTAGTAAGCCTATAAAGGATTTAATCTGGCCCCTACTTTGGGATCAGCCCTGCCATCTTTTGGAGGGACAGTCCTCAGGGGTATTCCGTACAGTTCTTCAGAAAGTAACCAGCAGGGTTAAGCCCCAGTCGCCCACAGTAATTGTCTTAGTCCTTTCGGGCCGCTCTAGCAAAGTATCATAGCCCCGGTGACTTATAAACAGCAGGAATTCACTTCTCACAGTTCTGGGGACTGGAGTCTGAGATCAGGGTCCAGTATGCCCAGGTTCTGGTAAGGGCCTTCTTTCAGGTTGCAGGCTACTGCCTTCCCTTTGCAGCCTCGTGTGGCAGGAGGGGCCAGGGAGCTCTCTGGGGTCTCTTTTATTGTAAGGGCGCTAATCCCATCCATGAAGTCTCAGTCCCCGTGACCTAATGACCTCCCAGAAGCCCTGCCTCCCAATACCATCACCTCGGTGGGTTGGGATTTCAACATATGAATTTTGGGTGGGACACTTATGAAGGCTAACACATACTTTCTTGACATTCCTCCCTTCCACGTCACTCGCAATGCTCCTTCACTCCGGCTTCCTTGGATCACCTCCCAAGTCGACTACATGCCCCTAGCCCTTGTCCTAAGTTCTGCTTTCAGAGGAGGCCAAACTAAGACGCCGCTCATCACTGCCCCCAACAAGCCTCTCCAGACACGTGCCAGGGCTCCTCCTCGGTGGGTGAGCACCGTGGCCCTGAGCAGCCCTAGACCCCGGGCTCCTTGACTACTGTGGCCTTGCCCTCTTCACCTCCAAGGAGCCATCTGGACTCAGGAAAAAGCAGCCAAAAGGAAACGATCGGTGCACCTGACTTCATACGATACTGAAAATACTTCACATAAAATGAAAGCGTGAGAGACAGGCCATGGTGACCGGAAGAGGGAGTTGAGGGTCAGGAAGAGCAGAGGAGAGAGCCGGGGCTCTGGCGGGGGTCGGAGGGTGGGAAATGAAGCTTTCGGAGCAGATTGAGGGTAGAGAAAAAGAATGGTCTTGGACGCGTGTTTTTGGTGCCTGAGGGGTATCCTGGTGGAGGTCCCAGGAGACATTGGTTATTGGTTTCTAGAATTCTGGAGACAGAGATTCAAAAGACATCACGCTGTAAATGACACTTGAAATCATGGGTGTGGACGAGGTCACCGAAGGTGAATGTTCAGAGCAGAAAAGAAACTTAAGAATCACTGTTTTTCAGTTAGGAGTGATTTCTGAGGGGGGTTTTCATGGCAATGAGTGAGTGGCTATCGAATAAAACTTCTATTTTAACTTAGACACTTCTCTTTTGAGGCTTTATGGAGGTAAAATTGACAAATAAAATTGTAAGATATTTAAAATGTACACCCTGACGATTTGATATGCGTACACATTGCGAAAGGACCCCCCATCTAGTTAAGGAACACATTTATCTTTTTTTTGTGAGAACCTTTGCATTTCATTCTCTTAGCAAATGTCCATTACACAATCCAGTATTATCGACTATAGTCACCATACTGTACATTAGATCCTCAGACCCTATTCATCTGAAAGTTTGTACACTTTTACCAACCTCTCCCGGTTTTCCCCACCAGACCCCCAGCCCCTGGCAACCACCATCCTACTCTCTCTATGAGTTCATTTTTTTTAAAAATACATTTTTGGTTTGTTATTTTAGACAACTTCATCTGTAGTAGCTGAGGATGAGAGAAGAGAAGCAAAGACAGAGTCGGGGAGACCCCCATGTTGGAGCCGCTGGAGGACTGACCTCGTCTCCCCACCTGTAGGAGGGGCTCCGGCTCTCAACACAGGCCCCAGCTCCGTGGGCAGGCTTGTTCCATCTTCTGGACGTTAACTGTGCCGGGCCTGCCCAGCACCCCAAACACTGCATGCCATGGGGTTTGCTCAAGGGAGGCACAGCGGGTTTATTTGCTGCGTCACCTGATCCGACAGATGCCAAGTCCCCCGGGCCGTTTCAGAGGGCAGCTCCCCGAGATAGGCACCGGCCTGCTCTCCTGCTGAAAAGCGCCACCTGTAACACCCAGGATGAGACGCCACCCCCCTGAAGGCTCAGTCCCTCAGGAACAACTGAAGTCTGAGCAGCGAGGCCTCCCCCATGGTCCGGTGGGAGCCACGGAAGCCAGAGATGGGGAGAGCAGGGGCAGAGTGGGAGAGGGGCCACAACCAACAGCAGTGTGGTCTTTGGCCGAAGTCTCCTCTCTGAGCCCGGTTTCCTCATCTGCAAAACGGAAATAGTGACACATTTTCAGCCTCTTGAAGCAAAATTACATGAGGTGATAAATTTTATTTTATTTTATTTTATTATTTTTTTCTTACCAATTGTTATGTGCTGAACACGCTGACAAGGGACTGTTGTTATTACTCTGACTGCTGTCACCAGGAGTCTCCAGCCCCCAAGCACAGGGATTTGTGACGTCTCAGAGAGGACAGCCCCAGAGGTCACCTGTCCCCAAATCCCAAACTTGGGTTAACGGTGAATCATCTTCACGACTTTCACATTTTCCTGACAAGTACTGCTTCTGCCAACCAACCACCACAAGAGAACCTTCCAGAAGAAAGGTGGTAAGAGGAAGGTGAGCCGGTTAGAGACCCCAGGACTCGGGGAGGAACACAACAGCAGGGCATCTAACCCCCACCACCCTACAAGAGGGTGACCGACAGCCAACCCCAACCCCTGGTCCCGCCAGGTTTACTCCTTCCCTGGATCGAACAGGAGTCCCGCCGACACCACCCAGCAGACACCAGCACTGGCAAGGGGGACCCGTCCAATCCCATAGGCAGCCAGGGCTTCCCTCCCCACACAGAGATGCGGGTGCTGGGAGATCCCGCCACAACGAACACCGAGAAATCTCCGAGCCCAGATGGTTTCACTGGAGAATTCTACCAAACATGAAAGAAGAATTAACACAAAGCTTGTGCATTCTCTACAGAAAACAGAAAAAAGAACACTTCTCAATTTGGGGTTGGTATCAGGATGACATTGACCTCCAAGTTGTTGTGAGTCTCAATATTTCATTCCTCTTTATTGCCGAGCAGAGTTCGATGGTGTGGCTGTTCCACCCTTTGTAAACAGTTCGCCCACAGTTTAGGTGAAGGGGCTGGTTGATTTCTACTTTGGGATTTTACAAATAAAGCTGCTATGGAGGTCGGTGTCCAAGTTTTTGCGTGAACATAAGTTTTCATTTCTCTGGATAAATGCCAAAGAATGCAGTTGCCGCGTCCTCTGGGAAGCACAGGTCTTGTTTTATAAGAAATTGCCAAACTGTTTGCAGAGTGGCTGCACCATTTTACATTCCCATCAGGAACGGATGAGTCGTTCCGGTTCTCCACGTCCTCCCCGGCACTTGGAACAAACTATTGATACCCACAGCTTAGATGAGCTTCATGGCGATTACGCCACGTGGAAGAGAGGGAAAAAGCCAATCCCAGGAAATTACACACCATGTTCCTATTTACATAGCATTCTTCAAGCATCAAAATGATAGAAACGGAGAACAGATTACTGGTTTCCAGGGGTTAGAGATGGGGAGGGGGTGTGCGGGAGGGAGGTGGGTGTGATTATGAAAGAGCCACAGGAGGGGTCCTTATGGTGATGGAACTGCTCTCTGTTTCTTGGCCGTGGGGGTGAATGCACAAACCGACAGTGGTGATAAAAATCTGCGTGAAACTAAATGCACACACGTCAATATGAGTAAAACGGGAGATCTAAATAAAGCACGTGGGCTGTATTAATGTCAGCATCTTGATTGTAATATTGTGCAATAGTTTTGTAAGATGTTACTGCTGGGAGACTCTGGGTAAACGGTACCTGGGATCTCTCTCTGTTATGTCTTACCACTGCGTGTGATTCTGCCATTATCTCCAAATTAAAAGTTTCACTGAATAGAGACATTGGGCCATGTTCCAGGGTCACTGCGCCATCGGCCAATACCCAGCCCTTCTCAGATCTAGGGGTACACACAGCAGTGTCCAATCCACCGACAAGAGGACCCACTTGGGGAAGAGATCTCTTGGGGACCGATGTGGGGAAGGAGTTAGATGCCACTGAGTGGTCCCAGAGCATGGGCAAGATTAAAGATGGCGTCACAAGCTCCCTGTGGTCATGACCTCTTGGCTTCCCAGAATTCTCTCCATGGAGGGGGTGGGGAAGGGAACACGGCCCACAACCCAGGTCTAGGGACAAATCCAATGTCTCTACAAGGTTTGTATGGAAAGCATCAGTCACCCACTTCCTTTTTCTTTCCCTTTTTGTGGTAAACAGAATTCTAAGATGGCCACTGTAATGGTTAATTTTTTTTCTTTTTATTAAAGTATAATTGACATACCACATTTTATTAGTTTCAGGTATACCGTGTAATGATTTTATATTTATATATATTGTGAAATGCTCACCACAACTCATTAACATCTGTCACCATACATCGCTACAAAATTTTTTCTTGTGAGAACTTTGAAGAGTTACTCTCTTAGCAAGTTGCAAATGTGCCAAACAATATTATTAACTATAGACACCACGCTGTACATTATATTCCCGGGATTTATTTATCTTGTAACTGGAACTTTGTAACTTTTGACCCCCTTTATCCATTTCACCAACCTTCCCCCACACACACCTCTGGTACCCACCAATCTATTCTCTGTATCTATGAGCTTGGTTGATTTGGTGTCATGGTTAATTTTATGTCAATTTGACTGGGCCACATGGTGCTCAGATAATTTGGTCAAACATTATTCTGAGTGTTTTTGTGACTCTTTTTGGATGAGAGTAACATTTAAACTGATAGACGGAGTAAAGCAGATTGCTCTCCCTCAGGTGGGTGGGCCTCGTTCAATCAGTGACTGCCTTCAAGCTGGGACACTGGCTTGTTTCTGCTTTTATTTATTTTTTGTTTTTTTTTAAAGATTTTATTTATTTATTTGACAGAGAGAGACAGCCAGCGAGAGAGGGAACACAAGCAGGGGGAGTGGGAGAGGAAGAAACAGGCTCCCAGCAGAAGAGCCTGATGTGGTGCTCGATCCCAGAATGCTGGGATCATGCCCTGAGCCGAAGGCAGATGCTTAACAACTGAGCCAACCAGGCTCCCCTTGTTTCTGCTTTTAGACTCAAACTGAAATACTGGCTCTTCTTGGGTCTCCAGCCACTGACTTTCAGATTGGAATGACATCATCAGCTCTCCTGGTTCTCGAGCCTTTGAATGTGAACTAGAATCACACCATCAGCTCTCCTGGATCTCCGGCTTTGCAACTCCCCAGCTGATCTTGGGATTCATCAGCCTCCATAACTGCATGAGCCAATCCCTTCTAATAAATATCTTTATATACACTTTATTGGTTCTTTGGAGAACCCTGACTATGACAACCATCAATAACCCTTGCACTTATAAAAATCGCCCTCTCGTTTGAGTGTGGATAGAAACTATGAATCACTCCCATGATGGTGTCACATTACATGGCAAAAGAGAGATTATGCTGAGTGGGCCTGGCCTAATCAGGTGAGTCCTTCAAAAGCAAATTTTCTCTGCCTGATTGCAGAAGAGGAAATCAGAAAGTCCTGCTCTGGCTGGCCTGGAAGAAAGCAAACATCCATGCTGCAAACTGTTTATGGGGCCACTCGGCAAGTGGCTGCAGATGGCTTCCGGTAGCTGAGAGCCGTCCCCAGCTGACAGCAAGACAACGAGGACCACAGTCCTACATCTGCAGGGTTCTGTCAACAACCTGAATGAGTTTGGAAGAGAAGCCCAAGACTCCAGTGAGAGAGCAGCCCTGGCCAACAACTTGATTTCAGCCATATGAGGCCCTCAGCAGAGACTCGGATTAAATGAAGCCCAGACCTCCAGAAACTGTGAAATTAGAATTGTCTGGGGTTTTTGGTTTGGTTGGTTTTCTCAAAAACAGAGCTTTAGGGACACCTTGGTGGCTCAGACAGTTAAGTGGCCGATCTTTGGTTTTGGCTCAGGTCATGATCTCGGGGTCCTGGGTTCAAGCCCTGCGTTGGGGATCTGTGCTCAGCGGGGAGTCTGCCTATAGATTCTCTCTCTCCCTTTGCCTCTTCCCCTCCCTCTGCTCATGCTTTCTCTCTCTCTCTTTCTCTCTCTCTCTCTCAAATAAATAAATCTATCTTTAAAAAAAAACAGAGGGTTATTTCACATATGCCGGGTCATAATTTCTGGCTATTCCTCCCCACACTGGAGAATAGAGACTTTATATATTTGGTTACTACTCAAGTTTAAGAGGCTCAGAACATTTTCAAAAGACACTAATAAGCACTCCCCTCCCTCCATTCTTTAAAGGGAAGTGTACTACTCCATTTTGGGGAATAGAATTAAATCGGAAAACACAATGGAACAGCCAAAGAAGGAGGGGGAGCAGGAGAAAGTTATAAGACTACCTCGTGGTAGGTACCCTTCATCAGGTTAGTGGGCTGCGACACACACTACCCAGAATGACACCACACAATTAGATGACATAGGGTTGTTTTTTTTTAATGTGGTGAAATTCACATGACATAAAATTAACCACTTTAGAGGCAAACGATTCAGTGGCATTTAGTACATTCACAGTGTGGTGTAACCACCACCTCTATATATTTCTGAAACCTTTTCATCCCCCAAACAAGAACCCCATACCCATGAAGCAGTCGCTCCCCATTTCCCCTCCCCTCAGTCTTTAGCAACTGCTGATCAGTTGGTCTCTCTGGTCTACCTATTCTGGACATTCCATAAACAAGGGATCATACAGTGTGTGGCCCTTTGTGTCTGACTTCTTTCACTTAGCATAACGTGTTCAGGGTTCATCCACGTTATATCAGGCATTAGTACTTCCTTCTCTTACTGGCTGAATAATATTCCATTGTATGCATACCCCACAATGTGTTCATTCATGCTCCGTTGTTTACCCCTTTTGGCTGTTGGAAATCATGCTGCAATGAACATGGTATACATGCCCTTGTTTGAGGACCTGTTTCCAATTATTTTGAATATACACATCTCAGAGTAGAATTGCGGGCTTATAAGGTGATTTTAGGTTTAACTTTTTGAGGAACCACCAAACACTTTTCCATACATGTTGTTTTAGCTGCTATTTGTGATAATTTATTATGCAGAACTAAAACACAAGTACAGCTTTCTTTGAACTGACTTTTAAAAGTCTATATCCAGGGGCACCTGGGTGGCTCAATTGGTGAAACATCTGCCTTTGGCTCAGGTCATGATCCCGGGGTCCTGGGATCGAGCCCCGCATCGGGCTCCCTGCTCAGCGGGAAGTCTACTCCTCCCTCTGCCCCTCCTCCCACTTGTGCTCACGTGTGCTCTCTCTCTTTCTCTTTCTGACTAGTAAATAAATAAAATCTTTAAAAAAATAAATAAAGTAAATAAAAGTTTACATCCATGTCTTCAAATAACATGCTCTGGATAATTTAATTGCTGCTTCTTTATCTTTCAGAAGTATAGTAATAACTGTCCCTTGACTTCCCACCATGGAAAATGAGGGTCAGGTCCTCTTAATTCCCACCGCCCCACCCCACCGGCATACAGTCTTCCCATCCTTTTCTTCCCAGGGTGCTTATGTCCTAACTCTGGTAAGATGAATATGTGGTGCTTACATCACTATAACAACCAGGCAGCGGCACTGTGCTTATCGTTCTTTTCCTGCACAAAATTGGTTTTTGCTGGAGTTAAGGATTTAAAATCTAGGCTTTATGTTTGCTTCATTTTCTACGTACTTATTACTACTTCAAAAATCAAACACTGGAAATTGTTGAAGTCCTGTCTAGATTTGTGGACACCTCAGCTCTTCCATCCATTTAAACATGCTGGAGAGGCTTCTCAGAATCTTCTGACCTGCTGGGCCCTGGACTGGTTGCTCCTTATGCCCAGTGACCAGCTGGAGTCCTAGGGTCTCCCTTCTGGATCATTCTGGAATTTGCTCCTCTTCCCCGTTGGGGCTCCTGTTTCTTGTATCACCTATCTTTTCCTCTTACCTGACTTACCGCCCCTTTAATGTTGCAAGATATGCTCCAGTAATTTCCCAAAAAAGGGTCCTTGGAGGTAAATCTTTTGAGAACTTGCATGTCTATGAATATCTCTATTTTACCCTCACACTTGGCTTCCAGCTTGGCTGGATCGAGAATTCTGAAGCGGAAATTATTTTCCCTCAGAATTTCCTTCCTTCTAGTGTTATTGAGGAAATGGAGGCCACTTCCATTCCCAATTTTTTGTATGTGATTTGTTGTTTCCCCTGGGGGCTTGTAGGATCTTCTCTTGGTGCTTAGTATTCTGCAATTTCACAAGACCAGCTGGTGTCCCTATTCATCCGTAGTCCATTCAATTTGTCATTCAGAAAGTCCTTTCACCCTAGAAAGGCATGTCCTCCCGTTCTGAGAAATTTTCTTTAAATATTTCATTGATAATTCACGTCTGTCTCCATCTGTGTCTTTATGAAACTCCCATGGCTCGGATATTGGACCTTACAGACCGGCCTTGACATTTTCTTATCTTTTCTTTATCATGCATACTTCCTTGTTTTTCTTTTTACACTACTCGTGAACAGTATCTTCAACTTTTTTTCCCAAGACTTATATTCTAATTTTTCATTTCTGCTATCGAGTTTGTAGTTTCCTAGACCTTTTTGTTTTGAATGTTCCTTTCTTTTTTTTAATCATGCCCTATTTTGTTCCATGGCTACGATATATTCTCACGGTTCTGAGGACACCAAGCATGGTTTACCTTCCTGAAATATTTCTCCTCAAATAGGCATTTTCGTCCAAGGTTCTTGTTTTAGTATGTTTAATTTTTTCCCCCTCTTTCATGATTAGAAGTTTTCTGCAGATGTCTGGTGATTCTTGTCTGCTCAGGGTTAAGGATGGGGTTCCAAAGGGCTGATAGGAGGCGCTGGGGGAGGTCTGGGGACGCCTGGGGACAGGAGCGTTATGGTGCGGTGACAGCCTGGGGCTGTTTAGCTAGGAAACTCCAGCTCTGCACCTTGCAAAGTCTTTCCCTCGGAGCTGGTCAGCCTCCTGACAGGTGTGCCCTCCCGGCTGCCAGCATCATGGGTGGGAAGTTGAGAGGGAGGCGAGGGCGGGGTGGGCCAGCGCCTCGGCGTATGCTATGCAAGCGTCCCCTTGATGAACCTGCTTTTGGGCGGTACCCCAGCCCTCAACGGTGGGTGCTGTGCGCCCGCCTCTGTTGTGTTCTCCTCAAAGAATAGAACGCCAGGCTTTATTGGGCCGGGGAAGGGGAAGTCATTCAGCTCACACAGGTGGGAGGGCGGGGGTGTACCACTTCATAAACAGATTTCCAACCCATTCTGATTTTATTACCATGAATCCCTCCACCCCGCCCTCCAGTTATGTCTGCTGCCGTCAGTTCCAGAGGCTTTGGGGGGCTCTGCAGTAAGATGAGTTGGTTTCCACCACTGCCTGGCTCTCCCCATTGGTGATTCCAGGTTGGCAAGTGTTTTTCAGATCTGCTGGTGATTTGCCACTCCTGCCGCTGCTCTCCATATTTCCAAGTTTTGCGGCTGTTACCTTCTCCCTGGCTCTCCCACCCTTGTGCACGGATGCATTTTTGCACAGAAATTCCTTCCCACCGTTTTGGGGAGGGCTCAGGAAACGCCTGCGTGTACTTACCCCAGCGCCGTTCCTGGAACCCCTCCCCTGCCCCTCCCTGTTCTGCGAAGCTCTCAGTCAAGTTGTGGGGGAACATCCCCCGCTGGCTTTGTGGGGTGACTGGCCTGAGAACCATCTAAGTGGTGCTGGCCTGGACACAACCAGAACCAGAAGACTCTCACTCATTGTTCATCTTTTTCTTTCGGTTTCATCTCCTTTGAGAGTTTGAAGAATGCTTGGGGGCGGCGGTGGGATTGGGAATTAAGTTGTGAGAGTATTTTTCCCAACTGGTTCCATTTGAGATTTAATTAAAAAAAAAAAAAAAAAGCACTCAGAATTCACGGGAAGAACATCCTTCTCCTAACAGAATTAAATTACTTTTAATTCGTTTCCTGGAAAACTTACTGGAATGGTCTCTCCCAGCTCTGAGCGAACCCATTCTCTCTTTATCCATTTCTTGGGAATCATCCATTTCTACCATGTATTGTGATTATTTGGGGGTATGGGTTTTATCTCTCTTACAAACGTTGAGTTTCTTTAAGGCTAGAGACTCTGTCTTATTCATTTTATTCTCTCTCCCCACCCCACCCCCATTGTCACTTTGCCAGGAGCAGGTGTTAATAAACAGTTTGTAAATGACGGAGTGAATGAATGAATGAATCGAGGGATTCTGAACAAAATAACACCTGGTGGCAGGAGTGTGTCTGAGTCCTGATCTTCCACGGTGCCTTGCCCAGGTGCCCCACATGGGCGCTAATATGCGTTCGGTGGCTGGCAAGATGATATGGGGAGACTTCGACAGGGATACCTGGGCCAGAGAAGCAGGAGCACGGCATTGTCCTTGGGTCTCTGCTGTATTCCTGCTGTGTCTAACTCAGCCCAATAAATAGCACCAGCTACTCACTGAGGAAATGAAGAAATAAAAACTTGCCGTGGGGCTGATTCACTGCATAACCCCGTGGTTGAGAACACAGGCTCCGGACTCATGCTACAGGGTTCTAGTTTGGTTCTATCAGTATTCAAATGTGTGACCTTGAGACCTATCTGGATCCTTTCTGAGCCTCGGTGTTCTCCTCTGAGAAGTGGGGACAACACTGGGGACTAATAACACATGAGAAGCAGGTTAGAGCAGCGGGACATGGGAAGTACAATAGTAAATGGTAACCATTACAATTTCTCAAAAAGGTAAAGAAAATATGGCTTGTAAATGTTCTATCAGGATCCAATCTTCGTGAGCCCTGATCCTGTCCAGAAACAACGGATTTTAAAGGTGGGTCAGTCCTTCCTTATTCTTCTGATCCAAGTGACCCGTAGTGATGACCCAGCCCCTCCTGGATGAATGCCCAGCCTCTTGAATCTCCTTCTCTCCACGTTTTTCTCCAGGACCGCATCTGGGGCTTATATCATGGAGTCCTCCGATCACAGAGAGGCTACCCGTCTGCTCCTTAACTGGTGACAGGTGATGTGTGCTGGGTCCCATGTGGCCCTCTGGGAAGGGAGCTGACTCCAAGGGCGGCAGGCTTTCACTTTTTACTTGGTGCTCGGTGACCTACCTAGATCTGTGATTCGGTGGCTCACATTAACTTGGGGAAATTCTCACTCATGACTGCTTTGAATATGTCTTCTGTTTCTTTCTCTGTTTCTTGTACTCTGGCAATCGCCTGATGCAGACGTTGCACTGTTTGTAGTTGTCCCATAATTCTGGATATCCTGTTCTGGTTGGGGGGAGGGGGTTGTCGTTTTGTCTTTGTTTGCTTTTGTTTTCATTCTTTTTTTCTCTTTGCTTTTCTTTTTTGGAAATATCTATGGATCTACCCTCAAGGCCACTGATTCTTTCATTAGCCATTTCCAGTCTACTAAGGAACCCATCAAAAGTATTCTTCATTTCTCTTACAGTGTTTCTAGCATTTCTTTCGGTTCTTTCTTAGAATTTTCTTCTTCCTGCTTACATTGCCCATCCCAAGCATATTGTCTGTTTTCTCCATTAGAGCCCCTAGCATATTAGTCATTGTTATTTTAAATTCCAGTCTGATCATTCCAAAATCCTTACTATATCTGAGCCCAGGTCTGATGTTTTCTCTCTTTAAACTGTGTTTTTGCTTTCTAGTATGCCTCGTGACTTTTTCTTGAAAGCTGAACATGATGTACTGGGTAAAATAACTCTAGTAAATAGACCTTTACTGATGTGGTAGTGAGATGGGGGGACAGGGAACATTCCGCGGTTCTATGATTAGGTCACAGTTTTTTAGTGAACCTGAGCCTCTGGGCTGTGACCTTCACAAGTGTTTCTCAGCCCCTCAGCCCCTTCAGTGGGACAGGATGGCTAGAGGGAGGTGGAGTTGGGTATTTTCCTTGCCCCAAGTCAGTTAGGCTTCTACAAAGCCACAGTAGTTTAGGCTGACGTTAGTCTCCCTTAAGGGGAGGCCATGTTGAGAAGAGCAGAACACTCTGACCTATTTCTAGATGGTTCCTTTTCCCCTGCCCCTGACTGAAGTATGGGGAGGGCGGCGAGGGCGTTTTCTCTAATCTTCACTGTAAGAATCTAGTAGGGCTCCTGGAGACAAAACTCACAAAGGTGCGGGGTCCCCTCTAGGACGGCCCCCCTGGAGTTTTTCTCTCTCAGACTTGCCCACACTGAGCCTCCAGCAATTCGTCAATAACAGATTAGGTTTTCCAATCCCAGGACTGGTTCCCATGGAGGTTTCTGCTCCAGTAAATTGCCATTCTCTCTGTCTGTCTGTCCAATCTGGGGGTCGGTAGCTTGCCCTGTGACCTCACTTCGACAAATCTAAGAAGAGTTGTTGATTTCCCATTGCCTACTTGTTAGAATGACACAAGGACATCCAGGCTTCTTACATGCAGGACTGGGAACCGGAAAGCCTCCTCCCCCAGCCCTTTCAGCATCCCTGCTGCCCAGCGGCACGTGGGAACATCTAGACCCCCGCCTGTTACATACAGGAGGGTTGCTTCAGGCCCGCCTCTCAGGCCTCCTCCTTGGCAACTGCTGTTTGCAGGGGAAAAAAAAAAAAGCTTATTAAAAGGATACGAAGGACCCACGAAATCATCAGGACCTTCTAGGAATGAGACCTGGAACCTCACAACTGGCCTGGAGAGGAAACAGCAGGTCCTGCTGAGGCTCCTGCCCCTGCCAGCACCACCCGTGGGGCAGGAGCTCATCCTCACCATGTCCGGGAAAGCGTAACCGCCGTAGCAGCTGTCATGGCTGGCAAAGACAGGCTCTGCACCTGTCATGCCAGCAAAGGCCAGATGTGCAAGGACCACGCACTTCGAGCTGGAGTCTGGGGGGATTTGACGAGTGTTGGTCACAGGCCTGCATCCTAGCTACAAGGGAGGCCGGGCTTTTCTGTGTTCTGCCATTGGGTAACCGGACCCCTGGGGCTGGAAAGTCAGCAAACACAGCAAGGGCATTCAAAGGGGCCTGGGCAGCTAGACAGGATGATGCAACAGGGAAAGAAAACTCTTTTTCTTTTTTTTTTTTTTAAAGATTTTATTTATTTATGTGACAGAGAGACAGCCAGCGAGAGAGGGAACACAGCAGGCGAGTGAGAGAGGAAGAAGCAGGCTCCCAGCGGAGGAGCCTGATGTGGGACTCGATCCCGGAACTCCGGGATCACGCCCTGAGCCGAAGGCAGACGCTTTAACGACTGCGCTACCCAGGCGCCCCGAAAACTCTTTTTCATTTTATTATAAACATGTTCACACATACCTTTTATAAAATTTTGTCAAAGAATTCTATAGTAAACACCATATAACCCACCACCTAGATCCCACCGTTAACGTGTGACTCTACTTGGTTTATCACACGTCTCCGCATCCATCCATCCACCTCATTTCTTTGAATTTCAACTGCACCATCATTAAATTGCAGACATCAGTACACCTCCCTCTAAATAATTCAGCATGACTATCATTGACTAGACTTTGAAATTTGCTTACAGCTTTCCTTAACTGTTAAATTCACATACAAAGAAATATGCAAATATTCCTTTTCTTAAAGATTTTTATTAAGAAATCTCCACACCCAACTCACCCGACTTTGAGTGGGGCTCGAACTCACAACCCCGAGATCAAGAGCCCCATGTTCTACCAACTGAACCAGCCAGGAGGCCCGAAATCTACAAATCTTAAGCGTACATTTGTTGAAGTTTACCAATGCCTGTGTAACAAATATCCCAATCAATTTTCCCAATCAGACTATGACCCCAGAAAGTGCCTTCATGTCCCATCCCAGTGGATCCCTGTTCCCAACTCACCCCCAAAGGTAACAACAGCTCTGAGCTCCCCGCACAGGCTAGTTGGCAGTAATCCTTTTAATTTCGGCTTTCCCCTCAAACTCTGTTACCAACACCTCCCTGCCTGTCCTCCCGTCTTTCTGGGAATTTGGTCTGGAGAGATGAAGTCAGGTCAAGAAATCTTCCTACTTCTCCTCCTCTGGTCTCCCTTCTCTTTCCTGCAATCAGCAGAGGAGGGCTTCCTTCACATCCCGCCTGGAAAAGATTTATATGGGATAGCCAGAGATCTCTGGCCCTGGCTTGTAGGAACCTTGAGGGTCGCATCCATTAGACCTGGCTCCTGATTGCTAGTGGAGGTCTAGTGTTTAGCTTTAAAGATCATTGTCTTGATCGAAGCAAACAGAAACCAGAACACCCAATCAGGGAGCCAGTGCCTGACATCCATTCTCCACTTCAGCGGGTGGGAACTCCCAGGGCAACATAATCTATAAGACGTACAGCTGAAAATACTTCAAACACGCTATCCTCCATGAAGAATGAGGGAACCAAGTATGAACCAAGGGGAGGACCTAGAATAGGTTGTTATATAAACACTGATTAAAAAAAAAGTGTCACAAGTACTGAAGTCTATGTAAGTTCCACAGAGATTTATTTGCTCCTTAGCTGGCATGGAGAAGTCGTTGTTGAGTGAATTTGGGAAGGAGTGATGAATGAGGAATGACTGTCTAAGTACATGAAGGGATCGTGAGCGCCCATCGCAAAAACACAGTAAGCTGTGAACGCTCTGTAGCTTCGTTGCCCTTCTAGGTCCTGATGATGTTTGATAGACGGGCAGTGGATGAACAGGGCAACACGTAGATACCGGGGGCAGGCTGCTTGTGATCTCCTGGCTCACCCGCAGCTTCTGGTCCTCACATAGCGGGCAGTAACCAGGTCTGCTGAAGTTGGTAGAATGGAGACCTGCCTTCCGGCCGGGCAAACATCTCCCTCCCAGAGCCTGGACGCTGGCTAGCTCTGTCACCGTGGTTATTGCTCTCAGGACAAAGTGATGTAGAGATGACTTAGAGCTTCCCAGTCTTTTATTAGTTACCCAATGACTTCACCCAGGGGTGGAAGGGAGCAGTAGCATCTCCTTGTCAGAGCTCAGGTTGACGGAGGCCCCGAGAGGGGAGACGACAGCCTGCCACCAGACCAGTCCAGGTCCAACTGAGCTGGGTCCTTCTGACTCACTGTCCCGTGAAGATGAGCTCCCGAGACAATGTAGCAGACTCCCAGGTTGAGCGCACAGGGGATCGTGGGTCCAGCTGGCTGCTCAGAACTTGGGATTCGCCCACAGACAGCACTGGGCTAGCAGGCGCTCGCTGGAAATGAGGGTACCCAGCACCACAGGGCTCCGTGGGCGGCCCCTGCAGAGCACAGCTGCCCTGGGAGTTTTCTGGCCCCTGGCCTTGTCTTTGCTTGAGGCGACAGCCTCAGGCCCGCCCTCCACTTCCACTTTCTGGAAGGAAAGTACGCCCTACACCAGCAGTTTTCAAACATTGCAGTTTTAGGACCTCTTTACGCTCTGAAAAATTCCTGAGAACCCTAAAGAACGTTTCCTCACGTGGGTTATAGCGATGGGTGTTTACTGACTTAGAAATTAACACTGAGAAACTTACAAAATGTTTATTCACTAACTCATTTTAAACACTAAAAGGGGCGCCTGGGTAGTGTAGCCGTTAAGCGTCTGCCTTCGGCTCAGGGCGTGATCCTGGCGTTCTGGGATCGAGCCCCACATCAGGCTCCTCCACTGGGAGCCTGCTTCTTCCTCTCCCACTCCCCCTGCTTGTGTTCCCTCTCTCGCTGGCTGTCTCTCTGTCAAATAAATAAATAAAATCTTTAAAAAAAAAAATAAGAAAAAAAAATAATAAAAATAAAAAAATAATAAAAAACCTTAATAGTGCTATGAAAATAGGATTGACTTCACGGATTCCCAAAAAGAACCTTGAGGACCCTGGACCTCCCTTTGAGAATGGCTGCTGTCAATAGAGTTTCTCAAACTATATTATGCATATGAATCATGGGAGGAACTGTTAAAATGTAGATTATGCTTCAGAGGGTCTGGGGAAGGGCCCAGGAGAGTCTACATTTCTAACCGGCCTGACGGGGGGGAGGGGTGCTGATGCTGCTGGTCCGAGGCACACATTCTCAGATTCACCGCTCAGTCTCTGACACTCTCCAGACAGATGCCCTGAGTTTTGGAAAAGTCACAGTGCTCTCCAATCCATATAATTAAAATAAGAGTAAATTCGAAATTAGATAAACCCCCCCAGATCCTTCTTTTTCCTGAAGTGATCGCTTTGATTTTTTTTTTAATTATTTTTAAAAATTGTTTTTGGTGCCCACACTTTGCTGGTCTGAAGCCTACGAGTAATCCATTATTGTTCAAAGGGCAGAGATCCCGCCTAGATCTCTGCTGCCCTGCACCCCCCCACCCCAGAGAAAGCCTCTCCCCCATCCCCCACTACCCACGAGGAGGCCCCTGTTTTTCTGTATTCCCCCCACCAAAAGGACAGGGGACGTTAGCGTGACCCCCCTCTCCACCAGATCCAGGGCTCAGTGCTGGGAGCAGGTGAGAGGACAGAGAAGCTCTCCAGATGTCTGTCGTCAAGGAAACGGAAATGCAAGGACACCAAAACAGCTCCGCAAAGAGCATGACATTTCTTCCTAAAGACAAACACCTGGGAAAAAATGACATTCCCATTAATTTGGGGAAAGTGAGCAAAATTATGTAAGTTAGCACTAGAAATGCCACTAGCGGTGACTGTGCACGCGTGTGTTCTGTGATCTGGAAAGGGAGCACGATATGAGCACGTCATATGGGTAAGTGAAAAGGTTAGGCTATAAAGCCACATCTCTGTACAGCGGGACATATGCGAATTCATTTACGTATGTTTGCAGGGATACGCAGGCATACTTGCTTCTTTCTCTACGATGCTTGGACTTTCCACATGAGCATATATTATCTTTATAGTCAGAAACGAGTTTTAAGGATTTTTATTTATTCGGAGTGCCTGGGTAGCTCAGTCGGTGAAGCGTCTGCCTTCAGCTCAGGTCATGATTTCAGGGTCCTGGGATGGAGCCCCCCATCAGGCTCCCTGCTCATCAGGGAGCCCACTTCTCCCTCTGCCTGCCATTCCCCCTGCTTGTGAGCTCTCTCTCTCTGCCAAATAAAAAAACAAAATCTATTTATTTGAGAGAGAGAGAAAGCATGAGCAGGGGGGAAGGGCAGAGGGAGAGGGAGAAGCAGACTCCCCTCGGAGCAGGGAGCCTGATGCAGGACTCTATCCCCAGGACCCTGGGATCATGACCTCTGCTGAGCGGGGATGCTTAACTGCTTAACCAACTGAGGCACCCAGGCATCCTGCAAAAGCAAACTATTTTTAAAGCATGTGTTTATTCCACAGGCACGGGTTTAATTTGTGAAGCAACACTGGGGTCCTGAGTTGTCCCAGTCTTTGGTTCCTGCTTGATCTTGTACGATCAGAGAAGGCCAGAACCAGTAAGACGTAGTCTGCAATCTTATTAGGCACCGAGGCCCAGAGAAGGTACGTGACTGGCCGAGGGTCACACAGCCAGTTTGGCCTGGAGATAGCAGAGCCCAGTCTCCTGGCTCTCATCCCAGAAGACATTGCTCTCTCTAAGCTTGAATATGAATTGTCATCTGGGGTTGTTTGGGGCTGGTGGAGGGGGGAGGTGCTTTTAAACACCCCAGTTTCTGGAAGCCCGAGTCCAGGCAAACCCAAGATGAAAGATAAAGGGCCCTGGATGAGACAGTGATTAGTGGGGAGGAGCCAGACCCGCACAGGCAGAAAAGCAGCTTCAGGAGGGCCTGGGTCGGCAGGCTGCAGGGCAGATGGGAAGGAACAGCATGGCCGGGTGCCAGGGGGCAGTAATTAAAGGCAGTGTAGGCCTGCAAACAGCCCATTAAAGATGTTTGCCCTGCCTCAAACTGGCGAGCAGAGCTCAACCGCTCTGCCACTTTCCACATCAAACGCTTGGAGGTTTTGCACTTTCCTGAACGCTCAGGTGGTCACATGGAGCAATGGCGCATGGCACTTGCTGACCTTGCCCTTTCTTGCCCCTCCTCTTCCAGAGTCTCCTTCCCCCCACTCCCCCTTTCCTCCCTGACCCAGCCCCACCCAGCCTCTGTGGGCCCCAAGTCATCCCCTCAAGGCACTTACCAACACAGAGAAATTTCCCTCCCAGCTTTCAGGAAGGTAAAATTCCTTCTATTTCATTCGACAACTTTGAGACTTCACAAGCTTTGAGGCCCGGAATTTTGGAGCCCTGGGATCATAGCCTTTGAGCTAAGATGATGCTTCATACTTTAGGCCAGTCCTTTTAGGTCACAGGTAGAGAAGCCAGGGTTCTGAGATGATGAGGTCTTGCTCAAAGTCATGGGCATGGGTGGCTGCCTGGTCTCTGAGCTTCAGGCTGGAACCAGCTCACAAAGTCAGGTGAATGAGCCTTGGCTAATTCCAGAGCCGCTCCCGGCTTTCTTACTGACCTCCCCCAAAGAGCCTAGGGCGATATCACTCCTGGAGGTTGCGTTGACACAGGGAGACCCCGCAAGAAGTCCAAGGAATCACACTGTCTGGGCCTAGACAGAAACTGGGCCTCAGTTTCTCCCCCAGGGTCTCCTTCCAATTCCCAGGGTAGATTTCAAGCAGGCAGAGCGGCAGGGCAGCATGCCAACCCCGTCGCCCCAGCCCAAAGCTCAGAAGTCCCGAACTGGAAAGTCTGCAGCCTTTGAAGAGGCTGGGACAAGCTCAGGAATGGTCTAACTCCCCCAGTATGAACGACTGCAAGAGTGGCGGGCCAGGTGAGTCAGGGTCCCTGGGCATCAGACCCTGTCCACAGGTTATCCCAGTCACCCCCAGGGTCGCCCTCTAAGGAGAGGCCCCTGTCTTCATTTTATTGCTCCTGTGACCAGGAGACGAGCTGGCCTTCAAACCCAGGCCTATGGGGGTCTGAGGTTTCTGCCTCTGAGACTCAGGGCTCCTCCCCGAAGGCCAAGCCGGTCCGTGGGACGTGCGGGAGGCGAAGGGCGTGGCATGGTTGGGGGCATGGCCCAGCGGAGGACTGTAGGCCTTACCCCTGTAGATGCCTCTGGAGCCCGCACAGAAGAGAGCACTGTGGCCCAGAGTCCCCTTCTCTCACCCAGGATGGGAGAAGACGGCCCCAGACCAGCTGCCGTGAGCCCTGGGCCCCGGCCCCAGCGCCGAAGCTTATCACCATGGACCTCGAGGGCAGCCTCTCTGAGCCTCCCTTTGCTCATCGGAGCGCTGCTGGGAGGGTGAGAACGGGAGACCACAAACCCAGTGCCCGTGGGCTTTCCTCTCCCCCCTCCTCTGTTCTTGCCAGGCTTGTGACCTCCCTGGACCTCAGTTTCTCCCCCAACCAGCTCCCAAATCTGTATTCGGAAAGCCTCTTGGCTGAAGCCACTCCCACACTGGACACCCCGGAGGTGCCAGCCAGGGCAATTAGTGGGTGATTCGGTGGCGCTGCCAGGGCAAGGAGGGCCACGCCTCCTCTAGGATTCTGACTGTCCTGGTAGCAGCGCCCGGAGACCCGCCTTGTGCACACGGGGCTGGCTGGCTGCTCCGACACGCCGTCCAGACGGTCTGCACAGCGCGCGCAGAGGAACCAAGGGCAGGCCGGCCCCGGCATGGCAGGTGAGTGGGCCGGGCCTGGGGGCCTCGGGGCACAGGGCCTCTGAGAGGAGCTTCAGGAAACGGGGTGTCTGTGCGGCGAAACCTTGAGCATGGAACCTTAGGATCGCCTCGCCACACGATCCTTGTGCTCTTCCCTCGTGTTCTTGAGAACATGGAGGCCCAGAGATAGAAAGAGCCATCGCCAGATGGCCTGGCTAGGCCATGGCAGAGCCCTTCCTGGCCTGGAGCCCGGTCTTCCCCACCCGTCTGGTGAGCAGGGAAAGAGAGAGGGGGCAGAAAGAGGCCTCTTCAAATTCCCACCCCAAAGACTCGAGGGCAAGAGCAGCTCTGTCTGAGGTGAAAAGAACTATGTGACCTTGAGCAGGAGAATTTGCCCTTGATGCCTCCATTTTCCCATCTGTAAAATGGGCATTATTAGAAATCATCTCATGGGCCTGCGGTGAGGAAATAATGAGACTGAACGTGCCAAAAGCCCCACAGTATCTCAGGGGCCTCGGAGGCAGCAGACTCAGAAAATGCCCACCCCCTGTGGGCCCAATATAGTGAGGGGCAAACTCGCCTCCACCCCAGGAACGCATCCGCTAGCTAGCAACTCCGTATTTTACACGTCCTCTGGCTCAGTGCTAGGGTCCAGGGGTGAGCAAGCCAGCCCACACAGGGGTCCTACTCTCCGAGGTCTTTAAAGGATGTTCCTAATTTTATGCTTCCTCTCTTCTATTGTCCAGGCTCACGTGACAATCATAGCAGTCAACTCTTGTTTATTTTTTGACTTTCAAAGGCACGTAGTTTAATTTCTTTGTTACATTTGAACCTCTTCTCACTCCACCCTAGCAGTTGCTAGCATTTTCGGGCATCCTGGGCCCTCCTGGCTCTCGGGCTGGGTTTGCCCCCTGAGGGCCAGCCCCCACCCCAGCTCACACCCCAGACCGCTGTTTCAAGACCTGGGCTGATCCGTGCTGTTAGCCCTGGGTCCAGGGACTGGCTCTCCTCCCTTTGGGATCTACTTTTCAGGGTGCACCTAGAGGTCCCTCTGCCCTAATTATCTGATATACTAGCAGCCTTAAAGTTGACAAAGTTTAATTGCTGAGAAAGGACCCTTCTGGGAGCAGAGTCAGGGACAGGGGTTCCAATGTCGGATCTGTTACTAACTTGCGGGGTGGCCACTAAAGCTCAGTGTGTCCACCTGTAAAATAACAGGGGACCCATCACATCCAGCAAAGAGAAGTGACAGGCAGTTAGGCTGAATTCAGTTCCCTGGTCTTCTGGGTCTTCCTGGCTTCTTGGGGACCTACTCCTCTGGGCAGTAGGGACCTGCCCAGGGTGCAATTGGTGTGTGAATGACCAAGACATCGGAGTCTGAAAGCAAAGCGGTGGCCTTCGTGCTGCCGCTCTGCTCCCCGCTGTCCACGGCAGACATCACTAGTGGACCCCCGAACTACCCCCTACAGGGCCCGGGATTCTCCTCAACATAGTTCTTCAAGTATCCTAGAGTCGATCCATGCCAGCAAATGAAATGAGACCCTTTCACCATTATTGGATTGTAACAAGCTTTCAGCTCGGAAATTCTAAGACTCAAGGGACATACTCTGGGCAGGATGGGTGCTGGCTGGGATGTTCTCACTATTGCCTACTGGTGAGAGAGGCCAGCAGCTTCCAACAGGCCCAGAAAGGAAAGAGAGATTGGGCAGTGGCCCCAGGCAACTCCCCGATTAATCATTTAGCTCTGGAGGTCAGGTGTTGGTGATGAGCACTAAGGAGAGGGTCATAATAGGGCCCATTAAAAACCAATTACGCGGAGTCCAGAGTCTGGGAGAGGTTGTTGGCGTCAGCAGAGCCTCCTGGGCTCAGCCCCACTGGGGGCCAGCCCTGAGGCTGGGACAGAGATGCGGGGAGGAGAGCATCACCACCAACTGTCCGGTGTCACCCAAGGGCAGGAGGAGAAAGAGCTGGGGGGTGAGCGAGGGCTGGGGGTGGATTGGTGGTGAAGAGCTGGGGGTGCGGGAGGCAACCTTCCATCCAGGTACGACTTAGGCTGACGTCTGGGGCCGGCTGGTGAGCAAGTGAGCTGGAGAGAAGATGCGCTTGGCCGGGAGGGGAGCAGCAGGCAGGGGCAGATGGTGAGGGACCTTGAATGGCAGCATCATGGCTGTAGGTTTGATGGCTCT
Organism: Ursus maritimus; assembly: GCF_017311325.1. Taxonomy (NCBI): domain Eukaryota; kingdom Metazoa; phylum Chordata; class Mammalia; order Carnivora; family Ursidae; genus Ursus; species Ursus maritimus. The sequence continues at coordinate 19,879,187 of NW_024424675.1, read as the reverse complement.
GGAGCAGGGGAAATGACACGCTGACCCTCCGGCAGTCAGAAGAGTCCCTTCTCCTCTCCGAAGCTCGGTTTCTCCATAGTAACGGGCCGCACTGAACAGCATGAGCTGGAGTATGCTGAGAGGCTGCCGGAGCCGTGCGGTGATGTAAGCAAGAGGTGAAGAGGGGAGAGTACAAAGAAAAACAATATGTGTGGGAACAGGGAAGGGGAGGACCGAATGGTGGGGGAGATGTGGGGAGAGGAGGAGCCCCCCCTCCCGTGCACTGACCCAGAGAACTGTGGACCCAGCACCGAGCTAAGTACCATAGGCAGATGGAGACCGCTCACCCTGACTGAAGCTTGTTGCCCGAGACTGTGTATTAATGGCTCCTCTCACTCTCTGCATTTCCAGGCTTAGGGGATGCATTTTCTCCTTGCCCTACTTATGGTCCTTACCTCATCTTCCCGAAAAGTCTATGAGCAAAGTATTATGATTATTGCCACTTTTCAGAGAAGGCAATCTGAACCTCAGAGAGGCCCATCACTCATCCAGGGCCACACAGCCAGTAAGTGGAAGATTCAGGAGAACACTAATTGACAGAACACCGGACAGGCAGCCCGCAGCTCTTGCGCGAGTGCTGACGGTAATCGGATTCACAGCACGCACACGTCCTGAGCACCTCACGTGTGCAGGTACTGCTCTCAGTACTCCACGTGACTCGTACACTTCAGTGCTGCAACGGGAGGGGGCGGCTCCTATCACAACACCCATTTTCACCAGGAGACCGAGGTTCAGAGAGGCTCAGTCACTTGCCTCGGGTCACACAGGCAGGGACGGGTGAAGCCTGCATTTGAACTGAAGTGTGTGCCTCTGAAATCGGGCGCCTAACAGCCGTGGAAAGGAAGGCCAAGAGAGGAAGGCGGGTAGGAGAAGGAAAGGAGAGCAGCTGGAGGGGCCACGAGGCTTTGGGGTGACAGGACAGGCGGAGAGAATGCTCTTATGGCATCCCTCTTTCCACGTGTCTGGAGGGTACAGCCTCGGGTTTGTTGTCCGTGGGGCTGGAGCTCAGGGCTGGAGCTCGCCCAGCGTATCCCCAGGGCGGGGACCCGGGGCTGACAGCACGTCCTCCATTCTGTCCTCAGGGTCTCAGGTGTGCTGTCGATCAGAGAAGTCCTCCTCGATGGGACATTGCCTCTCCCATCCCTTCCCTGGTGCCCACCCAGGGCCGGTGTGACAAGCCCCCATCAGTGCGCACTCAGGGGGCTGGGGGAGCATATTGTGGGGAAGGGCTGAGAGGAATCCCAGGGGTATCAGAAGCCCTTGATTCAGCAAACTGCCAACAACCCAAACCGGAAAAGCTCTTCTGGACTCATTTCACAGATAAGGAAACTGAGGCCCAGAGAGAGGAAGCAACTTAACCCGAATCCCACGGGGAGCCAGCGGCAGGAGCTTCCCCTAGGCCCGTGACTGCAGGAGGAAGGAAGACGCGAAGGAAGGGCAGGTTTTGGAATGTGGCGGCTTGACAGAGGGGATTATGGGTGGGTGGGGGGGACAGGGTGTGGGCCGCTGACGGGGCACTGGTGTTGATCCCCAAGGGTGTGCCAGGAAGCTGGGGAGCTCCCCTTTTCACACCCTTGCTCAACTGATGGACAGGGGGGGACATTCATTCAGCCAACATTCACTGAGGCTCTAACTCAGCCCTGGGCCCTGAGTGGGGCTCAGACAACCCAGAGAGAGTGAGACCCGGGCCTTGCCTTCACCGCGCTGCCGGGGAAGGAGAGAGACATGGAAGCAAACAATTGTCTGGGCTTCCTTGATGACTGATCGGAGACACAGCCTTCATCTCGGCAGACTTGGAGTGAGCACAGGGAGGAGGTGACATTGGGTTTATTTTGATAGGGGTTCTGGAAGCCATCCCACATCTGTCTCCTGGCCTTGGGCTGCCCCATATGAAGCCTCCCCTCCTCTGTGCCCAGTGGTCCCCATGAGGGCTGAGGAGGACACCGGTTAGGGCCCAGGTGGGCTGTAATCACCAGAAGAATTGCTTTCTCCCTGCGGGTTCCTGCCCCCACCCCCAGCGCTGACAATCAGCCCACAAATGCCGGGTCACGAGGGTGTGATGGTCATGTAGACGGACGGCGCAGGGACCAGAGCAGTGACATCCTGGGTCAGGGCAGGTATGGCGTGGGTGGGGTGGCGGCTCGGGGTTTCCCAGCCACAGCTGTGCAAAAGTGACAAGGGCTAGAAGGGACGGCGGTGGTCTGTGAGGGTGAGGGAAAGGCTGAGCGGGGACAAACGGGGGAAAGCTGCAAGAAAAAAGTCTTTGGTTCAGCCGAAGGAAGACCTTTTTAACATCTGGGCGGTGGGAGAGCTGCCTGTCCGAGGTATGCGAGCTGGAGCTATGACCCTGTAGCCACCGAACAGAATTCGGAGGAGGGACTTGACTTGGGCAGGAAGTCGTGAGAGAGATGGTCTTTGAGATTTGGGGATAATGATGATAATGGTCGTTGTGACTCATTCCACCTCTCTGCCCACTGTGATGAGACTCCAGATGGCCAAAGGGCGGAGGGAGCTGGTTTGGGCTGTGACAGGGAAAGGGGAAGCCAAGATGGGATCCTTGGGACTTGAACCCATGACCTGGAACCCGGGGACTCTTTTTACCTCCTAACCATCCCCCTTGCAAGGATCCCTGGGGCGTGCCAGCACTGAGATAATTATCACCCCATAGCCTTATCTCCGGCCCCTCACTCATCCCCTAAAAAACAAAACAAAACAAAAAATAAAAAACAATTGCATCCTCTCTGGCCTGTCACCGCACAGGGTATGGCTGGATTTGGTGTCCTCGGGCAAGAAGTCGCTTTCTTTCTATCTCTGGGTTTTAGTTTTCGTCAGTAAAATACAGCCCCGGGCTTCTGATGGCCCTTCCAGCTCTGGGGCTATTGGACAATCCCATATATTCAAGGTAACTGGGGTTCCTGCCTGAGCCTGCAGACTAAACAGAGGCCACCTGAGCTCAAACTTTGGGACTTGAGAGGAAGGTTCCTGACCAAAAACTACTGGGGGTAAACCGGTGGCAGGTTTCCGTTCTACTTTCAGATGTGAGAATTAGCGTGCCTGTGCGGCCGGGTGGGAGGGTGAAGTCCCTGGCTCTGCTCTTCAGGATACCGCCAGACGGGGTCACTGTGGGAACCAGTCCTTGCTCACCCACCATCCCAAGCTTGGGACTCACGTGTCAGCTGTGTGAGCGCCCGTTCACATGCTCAGTCATTACCCCCAAATCATGATGCCCCGTGAGGGCTTCCGGCCTAGTTAGAGCTAGCTAGAACCAGCCTTTTCCACGAATCGAGACTGTAGCACCAGCCCGGCTCCTCGTAAGTGGACACTAGCTGAAAGACTTTCGCAGTCTAGACAAGAGAAATGTCCATAGCTTGGCCTAGGGTCATGGTGGGGATGGAGGGGTGTGGTGGGCTTGAGGCATGTTTTGGACTTGATGATGCCTCTGATAAGGGATGCGAGAGCAAAGGGGAATCAAAGAGTCCTTGGTTTGGGCCTGAGAGCCAGGGCACGTGGGACATCATCTAGGAAGACACAGGAGAGCAGGGGTTTGGGGATGGGGTAGGGAAGAAATCGAGAGTTCTGTTTTGGGCTGGGTTTGCCTAGAGGACCCCCCAGTGGAGATTTCAGGTAGATGGCTGAACCTATTGTTTGGGTTTCAAAGGAGAAATCCCAGTGGAGATGTAAACTTAGAGGGTATCAGCGGCAGACCTCCAATCAACACTGCTTCAGGGGACACCTGGGTGGCTCAATTGGTTATGAGTCTGCCTGTGGCTCAGGTCACGATCTCAGGGTCCTGGGACTGAGTCCTGCATCGGGCTCCCTGCTCAGCAGGGAGTCCGCTTCTCCCTCTTCCTCTGCTCCTCCCCTCCCCGCCGCTTGTGTTCTCTCTCTCTCTCTGGCTCGCTCGCTCTCTACCTTAAATAAATAAATAAAATCTTAAAAGAAAAAAAAGACCACTTCAAAGAAAAACAAAGACCACTCATTTTATCAAAAAACCTCCAGTAGGGGCGCCTGGGTGGCTCGGTCATTAAGCATCTGCCTTCAGCTCAGGTCATGATCCCAGCATCCTGGGATCAAGCCCTGCATCGGGCTCCCTGCTCATCTGGAAGCCTGCTTCTCCCTCTCCCACTCCCCCTGCTTGTGTTCCCTCTCTCTCTGTCTCTCTCTGTCAAATAAATAAAATCTTTAACAAAAATAAAAACCTCCAGTAATATTGAACCTCGAAAGGCAAGAGTTTAGGGACCCCATTCTGATCCTCCTGAGTTCCTCCTTATATAAATGTACCCACCCCAGGGCGCCTGGTGGCTCAGTTGGTTAAGCTTCTGCCTTCGGCTCAGGTCATAATCTCAGGATCCTGGAATTGAGCCCCACATCAGGCTCCCTTCTCAGCAGGGAGCCCACTTCTTCCTCTGCCTGCCACTCCCCCCACTTGTGCTCTCTCTCTCTCTGTCAAATACATAAACAGAATCTTAAAAAAAATTTTTTTAATTAAAAAAATAAATGCGCCCACCCCTTCCCCAGTCTCATAGACCAATTAGGACCTGGAGGAGCTGCCTTTTCCAGGCCACAGAAGTCCCGTCATTCCTTGCCCCCGAGAGGGCCACCACGTGCCCATAGTCTATGTAGGTAAAGGAGGCCACACAAGGGAGTTTCTTTCCCTCCACTTCTTCATGGAGAGATGTGATTTCTGAAGTTCTTCCTCACTGTAGCTGCATTAAAAAGTCACCCCCAAGACACTGGTTTCAGACCTTAGCTGTCATTCAGTATCCCTGTCGCTCACAGCTCTGATGCTGAACTTGGACAGCCAGGCAGCTGCGGCCCAGCATCTCCCCAGCCTTGCCGTCCGCGGAATCGTCGTGAAGTCGTCTTCCCGCCATGTTTGGTCCTTGAGCTTCTCAGACATCTGTATCTTGGTCTTTCTTCAAGGCCTTTCCAGCATGGTGGTTTCCATGTTGCTGAACTTTATCAGATGGATAGATCATAGATAGATAGATAGATAGATAGATAGATAGATAGATAGATAGATGATAGAGGACCCAGAGAGAGAGTTGTATTAAGGAACTAGCTTGCACGATTATGGAGGCTGGCAAGTCCAAAGTCTGCAGGAGAGGCTGGCAGGCTAGAGGCTCAAGGAAGAGTGGCAGCTGGAGTCCAAAGACAAGTCTGCGGGCCGAATTGCTTCTCGCTCGGGGGAGGCTGGTTTTTGTTCTACTAAGGCCTGAACTGATTAGATGAGGCCCCTCCCCCCATTACGGAGGGCAATCTGCTTTATTTAAAGAGCACCGATTTGACTTTAATCTCACCCACAAAACAGCTTCACAAAAACATCCGGAATAATGTTCGACCGAATGTCTGAGCGCCGTGGCCCGGCCGGATTGGTACATGAAATGAACCATCATATCGTACAACAGGAGAAGGAACGAAATGGACATTCAGTGAGCACTTGATGTGTGCCAGGTGCTTTCCACATGTCATCTTATTCAATCTCATCAGTAAAGCTGCAAGCAAGCCCTTATTATCCCCATTTTGTGGGTGAGAGGGGTGAAGTCATGCTCAAGGACACGCAGTAAGCAAATGGCCTATCTAGGGCGCTGACCCACGTCTAAGTGACCCCACGATGGGCTACTCTAAGAGTCAAGGGTGGGACAATGGGTGATGGCAGGTTGGAAAGTGGGGCTAGCCTCCCAGTGGAGGTCTCAAGAACGAGGCTGAGGAGATGAAACTCTTCCTTGGAGGAGGAGAAGCCCCCCGAGAAGTTGTGGAAGCTGGGGGCAGAGTGCCCACATCTGTGCTGTTCACAACTGCCTGTCACTGGTCCCCAGTCGTTAGATGCTGCTGACGAGTAATCCTGGGACCAGATCCATCCCAGCCACAGTGGAAGGATGGGAAGAATTACTTACAGGGCCTGCCTCAGGGCTCCTAGACCGCACAGAGGACTTGGCCTTGGCCTTGGCTGTGGGAGGAGGCAGAGGGAGAGCAGGAAAAGGGACAGAAGACTGTGCTATCAGAGTGCAGGTCCCACCTTCCCCAGAAAGACGGAAAGAACACGCTTGCTGAGTGCCTACTGTATGCAAAATGCCTCAGCACTGAATTTCCTGCGGGGGCAGTCTTTTGGCGGAATCCTTCCAAGAATCTTGTGGGGTAGGTGCTATCATGGCCTCCATTTTTAGATCAGGACACGAAGACTCAGAAAGGTGAGGTGACATGCCCAAGGGTGCACGAGAATTGACCCAACTGGGGTCAGGGTCCAGGTTTGCCCGGCTCCAAATCCTGTGTTTTCTCCACCCCACACCCAAATGACTCAAGACAATACCTGATCTGGGTCCTTGATCACCAGAGAGGCAGGATAGCGTGGAACCCTAGCACCACTCATACTACCTGTGTGACCTTTGTAAAGTTACTTTACCTCTCTGTGCCTGAGTTTTCTCATCGGTAAAAAGAATCATAAGAATAGTATTTACCTCAAGGTTGTTGTCAGGATTAACTGAATTCATAAATGTAAGTCACAGAGGATAATGTCTAGCTCATGGTGAGTATTAAATATATATGTATTAACTATTCATCTTATTACTCTCATTATCATACTTGGGGGCAGGGTGGCTTTCACATCACCTGGGAGAGTCTTATGAGGCCTCTGAGTTAGGATCTGTGTATTGGAAAGAAGCTGAATGTTCTTGTTGAAGAAGAGTCCTAAAGATTTATCCAGATACCAGAGCTGCTTGTTGAAAAGTTTAGCAGGTATGAACTGACAGCCCAAACTTGGATGTGAAAAGTATGTCATGGGGCGCCTGGATGGCTCAGTCAGCTAGGTGTCCAGCTCTTGATTTCGGCTCAGGTCATGATTTCAGGGTCATGAGATCCAGCCCCACGTGGGGCTCCACGCTGGGCATGGGGCCTACTTAAGATTCTCTCTCCCTCTCCCTCTGCCCCACCCTCCTCTAAAAAAAGAAAGGAAGGAATGGAGGGAGGGAAGAAAGAAGGAAGGAAGTTCACATTTACTGATACTATTTAAACGAGATCTAACTTTGGGTCCTGATCCTACTGGGCTTGTTGGAAATTTCCATCTCAGTTATTCCTGGGGCACCTGCGTGTTCCGGCTATCTCCTGCTGTATAACAAATCACCCCAACACTTAGAGGCTTAAAACCACAGCAATCATTCTTTCACTCACAAACCCACAGTCCAGGCAGAGCTCAGTGGGGGCAGCTGGTTTCTAGTTCATTTGGGATCAGGGGAGGCAGCATGACCAGAGGCTGGAGGATTTGCTTGCAAGATGGCTCAGTCCCATGGCTGCCAAGTCCAGTGCTGGCTGTCAGCTGGGCGCTCAGGGGGCTGGGGTTGGGGGTCAGGTAATGGGTTCAGTATTTGCTAATTCGGTGTTCATGACGGCTTTAAGGAATGTAAGTACTGCGAATAACCAGAACCAACTGCATATGATAAAAAGTAGCCGCATGAGCAAATGACTGGCAGGTTGAAGCAGGTGCGAGGTCAAGGCAGGCGTGGATGAGACACGTGTCAAGGGCTTGGCCTCACCTCCCTGTCCTCTTCCTGCTCAGGGATCAGAGTCACCGAGGTAGACTGGCTGAGCCGGAAGAACGGTGCTGCCCACCACACCCAGGAGTACCCCGGCCCTGAGCTGGTGGTTCGCAGGGGCCAGGCGTTCACCTTGGTGCTGGAGCTGAGCAGACCCCTGGAGGACCAGGAGACCATCATCTTCAGGGTGGAGACAGGTAACTGTCTCGCCCACGCCCCCTGCTGGTCTACATCCAGAAAGATCTGTCTTGCAACCAGAGACCTGAGACCCTTTGGTCATCAGCCCAGTTTGGAGGGAAGCAAGTCCCAGCCCCTGCAGGGGGGCTGAGCTCTGACCCCTAAAGGCTTTTGATGACAGCCTGCTGCGGATGGCTGGCAGGCCCTGCCAGCAGGCGGTGAGATAGATGATGTAGTTCTGGAATTCTCTGCCTATTAAGGAATCAAAGGGTCTGGAAAAATATGGAAATTCCTCAGGGAATTTTGGAGCCCAAGCTTTTCTTTCCTAGACAGACAAATGACAGACTTTGACTTCAGGGGTCCTGTTACTTTCTCCTAGATCCAGAAAGGTGGGTGGGAAATCGGGAATAGCAGAAGTGGCCCCCAACAGTGTCCCGGCACTTCGGGGAGTGAAGGTTGGCGTTCCAGGCTTGTAGCTTCCCTGCTTCTCTAGAGCTGGGTTTCGGGGGGGGGGGGGGGCGGCTGGGTCTCCTGATTCCCTCTCCTCTCTGCCAGGACCGCAGGCTTCTGAGGACCACCACACCAAAGCTGTGTTCCAGATATCGGAGCCGGGAGTGGACAAGACCTGGACGGCCGTGGAAGAGGCTCAGACGGAGAACACCGTGACCGTCAGCATCGCCAGCCCTCCCAACGCTGTCATCGGCCGCTATCTGATAAGCACCAGGGTCTCCTCTCGCCGAAAACAGAATGACCGGAAGCTGGGCGAATTTGTTCTCCTTTTCAACCCGTGGTGCCCAGGTAGGAGCTGGCAAGTCCGAGGCAGAGGATTTCCTGGAAGCTGTCCTAGAGGTGGGCCTACCCTTAGGGGATCTAGGAGGCAGATCTAAGCAACAGGAAGGTGAATGCCAAGAGCTTGGGGGACGCTGGGCCTGGGCAGGGGAACCTGGGCAGGGTCCCAGGTGCTACGAAGGATCTTGGGCTAGAGGGGCAGGAAACAGTGGTTTTGGTGTGCGGGGCCAGTCTGCAGGGATGGGGCCCTGTGGGAGCAGAGGCCCAGGCTGTCACCATCAGCAGCCTTGGTTGAGCCCCCGTTCTGCTAAGTCTCCTCCCTCTGTGAGTCTTGGTTTCCCCATCTGTGACATGAGAGTAATAACAGTGCCTACCTCTTGGGATAATGGTGAGAATTCATAGTGCTAATGCTTGTAATGTACAGAGTATGTCATAAGGAATACTGCGGTCAGTATTCTGATGAATATTTAAGAAATGTGAGGCTGCTGTCCGCACTAAGCAAGGTCACCCAAAGGGTCAGGATTCCTAAAGCCCTCAGTCTTGGACTGGGTTGGGGTGGGTCTCTGCCTGGGGAATGCAGTCCCCCAGGTGGAATGGGGCTTGGCCAGAAGGCAACCTAGGAGCTCATAAGCCCCTCTGCCCGCCCCCACCCCGTCCCAAGCCCCCAGGCACCATCCCGCCGCTCTCCCCAATGTAGCCTCTGCCCCAGGCCTGCAAGGCCAGAGCCCCCGCTCATGCTGCGCCTGACGACTGCTTTTCAGAGGATGACGTGTTTCTGGACTCAGAGGAGGAGAGACAGGAGTACGTGCTCAATGACAGCGGCATCATCTTCCGAGGCGTGGAGAAGCACATCCGAGCCCAGGGCTGGAACTACGGGCAGGTCTCCAGGGGCACAGGCCAGACGGGGGATGCAGGCTGGGGTGTGCAGAAAGTCAGCCCAGGAGCCCTTCTTCTGCTCACTTCCACGCAGCAGGGGCAAGCCCGGCTGACTCCTAGAGCGAATCCGCTCATTCACTAACCTACTATTAGCTGTGCCAAGACTGCGCTGGGTCCTTGGGAAGGGGAGGTGCTTTGGATACAGTGCATTGTAGAAGAATAAGCCGCCTTGAGCAGGGGTTCTCAGGCTTGTGCATGGACCGGAATCCCACGGAGGGCTCTTAAAAAAACACAGACGGCTGGACTCCATCCAGGGTTGCTGATTCAGGAGATCTGGGGTGGGGCCTGAGAATGTGCATTTCTAACGAGGTCCCAGGTGGTGCTGATGCTGCTGGTCTGGGACCACACTCAAGAGCCACTGACCAGATAGACAGTTACAATAAAAGGTGAGATGGCGGAGGGGAGGAGGACATCAGAGTGGTAGAGGGAAGTCAGAAGAGCGTGAAAGAAAATTCCACCTCGGGGATTAATTGCGGAGGCCTCGTGGTATTGGGGCTGGGTGTCCCACGCTGGGTGCGATGTGGCCAGGCAGAGGGCAGAGCCCACAGCAGCATGGAGGTGGGAGTCAGGGAGCAGAGGAGATTCTGCTAGAAGAGTCGGGTCGGTCTGGGCTTCGGGTGCCCTGGAAAAAGGTTGGCGGGGCAAGTTACGGACCCTGACTGTCACGCTGAGGAGCCAGAGGTTAATCTGGGGACCAGGGACTGGAGAGTCTGGGGTCCACTTAGGGTGTAACCACTCCTTAGCACCTGCTTCTTCTTGCCATGTGGGAAAGTGAACCCAGGGCTCCCCAGACCTTCCAAAGACCCTTTAGGGACCGTCAGAGACCAGAAATCTTAATTCATATGCAAAGATCCTCCAGTTTTTAAATGTTGTCCATTCATTCAAATGTCTTTGGAAAAGTCATTTAAGCCAAAGGGGTGTGGCGGCAGGATAGATGTGGCCCCAGAGTCACCTGGTTACCAACGCTTTGCTGTGGGTAGTGGGGAGTCTGGGGGTGGCGAGTGAATGGGGAGGGACATGAATAAGGTTGAGCTTCTGGTTCCCAGTGACTCTTTGAGGGAGGGTTCCTGAGACTTGGGGATGCTCTCTGGTGTCCCCGGGAGGTGGCAGGCAAACTCCCCTGCATGTCACAAGGGACCCACTGGGTAAGCATCATGGGAGGCTCTGGAATACGGGCGAGGCTCTGGCCTCTAAGCACAGCCTCTCTGGGGACAGTTTGAGGAGGATATCCTGAACATCTGCCTCTCCATCCTGGACCGAAGTCCTCTTCACCAAAACGACCCCGCCACCGACGTGTCCCGCCGCCACGACCCCATCTACGTCAGCAGGGCCATCAGCGCCATGGTGAGGAGCCCCACCATCCCTGCATACACACGTCCTGCTGGGTCCCTGAGCCAACCCCAGGGTCACACTCTGGGATTTTCCCAAGTCGCCTTTTGTTCTCATTCTCTATCGCTGCCCCAAATCGCAACCAAAACTCAGTGGCACAAAACAACCCCTTATTGTGCTTCGAGTTTTATAGATCAGGGGCTTGGGCAGCGCACCGTGAGGACACCCTGTCTCTGCTCCAAGATGCTTCAGCTGGGGGGTGTCTGAACGGCTGCCGATGGCTGGACTGGTTTCGTGAGACCATATATCCGGAGCCTGGTTCTAGCAGACAGGGGTTCTTTGGTTCTCTTCCATGCTGTGTCTGCTGGCTTGCTCACTGTCGTGTCTGGCCCCGGGGCTGGGCTGGTTAGAACAGCGAGGCTGGCCCAGTTGTGGCTCCCTCTCTCCATGCAGCCTTTCCAGGGGGCTAGCTTGGGCATCCTCACAGCATGGCGCTCTCTGGGTAATCAGACAGAGCCGCTGGCTTCTCCCCAAACGGTGGTTCTGAAACAGAATTTGAAGCTAGAAGCTTCGAGTCGCAGAAGGCCTGGGCCTGGAAATCGGCAGCACATCCCTCCTCCCCTAGTCATTGGTCAGAGCAGTCCCAGGCCAGCCCAGATTCAGGGAGGGGGTACAGAGGCCCATCTTTCCGTGGAAGGAGTGCCGTCTTTATTCTGTTACCCCCCACGACAATGCCTCCTCCTCCTCAAAAGAGAGCCGGAAGGGCTGCTGCAAGCAGGTGCTAAGATCAGTGGGGGGGGTATCTGTGATTCCAAACATGTATGAAGCCGATTTTCTCATGGTTGATACTCTTCATTCCTCGAGACCTCAGAGAGTTGCGGGAGCCCAGAGACTCAAAAGCAGTGACGGGCTCCAGACGGGGCAGTGCAGCAGCCCTGGGGGATAGTGGTACAGGCTCCATCAAAGTCCTGAACTTGGGGGTCACCCACACCTTTTGCTAACTTGCTGTGTGACTTCGACAGGTTCCTTAACCCCTCTGAATCTGTTTAAAAAAAAAAAAGAAAAATAATGAACCCTCCTTTAAAGTGGGTTAATATAGTGTGCACAGAGCCCTTAGAATATGGCCTGCACACAGCAAGTTTCTAATGAATGTTAGCTGCCTCTATAATTGTACCACCAACAGTTCCTAAAACTGATCATTTAAAAGAGGAAACGCTGTAAAATCATAGGTGATTTTCAACAATAGAGTATTCCAATGGAAGGGCGTTGAAAATGATCCATGGTACCAAAAGCAGGCATTTTAGGACAGCAGATGTCCCCAGTTTCCAGCTAATTTAAAAGGAAGGGGTGGTCCAAACATGAGATGGTGTTGCAATGGCGTGGTCCCGAGAAGGGAGCCCTGCACGCTGGTGGACCCGTGCCCTCCTCTGCCAGGTGAACAGCAACAATGACCGCGGCGTGGTTCAAGGCCAGTGGCAGGGCAAGTACGGCGGCGGCACCAGCCCCCTGCACTGGAGCGGGAGCGTACCCCCCACCCCAAGCCGGCTCCCTCATTTGCCTGCATTTGCATACTTTGCACAGACCCCTCCCCCAGTCTACCTATTTTGTCCATGGGAAAGGAGAAGTCTGGTTAAGGATGAGAGAAACCAGATAGTTAGTTCATTTACATGACTTTGGATCTTTATTTTGCAGAAGAAGGTCCAGCTCCTCCTGTCTTGAGCTCTGAGTGCCCCTGAGCAAGTCCGGTGGCCTCTAGGCCTCCGCTCCCTCAGAGCCTGCCTATTCTTACGGGGTGGCCTAGTGTCTTCGGAAGTCCCTGGAGAGGTTGTCCAGGGAAGGAGACGCTTCTGAGAGTGAAGCAGGCAAAGCGGACAGACAGAGACAGGGAGGGGCTGTGGCAGACGTGGGTCCCTGCCATCTGCTGGGGGGGTCCCTGCCACACCCCTTGCCACCGGACACTGGGGTGGGGGGGTCCCTGCCACCTGCTGGGGGCCGCACCAGCCTCCTGCTTTTCAGTCCTTAGGTGCCTGGGGATCGCCACCCGGGTCGTGTCCAACTTTAACTCGGCCCATGACACGGACAGGAACCTGAGCGTGGACAAATACGTGGACTCCTTCGGGCGGACGCTGGACGACCTGTCAGAAGACAGCATGTGGTGGGTCCTAGTCCTCTGGGTCCCCAGCCCAGCCCCAGGGCTCCCTGAGCCTGTCTGCAGGAGGGGTGGCCCCAGGACACGTGACCCAGAGGCCAATGGGGGGGGGACTCAAGATCTGACTGCCTTGAACCCCAGATCCCCCTCCGTGGGACTCCGAGCCTTGCCCGAGATTCCCTCTGTGTCGTTACCCCCGTGTCCTGTCCCTGCTGCTCCGTCAGCAGCCTGCACCCTGAATGTGTTTCGGGAGGGGGAGACCACCTCCCTTCCCAGCTCTAACAAGACTCTTCCCAGAAAGCTTTAAATAATTCATTTTAACTTTTTTTTTTACTTTTTAAAAGATTTTATTTATTTATTTGCAAGAGAGAGAGCACGCAAGTAGAGGAGCAGGGAGCAGGGGGAGCGGCAGAGGGAGAGGGAGAAGCAGGCTCCCCACTGAGCAGGGAGCCCCAAGGAAGGACTCCATCCCAAAACCCGGGGATCACAACCTGAGCTGAAGGCAGACGTTTAACTGACTGAGCCACCCAGGCGCCCTAATTTAATTTTTTAAAATAGGAAATACATGCATGTGCATTAATATTCTAAAGGTACCCAATGGGCGACAGCGGTAAGTCTTCCTTCCGCCCGGTTCCAGCCTCCCGTCCTCCTCACGGAGGCGACCTGCGACTAGGTTCTCACGCCCCTTCACAAGAAAGCTCTGCAGATACGAGGACATACACACTCACATACACACTCGCGGTCCCCTCGCTCCCCCGCTTTTTACCCACGTAGTGTCGCAGCATGATGGAATGCTGTTCATCTTGCTCCTACATTTCACAATTTTAAAATAAAGTTGTAGAAATAATAATAATACCACGCCCAGTGGTGTCTACGCCAGGCCCAGTTCTGAGTGTCATACACGTGCTAACTCATGCTAACAGTCTGCGGGCAAGCCAGCAGCATGATCCCTAGTTTGTCAGTGAGGAAAGCGAGCACAGAGAGGTTAGGTAACTTGTCTAAGGCTACACAGCAAAGTGGGTGCAAGAGCTTGGGTATGAACCTGGTCTGACTTTCAACTGTATAGAAAACCATGGTCAAAACCAGGAAAAACCAGGTCTCTAGCCTCATTCCTTCTCCCTGCCTCTCTTCTCCCCTTTCCTCCTCCTTTTGGTTCTCCTCATTCCCTCTCCCTGCAGGAGCACCAAAAAAGAAAAAAAAAGGTCTTCTCTTGTTGGGGCCCCCTTACCAGAGAGATTATCAGTTTATACCCAAGTGCTTATCTAGATATTCTCCCACACAAATACCACTACCTCCTTAAGAGGAGTCCTGAGGTCAGCTAGAAAGATGCCAAGTCAGGCAAACCAGGGTTTGTCTCTCCTGCTTCCGTACTGTGTGAACTTGTGCAAATGACATCACTTTGCTAGACTCATGTTCTCATCTTTAACACAGGAAACTAAAGTCTGACCTCCTTACCAAGACCTACCAAGCTCTGCATAATCTGAATCCTACCTACCCCCGTGCTGACCGAAGCCCAGAGATACGTACTTTCTGTTCCTTGAAGACACAAACATTTTTCTTATCTCAGAGTCTTCGCACATGCTGTTCCTTCTGCCTGGAACACTGTTCCCATCCCTCTTCCAATGGCTAATCCTTTCTTATTGAAGCCTCATCTTAGATGTCATTTTCCTAGCGTCGATCTCCAACAGTTACTCACCACTCGGGTCTCTCTCTTTCTTCACAGCGTTCCTTGTTCCTTGCACTTGTTTTATCCATCTGCTTCTTTATTTTTGCCTTCTCTCCATCCCCCTTCTCCTTTCCTAGAATGTAAGCTCCATGAGGGCAAGATGTTCCGTCTTATTTGTGATTGTATTTCTGGTACCTTGAACAACAGGTTCTTGATTGATATATAAATACATATATATATATATAGTTATATCTACACACATACATATACCTACATATATATGGAATATATATATATACACATATATACATATACCTATATATATATTTACTATCAGATTGTATAGAGAACTGTTCACCAATATGGTTCAGTGAATGGCTCCTAAGATTCAGCCCCAGTACCGCAGTTTGGGGCCAGGGCCGGACTCATAGCAGGAACTTGCCATCCTCTGGGCCTCTGTGCTCACCGAAGGCCCCCCTGCCCACTCCTCTCTCTGCGGCAGGAATTTCCACGTCTGGAATGAGAGCTGGTTTGCCCGCCAGGACCTGGGCCCGTCTTACAATGGCTGGCAGGTTCTGGACGCCACCCCCCAGGAGGAGAGCGAAGGTATGGGCTCAGCCGGGCGGCTCGCAGACCCCCGCTTACCCTCACCCGAGCCGCTCACGCCAGTCCCTCCTGCCCAGGCGTGTTCCGGTGCGGCCCGGCCTCCGTCACCGCCATCCGCGAGGGCGACGTGCACCTGGCGCACGACTGCCCCTTTGTGTTCGCGGAGGTCAACGCGGACTACATCACCTGGCTGTGGCACGAGGATGAGAGCCGGGAGCGGGTGTACTCGGACACTAAGAAGATCGGGAGGTGCATCAGCACCAAGGCCGTGGGCAGCGACTCCCGCGTGGACATCACCGGCCTCTACAAGTACCCGGAAGGTAAGGGCAATATGACGGCCTCTGTCAGTCTCCCAGTATGACCTGCGTGCTGCGGCGGGACACCAGCAGGCCAGCCTGGGCCGGGCCCTCCCCCGGGGGCTGTGATGACGAGGGGAGCAGCCGTTACCCAGCTCGAGACCATCACCCTGTGCAGACAGTGGGGAGGGAGCATGAGTAACAACATGGAATTTGGAGCCAGACGGCCTAGGTTCAAATCTGGAGTCCCTTATGAGTCGCTTTACTTCTCTGTGCCTTGGTTTCTTTATCTATAAAATGGGGATGATATTAGCACCGACTCCTGGGCGGGGGACATGACATCTAGAACGGCAGTGCGTGGCCCGGAGCAAGGCTGCAAAAGTGTCGGCTCTCCTTATCGAGCAGCCTTCAGACCCAGTTGTCAGAGAGCTGCCCACCTGTATTTTTGTGAGAAATTTCCCGATCTGAAGCTGTTGGCGACTGATGTAAAATGTATTTCAATGGTCCAGGAACCAAACACAGCGCATACGGCTGAGGTATGCATCTGGGGCCGGGCTGTCAGCCGGAGACCTCCCACGGCCGGGCCAAATCGAAGTTTTGAAGGAGGGGTGGTTTTGCCTGGAGAGGAGGGGAACCGAGCAGAGAGGCCCTGGAACAGGGTGGGGGCGGGGAGGGAGGGTGCCCACCTCACCCTTCGCGATGCCCGCAGGGTCCTGGAAGGAGAGGCAGGTGTACCGCAAGGCCGTGAGGAAGCTCTTCAGCGTGGAATCCTCTGGGAGGAGGACCCGGGTCCGCAGGGGGGGCGGCCGTGGTCTTTGGCGTGACGACCTCCTGGAGCCTGCCACCAAGCCCAACATCACCGGCAAGTTCAAGATGCTGGAGCCGCCGAAGCTGGGCCACGACCTGAGCCTGGCTCTGTGCCTGGCCAACCTCACCTCCCGGGCCCAGAGGGTCCGAGTCAACCTGAGCGCTGCCACCATCCTGTATACCCGCAGGCCGGTGGCCGAGGTCCTGCACGAGTCCCACTCGGTGCAGCTGGGGCCGGAAGAAGGTAGGAAGGCCCCCGCTTGGGGGGACCTCAACCGTCCAACCCCTTATGGGGCGGGGAGCAGAGCGGGACTTCCCAGCATCCTGTGCTCATTCCCGGGAAAGAAGGGGGTGTTTCTGAGCACGTGTTCAGTGCCTTGCCTCTTGTCCCCACTTGACAGATGAGAAAACTGAGCTCAGAGGGGCTAACTAATGAGACTAGTAATAAAAGCCCACAATCATCTGGTGGCGAACTGGTATGGGGGTGAGGTGACCTCAATCCCTGTGAATGTTTACACCCCGAACAAATACCCGCTGGGAACATTTCACAATCTATGGAGTATGCCTCGTCACCTTTCTAAAATCCAGCAAATTCTGGAGCCCATCTGGCTGCAGGTGTCCCATGTGAGAGGCATGGACCAGTCAGCAATGGTTACTAAGTGCTGACGTGTGCCAGGCCCTGTCCTGAGAATTTTACACACGTCAGCTGTTATCCCCACAACGTTCTCTGTCTCCAGCCCTCCTTTCCTTCCCTCCTGTTTCTGTCTGTCTGTCCCTCTCTCTCGCTCCCCCCCTCCCCTCTCACCTAACACTCTGCACTCTAAGGATTCAATTAAACAAAGAAATTGTTCCTCTGGGCCCAGTTTCTGGTGAAGCTTGTGTGTTTTGACAGAGGGAAAACATGTGAAAGAAACATCACACACCTTTTCGCTTTTTTGCTTTTCATCTCTCACGAAATCCAAATTGCAAAATAACGCTTCATAAGGAAATATGAACTAACGTGCACTTTCTCCTGGCTTTTTTCATATTAGAAGTAATATGTCTTCGGGGCGCCTGGGTGGTACAGCGGTTAATCATCTGCCTTCGGCTCAGGGCGTGATCCCGGCGTTATGGGATCGAGCCCCACGTCAGGCTCCTCCGCTATGAGCCTGCTTCTTCCTCTCCTGCTCCCCCTGCTTGTGTTCCCTCTCTAGCTGGCTGTCTCTCTCTGTCAAATAAATAAATAAAATCTTAAAAAAAAAAAAAAAGAAAGTAATATGTCTTCATTAAAGATTTTGACGGCACAGAGGAAGGTCACCTGGGATCCTGCCGCCCACCTACCAACTGTTAACATGTTTTCCTTCCATATTTTTAATGCCTGTTGGTTTTTGCCAAACAGGTCTGATTACATTGTGGGCACTCAGTGTTTATTAGTGCCTCTCTCTGTTCACATTCTATTGTTATTTACATATTTTTATAAGCTCTTCATCCACATCATTTTAATAGATGTGTAATCTTTAAATAAATACACAGATAGTTCTTGTTATATGTGGTGGGAGTCAATTTGCTAATATTTTATTGAGGAGCCTTGGAATTTGCATTTCTTTTTTTTTTAAGATTTTTTAAAAAATTTATTTGACACAGAGAGAGGGACAGCCAGCGAGAGAGGGAACACAAGCAGGGGAGTGGGAGAGGAAGAAGCAGGGTCCCAGCGGAGCAGGGAGCCCGATGTGGGGCTTGATCCCAGGACCCTGGGATCACGCCCTGAGCCGAAGGCAGACGCTTAACGACTGAGCCACCCAGGCGCCCCTGGAATTTGCATTTCTAACAAGTTCCCAGATGATGCTGATGCCCCTGGTCCCAGGACCACGCTTTGAGAACCACCGATCTCCCGCCACGCAAGGCGTAAATGATATAACACGTGTAGGCTATTTGGGGTAATGCCTACCACCTGAGGAACATGCAATTTATTGCAGGAATTAACAGGATTATTGAGATGATAAGTTGGGGATAATAATACTTGCTCATGGAACTGTTGTGAGGGTTGAATGCGTTCATCGACGAATGTGCTTCCAGTGCCCAGCAGTAAAAGTTAGTAAAGGTTAGATTTTATAATTATTGCTGTTATTGTGTTAAGGATTCTCCCAGTCATGACCTCCTGGGCGAAGGAAACCCATAAAGCAATGTAGAGTTTTGACAGATGGCTCGGCATTCATGCATTCAAGAAGCACCTACTGTATGCAAAGCTCTGGGCAAACATAAAGTGAACCAAGCTCAGATGCTTTAAGGACATTTTCCACAGGATGAAACCCGACGCCCTCAGGGGCAGGAATGAATCAGACATGGGAAGAGCAGTAGGGGGTGGTAAGGTCGGGAGCAAATCAGAAAGAACACATTGTACCTAAAGGAAAAAACAGGTAGTGGTCCCAACACACCCAAACACGACAGGCATCCGCTGGGGCCTGTGGCGACCCGTGCTCAAGAGAAGGACATGCCCGGGCAGGGTGTCTGCGGCTGGGGAGAGACCCAGATGGCCAGGACCAGGGGAGCTCAGAAGGCAGAGGGCAAGAGATCACTGAGTGGGGTACCCGTGAAGGCTTTCCACCTGGGGGGCTGACTAGGATGGGCCTTAATGGGGAGGGAGGATTTGGAGAAGCAGCAAAGAAGTGGGCCTCCTCGCTGGATTGGAAGCTTGAGGCAGACCTTTGACCCCCCTCTTCTCTGCACATAGCACATAGTAGGTACTCAATCAGTAGTGAGTGGATTCCTGATAATGGACTGAGAGACTTGCATCTGGGATAATTATGGAAAGTTTAAACACACCTCCGGGAGTTCTGGAGAAACCATCTGGTGTCGTGGAGGCAACTGGCCTGAATTGGAATCCCACCTCATCTTGGCTCCTTGATTTACTTGCTGTGTGACATTGGACAAGAAACTAACCTCTCTGAGCCTTAGGTTTCTTCATCTGTGAACTGACAGTAATAATGCCAGTCTCAGGTTGGTGGCAAGGACCAGAGAGAGTGTAATTAGGAATGGAGCCTTCCCTTCCTCCTCTTGGGTTCCGTTCAAGGAGAACATTGGACCCCTAACTCCCTCCTCTGCTTTCCCTTCCAGAGAAACAGATCCCAATCACAATATCTTACTCTCAGTATAAGGAAGATCTGACAGAGGACAAGAAGATCCTGTTGGCTGCCATGTGCTTTGTCACCAAGGGAGAGAAGCTCCTGGTGGAGAAGGACATCACTCTGGAGGACTTCATCACCATCAAGGTGCGTCCCGTCTGCATCCACCACCCTGCTCCCGGCAGGCCCCCTTCACAGCTGGGGGAGGGCATCAGAGCCTGGCGGGTTTGTGCGTTTGGCTCGGGCCTCAGCTCTCAAGGCGGAGACAAGGGGCATGGATGCAGGGGCCAGATATAATGATGGAGCTCGGTAAGGGGGTAGGTGGACGCAGGGCATAGCCATGATTCATGCCCACGCCAGGCTCCAGCCAGCGTCCTAGCCGGCACCTGTGGGTGTCCTGGGGCAGTGTGGAGGAGGACAATGACTGATGGGGATCACCCCTCCAGGTGCTGGGCCCCGCCGTGGTGGGGGTGGCGGTTATGGTGAAAGTGACGGTGGTCAACCCCCTTCTGGAGAGAGTGGAGGACTGTGTGCTGATGGTGGAGGGCAGTGGCCTTCTCCAGGGACAGCTCAGCATCGAGTAAGTGTCAGCCTGGGAGCGGGAGCCCTACCTTCCTTATACGACGGGCCACAGAGAAGCAGCCGACAGAGGGGGGTGTGGGAGAGACTCTGGACCCCCAGGACCCGGCCTAGATACACCAGCCTTCGTTTATTGATTCCTTCCTTCGTTCATTTAGTCATGAGCTAGTCGTATAACTCACCCACTCACTCGTTCACGTGACCCTTAATCATCATGACCTGTTCCTGAGCCACGTGGCAACGGCTGGGAACGCCAAGATGGACAGACGCGGTTCTGCCCGGAGAAGTGTTCTCACAGACGGGCAGTCCTTCAAAGGAGGACAGTGCGATTTGTGCAGAGAAATGGATCCCCAGGGCGAGGGAATCAAAGGCAGCCCTTAACTGGGACGGGATGGAACCAGGGAAAAGGTACAGTGGAGCCGGCCTTAAATGAATCAAGAAGCTTTTCAGGTATCAAGAAGGATGGAGGTCTTCCCAGTCAGAGGTCTCAATGGCTGGGGTCGCCAGGGAAGGTCTCCTGGAAGAAGAGGGACTTGATCTGGTCCTTGGGTGCGATTGGAATGGGAAGGGCATCCTGGGTGGGAGGAACAGTGCAGACAAAAGCCCAGAGAGAGGGAGTGTATGGTCGGTTCAGGGCACGGGGAGGGGCAAGCCTGGCTGGTTGGAAAGAGTGAGAAGCGGTGAAAGGGAAAATTAAGCTGGAAGCATATTGACAAGGCTTGAGTGTCAGTGTCAAGGTGTGACCTTGATCCCAAGGGGTCTGAAGAGGGCGGGCCAGACTCGGAAGGAGAGCGGGCTGATGGTCTGCCTTTCTCCCACCCCCTTTCCCCAGTGTGCCCAGCCTGGAGCCCCAGGAGAGGGCCTCGGTCCAGTTCAACATCACCCCATCCAAGAGCGGCCCACGGCAACTACAGGTGGACCTCGTCAGCCCCCACTTCCCGGACATCAAGGGCTTTGTGGTCATCCACGTGGCCACAGCCAAGTGACTGGCCGCCACAAGGGGCTGAGGGGGGAGGAGGTGGCCCCCATTCCCTTCCTGTCCACCTCTTGGTCTCTCCTGCGTGGGAGCCAGGAGGCCCGGGTTCCAGTTCTCCTTCAGTTTCTGCCCCACTTTGTGAATTTGGGCGAGTCCCTTCCTCTCCTGGGCCTCAGTTTCCCCATCTGTAAAATGAGGTGTTAGACTCAGCAATTCTGAAACTTCTGGACAATGACAGATGATGCAGGGAGCCTCTCCCACCTTCACCAATCACCCTCACTGCTGGGAGGCTGACAGACCAAGCCTCGCAATAACCGAGGCACCCCCGGCTCTGCCACCTGCTGCCCTGCCAGCTCCCCGTCACCCCGGCCGACCCCCAGGCTCGCCTTGCTTCTCTCTCAGCTCCTCTGTGCTCGGACCAGCTCCAGACCCAAGAACGTCCTCCCGGCCCTGAAAAGGAACCCAGAAGTGTTAGAGCTGGCTCCTGAACACCCCTCCACGCTCCCATTTTACTCAGAGGGAAGAGCCTCACCCACGGCCACAGGGCGAGCTAGAGGCCGAATTGGGGCCCGTGTGCCCGCCACTCACACCCTCTAAGCTTTACCCCAAAGGCAGGCGCTGAAAATCATTCAATTTGAAGCAATGGGAGATCTTCCCTCCGTGAAGACCCCGGCCCAGCATCCGAGGGGCTCTTGCTGCCTAGAAGAAGCTGAAGACAACAAACCTGATTGTATCTGAGGACGAAGCCCCAGATCTTATCTCGGCGTGGTCAGGGCTCTCCCACCACCAGCCCAGGGGTTATTTACTTTCTGAGAACAAGAACCGCCTTAACTTTGCAAAACACCCCCCGCAGCTTACACTGCACACGATCATGTTCTTAGCCTCAAAACAGGACAGAGGCCTCTGGGACAAGGACTGGAGTGGAGACCGCTAGGACCTGAGGATAACTGCACAGGTCCTGGACATCGGCTCAGAACGTTCTAGATAGCCAAGAGAATTATAACTAATCATAGAATTTAAGTCATCTGCACAGCAACAAAACAGGCTCATCGGCAGTGAGACACCTCCTGGAGGCGAACGCAAGTGGAAACAATTTACATAGAAAGTCTTTGCTAAAAGGAGGTCAGGGAAACACACGGACAGTGTGTGATGGGTGGTCCTTGTGACCGAGGCCTCAGTGATGGCATTTGTCCCATGATTCTACGCAGCAAGACGGCTTGCAGAACACAGATGTGTGGAGGACCCGCTTTCCAGACCTAGGTTTGGGATGCTGAGACTGTCCATCTAAGAGGGGCAGCCGGAGGTCCCGAGCGGGCAGCCACTTCCTCAGGGCTGAGCATCAGGAAGGGGTGCTGGGGGGCTGACTACAACAGAGGGCATCTCCCACCCTTAGTAAAAGGGATGCTCCTTTCAGCAAGGAGACCGTCTTGACCCCCCGCAGTGGCCCCAACTACTTCATCCTTCAAGCAAGTGCCAATTGGCCACCTTCTTAGGCTTGGCTGTGCCAGGTTGCCCTTCCCAGGAGGCCAACTCTGAGACAGAGCTTAGGGTGCAGGACTTTTCATGAGGAATGACCTGGGGGTCCATGCAGTGGAAGGGAGGGGGAGGAAGCAGGATGGGCAGAGGGAGGAATCGAGCCATGACGCAGGGCCGGTGACAGCCTGGGCCCCCCACCCGCCATGGGCAGCTCTGGAGCTAGTGTGGCCCATGAGAGTTGTCCCAGGTTGGGCCAAGGTGGCTGGGCCTTTCTATGCCCGCATCGGTGACTGATTTGCCCCAGAAGAGGCATGGCTGTGGGCAAGATAGCTCTCTACGGCGGAGGCCATCCCTGGGGTCATGGGCAGTCAGCCCTGCCGGCAGTCGGGGCAGCAAGCCCTCTGCTGAAGGAAGGGCCGGACGGTGTGTCTCCACCTGCCTTCTGTTCAGCCAGAGCAGGGACATTACCGGTTCCCTGTGCTCACAGCACTTACCTTCCAGCGGGTGGAGACAGGTGCTCAATCACCACATTTTAAAAGGTGCAAAAAGTTAGAAATAAGAGCAAACAAGTAAAAAATCCATGGATAAGCTAATTGCATGTAGTGACGTGTGCCAAAGAGCAAATAAAACCCACTGTCACCTCTCCCGGGGTTATGGGGCACAGGATAGCACCACTTCCCTGTAGCCTCAGAGAAAGAGTCTCTGAGGAAGTGATACTCGAGCTCAGATTTTAATAGTTAACCCAACAGTAAGTAGTGGTGTCGCAGGTGCCTTACATATATTAATATATTTAATCTCCTAACAACTCAGCGATGTACGTATTATTGTCTCCGTTTTCAACCTGCCTCGTGGCCCAGCCTTGACTCAGACAGAGATCTGGATGGAGGGAATGCTCAGCAGGCATCACAGGTATGGAGATGGTGGAGGGGGCGGAGCCCCGGGCAGTGCCCGAGCCAGGTAATTTCTGCTATGACATCGTTGCCACACGTTCCGGTTACCGATCGCTGTGTAACAAACCACCCTGTGACTTAAGACGTAAAATAACGACAGCAATTATTCTGCAAAGGAATCTGCAATTGGGTCAGGGCTTGGTCGGGATCTCTCGTCTCTGCTTGACTTCGTGGCGCGGGGACAGCACAAAGGCTGGGCTGGGATCATCTGAAGGCTTCTCCACTCACAGGTCGGCTGGTGGATGCTGGCTGTTGGCCGAGCACCAAGCTGGGCCGTCAGCCGGAACACCTACCCACGGCCTCTCCACATGGCCTGGACTTCCTCACAACACGGTGGCGGTGGGGTAAGGGCAAGCATCTCTAGAGAGAGAGTCAGGTGGAAGCCATATTGTCTTTCTGCCTTGGGGCTGGAAGTCATCCGGTCCCACTTCCGCCACATTCGATTCATCAAGGTGGTGACGAAATTCCTCCATGTTTCAAGAGGAAATAGACCCAATTCGTGATAAAAAGTGGAAAGATTCCTGAAGAGCTTATAGGACTGGAAATATTGCCATAGATACTTGTGGAAATACACAGTCTGCCATGCTGTTTCCTGCTGCCTGCTTCTCGACCCTCTGAAGACCTGTGGAATCCTATATTGCCCTGTGTCTGATCTGTCTCTTACTATCCTCTCCAATTTGCACTCAATTTCTACACCGCCTCCTTTGCTTGAGCCAACAAGAATCCGTTTCTTCTGCTTGCAACCAAGAAGTCTGACTCACCCAGACACTGAGGTGGAAATGAGCTTGGTCTCCCAGGGTCCGAGTGAAGGCCAATGTGTCCAAGTGTTCTATGGCTCACCACCTTCTACTTGGTATTGGTCAGCAGTCCCACCCTTCAGTCCCTAGACGGTAACCAACCAGGGGGATTTACAAGCCAGTAGCTTGACCCCGACCCTCCAGCAGCTTTCCATGCATGGTATCTGTGCCGACGATGCATCCCTAAAAGCCTGTCCCCGCGAAAGATCCCTGGCCTCCTCTTCAATGGTGATGCTCAGTGGGTTCTAGGACTCTCTCTTAAATTGAAGCAGGCAAGGCAGAAACGTGGTTGTGGTAATGGTGGTGCTTGTGTTCACCGGGGTCCTCCAGAGAAACAGGACCAACAGGAGGTATATGTTGGACTTGTGAGCCTCCATAATCACATGAGCCAGTTCTGTAATCAACCGTATTCCTACGGACTATCAACGAGCAATCCAAGCCAAAATTTATTTTTAATTTACACTTGTAATCCATCAAAAAAATACGAAATATGTAGAAGTCAACCTAACAAAACATATGGATTTACATGCTGAAAACTACAAAATACTGATGAGAGAAATCAAAGATCTAAATAAGTGGAGAGACATCTCTTGGTCCTGGATTGGAAGAGTCAACAAAGAAGTCAATTATCCCCCAAACTGTTATACAGGTTTAGTGCAATTCCCATCAAAATCCCAGCCAGAAAATTTGATAGATTGGATTTCATCACAATTCAAAACTTTCACATCTGTGACAGATCCTTTTAAAATAATGAAAGACAATCTCCACACTGGGGGGAGAAATGTTTGCAAACACATATCTGACAAAGAACCAGAATCCAGAATATAAAGAACTCTCAAAATCCAATGATAAAAAACAGTCTAAGAAAATGGGTAAAAGACATAACCTTTTCACCGAAGAGGATATACAGACAGAAAAAAAAAAAACACATGAAAGGCTATGCAGTATTATTAGCCATTAAGGAAATGCAAATTAAAACCACGAAGAGATATCACTATATACGAACAAAATGGCTAACACTGAAATCCAGTGGCAATACCAAATGCTGGCAAGGACGCAGAGAACCTTGATCACTCTTATCTTGCTGGATTAAATGTAAAATGCTACAGCCACTGTGGAGATTAGTGTGGTGGAAGGAAGGAAGGAAGGAAGGAAGGAAGGAAGGAAGGAAGGAAGGAAGGAGAAAGAAAGAAAGAGAAAGAAAGAAAGAAAGAAAGAAAGAAAGAAAGAAAGAAAGAAAGAAAGAGAGAAAGAGAGGGAGGGAGGGAGGGAGGGAGGGAGGGGAAGGAAGGAAGGAAGGAAGGATGGAAAAGAAGGGGAGAAAGATGCAAGTAAGATACAAGCAATTGCTCTCCTGGGCATTTACTCCAGGAAATGAAATTTGTGTGCACACAAGCACATGTGCATGGATGTTTAGATTAATTTGTAGCAGTCCCAAACTGGAAACAAGCTAGATGTCCTTAATTGCTCATTCAGCTGTGGTCCACCCACAGCATGGAAAACTACTCAGGGTTAAAAAGGCATGGACTATGGATACATGCAACTCCTGGAGGAAGTTGCATCCCATAGAATTATGCCAAGTAATAAGGAAAGAAAGAAAAGAAAGAAAGAAAGAAAGAAAGAAAGAAAGAAAGAAAGAAAGAAAGGAAGGAAGAAAGGAAGGAGGAAAGAAAGAAAGAAAAAGAAAATAAAGCCAATTCCAACAGGCGACATACTATATGATTGCATTTCTACCACATTCTTGAAATGACAAAACTCTACAAATGGAAGACAGATTTGTGGTTGCCTGAGGTTAAGGAGCACTGAGGGTGAGAGTCGGGGTGGGTAAAACAGGGCAGCACAAGCATCTCTGGGATGGAATGTTGTTGCCCTTGACTGTATCAAGGTCAGTGTCCCGGTTGGGAAGCCGTACTGTAATCTGCAAGATGTTACCGTTGGGGCAAACTGGCTGCAGAGTACCCAGGATCTTTCTGTATTGTTTCTTACGACTGCATGTGAACTATTGTATTCTCAAAATAAAAAGTTTAATTTAAAAAATAATGATGGAGGTTTGTTTTATGGTGTAGCGTATCACCTATGCTCAAGAATGTTACCGTGTGCGTAGGAAAAAGGTGTATTCTGCGGTGGCCAGGCAGGGTGTCCCATAGATCTGTTGGGCCAGCATATTGGTAAGAGCTGCTTTGAAGTCTTTGTCTGCTCGGAGATCGTGGTATTGACTGTTTTGCAGGGAGAGGGGGAGGTGCATGTCTTATTATTTTTTACTGAAGACTAGACATTTTATATCAGATATTCCTCCAACTCTGAGTCCTGATCCCTCCCAGGAGGGCCGTGGCTACTGCTGTCTCTTTGTTTCTTTGTGTCCTCCTTTAGCTGGCCTGGATTAATTCTGTGGCATCTATTTCCCTTGCATTGTGTGGTGGCTGATCTCTCGACTTAAGAGTTTGAGGGTTTTTTATCCCTGTTTTTAAGTCTGACTTCTTCGAGGTCATCCCTGGGTCAGCAGATGGTTAGTCGGAGGTTGGGCTGAAGCGCCCTGAGCCAGCGAGCCTTCTGTCCTTTGCTGGTGTATCTGCGGGTAGTTTCAGGAACGCTTTCGAAGTCGAGGCAATTTACAAGTGGGCCCCTTCTTTTAAGTTCTGTGTGTACAACACCTCGCGCTCAGCCAGGAAGGAGTAGCTGGCTGGGGTTCTCTGTGCTCTCTTTTTAGGGGCTCACAGCCTTGGGTATGACCTCAGCCTTCCAGACCACCGGGGACAAGTAGGATCTTATCAAGACCCCATCTGGCTGCCTCCTTCCCACATATCCGTTGTTAAATTTCTGGCTCGTCTGTCTGTGTGGTGCTTGCCCAACCAGTATGGAGGCCTTCGGCTAACTGTGACGTTGGCCTTCCCTGATCATTTGCCACAGATCTTGCCATCACTGCTGGGCATGTAGTACTCTGCACTTTTCTCCAGTAAAGTCCAGCCCCTTCATCCCCAGAGCCGCAGCCCTCATGGCCTGCCTTGCCCTGGTAGGACCGCAGAGCTGGGGGTAGGGGACCAGCAGCTCTGCGCCAAAATGCCACGGACTCCCATTGGTCTTACCGAGGTTTGGGAGAGTCTCTTAAATAAATGCTTCTCATTTTGTTGTGTCTAACTTAACACATCCAAAATCAAATCTAAATCTAAATCCAAATCCCTGATTCCTGGCACCTCCCACTGTAGATGGGAGCTCCCTCCTGACAGCCTTTTGGGTCAACAACCTTGGAATTATCCTTTACCCCTGTTTTCCTCTCATCTCACGACATCCAACTGCAAACCTGTCAGTTCTGCCTTCAGAAGATGCCCAGAATCCATCTGCGTCTTGGCGCCAGCGCCACGCCCCCTCGGATCCCAGCCACCGCCATCTTTTGCTTAGAATATTACACTAGCCTCCCTGCCTCTGCTCCTGCTCCCCTTCTCTCCTTTCTCCCTGAGGCAACCAGAGGAGCCTTCCAAATGTAAGTCACATCATGTCGTTCCTTTGTTCAAATCCCCTCCATGGGCCCCCATCTCACACAGAGTGAAAGCAAGGGTCCTCCGGGGCCCCCCAGCCGCTCTCTGGCCTCTCCTATCACCCTCTTACTTACCCACTCCTCTGGAGCCAGAGGGAGTGTATCAGTCAGGATGTCCCAGGCGGTAATCTTATGGGGAAAGTTTAATATAAAGAATTATTGAGGGGCGCCCGGGTGGCGGAGTCAGTGAAGCGTCCAACTCTTGATTTCTGCTCAGGTCATGATCTCAGGGTGGTGAGATGAAGGCCTGCACTGGGCATGGAGCCTGCTTAAGATTCTCTCTCTCCCTCTGCCCCTCCCCCGCTTTCTCTCTCTCTCAAACAAAAGAATTATCGACTATAATGGAAGCTGGAGTAATCGGAGATTAGCTAATAAGAAATAAAGAGCACTCCAAAGAATTTAGAAATTTCGCAGTTAACGAGCTGCTGCTAGCCCTAGGGCAGAGAGAGCCCCCAGGAAGAGCCCACTCGCGCCCCCCACCAAGGTTGAGATCAGGCTTGCTGTAGAGGACATGCTACGTTGAGCACATTAGTGGAGAAGTCGCTGTGTGCCTCACTGCTGGAAGTTGCTGGAAATCTCAGATGCAAGGGAAAGCCATTCATGGTAAGGTATCTCTCTGGGGGCTCTGCGGGCGTTCTTACAAAACCGCCCGGGGCGGGTGCCCCCGGGAGGCTGCTGGCCATGGGCAGCTGCTGGCCGGTGCATCGCAGGAGGCGGTGCTGACAAAGCCGTCTTCCGTGCAGAAGCTGGTGCTGCCCAGACCACCCCGGCGGTGGGAGCCAGGCCCCGGGAAGCAGTGCAAGCTGCGGGAGCCGCCTGAGAGCACAGCAGAAGCGGAAAACAAGCCCTCTCATCCTGCAGTGTCTCTCCGGCGCCCTCTACCGACAGGCCGTAACATCGCGCCGGCTGGCCAAAAGGGTGGGTTTGGAGCTGAGATGCAATGAATTGATGACTGGCGCCTTGACCTTGTTGATGTTTTCTGAAAAATAGGGAGCGTTGCCACCTCGGTGCCTTTGCAGTTCCTGTACCCCCTACGTGGAATCCTTTTTGTCCATCCCCAACCGCACCTGCCAGGTTTGCTCCCTTATTCCAACAGGTTTAGGCTCCGACCGCCCTAATGAAATAGCGCCACCCCCACTGCACTTCACATCTCCCTTCCTGATCTGCTTTCCTCCATAGCATTTGTTGCCATCGGACCTAAAGGATTTACATGCGTATTACTTACTGTCCATCTCCCCCTTCTAGAATGAAATTCATCAAGTACAGAGAATTCTATTTTGTTCATTCTTATACCCAGCAGAGTTGAATAGAACAGCGCCTAGTACACAGTAGGCATGCAATAAATACTTAGGGAATGATAGTAAATTAGGAACATACAGAAGGAGAAGGGGAAACACCAGCCAGAGTCTCGTCACCTAGACACTACCACGGTCAACATAATGGTAAGTTTCCCTTGAGATTTTCCCCAATGAAAATTTCATTTCCATTTTTATAGGGGCTTAACATGCATACAGAAATATATTCATATCAAAAGTGTGCAGCCGTGTAATGAGCACTGGGTGTTATATGCAACTGAGGAATCACTGAACTCTACCTCTGAAACTAGTAATACGCTATATGTTAATTAATTGAATTTAAATAAAATACAATTTTTTTAAAAAGGGTGCAGCTTGCTGCATTCTCACAAACTGAACCCACTCAGGTAACCAGCACCCGGATCAAGAAACAGAACATTACCAGCACCCTAGAAGCTGCCTTTGTGCCCCCTCCCAGGTAACCATAATCCTAAAGGGTAGAAGCAAAGATTAGTGTTTGTGCTTTATGTGAGCGGAAGTACACATCGCTGTCACTTGACGTTTTATACAGAAGATTCATCTATATTGCTGAGAGTTATTGTGGCTTCTTCTAATGCTTTGATCTGCCGTATTCTACTATGTGCCTATACTGCAATTTTTCTTTCCTAGCTTTCAAACTGTATGCTACAATTTATCCATTTTCCTGTTGATGGATATTTAGGTAATTTCCAGTTCTGGCTATTACAAATAGAGTGGCTATATACATTCTCGTATGTGTCTTTTTGTGAAAGACGCCAGCATTTCCGTTGGGGATGCATGTAGGAGCAGAAACGCTGGCTCATAGACCATGCGTATGGTCAGCTTCGCCTGCCGACCTCCCCACCCCCAGCCCAGCGACCCTGACATAACCCGTGTGAAGCGCCCAGCACCATGCAAGGCCCACAATATGAGGCATTCGGGAAATGAGCGTGTTCTTTCTCTGATGCCACACAAAGCACTGTAGCTGGGCCACCGGGATGAGACAGACAAGCGAAGCCGTATCATAGGTGAGAGCAGCCAAACCCCATGACTATATAGATCTTACTCCAGAAAAAAAAAAAAAATCTAAGGTTATATTCAAAAGAAAGAAACTCTCTTTACAAAGTGAGGATTGAAAGACTCAAGAACAATAATAATGGCAACTGGTCACTGACTGCTTCCTTTGGGCTGAACTCATTACGTATATAACGTCATCTAGTCTCCAGTGAGGCACTGTTCTATCCCGCTGGCATACAAAACCCAACTTCATTTCTCTATGTTTGACTGCTGACCGTTTCAAGCCCATGAGAAAGCCTGTGGATTCTCTCCCTTGGGCACTGTGGTCCCTCTCAAGGGCCCCACCCCCTAAGCACAATAAAATGGGCCAGTCACCTCTCCCTGCTCTCTCACAAGCCATTTTCAGACCTGCTTAGGGGCCTGCCTGCTCTGTCCCCAAAACCACTTTCTGTCAATAATAAATCTTCTTATAGCCCCTCGATGCATGCATAGGGTCATCAGTCCCAGCTATCCAACCAAATTTGGGCGTGTAGGGAGGTCAGTATCCCCACAGGACAATACTTGCATTTTATAGATGAGGAAACCGGAAGCTAGGAAAGTTATTTCTCATCCCCTCATTCAGCAACAGGTGCTGAGCGCCCAAAGCCACGGGGCAACAAGGGGAAGGCATTCCCTGCCCTCATTAGAGAAGGGGAAGTCGCTCACAGAAAAATAACCATAAGCTACTTTTAAATATATGAAAACATCACCAGCTTCTCTTATAACTAAATATTTACTAATTAAAACAAGAAGTTTCTTTTTTAACTTATCAGATCAAACAAGATCTAACAATGTAACAATCCACCCAGTTCGCAAGGATGTGAGAAACAGAGGCCTGCCCATACAGTTGGAGGGCTCTTTATCTGGTGTATCTAGCAACATTTTAAATATCCCTCCTCTTCCTCTGTAATTCTACTTTTAGGAATTTATACACATCATACAGAGGTATGGCCCCATCACCAAAGAGGGGCAGGGCTTGACACTTCCTTCTTTCCTCAAATAAAGTGTATTTTATTTCTGTAAGAAATATTTATTTATCTGTAGAAGGTTAGAACAATGCAGAAAATGAGGAATCAAGAGTTCAACCCGCAATCCCAGCAAGGGTGCCAGACTGAGCGCATGTTCCCTTCCTCCTGATGGAACACAGCTGCCTCCTGGTGGTTTTTTTTTTTTTTTAAGTACATTCATTATTCACCATTTTTAATTTTTTAAAATGTACTGAATTTCTTAAACTAGGGAATGCATTCAAATGGTTCATAGTTTAAAAGTTCTAAATGGCACACAGTGGGAACTTCCTTCCGTTCCTGTTCCCCTTGAGCTGGATTCCTTTCCCCACAAGCAAGCAAACCGGCTAATCTGTGTAGCCAGCCCTCCAGAGATGGAAATGAGAGCTTCTTCCCAGTGCCTGCCTTTGGGTCATGAATCTGTCTTCTAAAAACCTACAAAATTCAAAGAAAAAGTATTTTTACATGAAATATTCATTACCGCCTGGTTGTAGTCATAAAGAATCAGAGATATGAATTCCCAAAATGAGAAGAATGACCAGGTTATATACATCCATCTGTAATCGTTATCAGGACTTAAGCTATAACATGGGCAAATGTCTGTCACAAAAGTTTCTTTAAAGACAATATGCAAAAGAGGAAAGTGATAACTTAAGAATAAAAACAAATCCCAGGGCGCCTGGGTGGCGCAGTCGTTAAGCGTCTGCCTTTGGCTCAGGGCGTGATCCCGGCGTTCTGGGATCGAGCCCCTCATCGGGCTCCTCCGCTGTGAGCCCGCTTCTTCCTCTCCCACTCCCCCTGCTTGTGTTCCCTCTCTCGCTGGCAGTCTCTATCTCTGTCAGATAAATAAAATAAAATCTTTAAAAACAAATCCCCACCCTTGGAAATAAAAAGAACACAATGATATAACAATGACATATCATTTGCAGCAGCCAAACTGGGAAAGTGTATTTCCCCTTGATGACAGTTATCAGTTCTGAGGGGCATGTTGTGAAAAGTGTGGCCGTGTGTTTTGGAACAGGACAAATCAATGCAAGTTTTAATGAAGTTAACGAAAACGTTTGCAACCTTTGACTCAGAAATTCCTTCTGAATTACCTAAAGATAGGATGATCTTTATGTGAAAATAGGATCATCACGTTATCTGTAAGTGAAAAAGCTAAATGTCCAACTACAGAGGTCTGGTTGATAGCGGTAGGGACAGTGTTCACTTCATGAGACACTCAGGTCATTACATTTGCAAAGATTTGGGGATGATTTTGATGTTAAAAGAAACAGAGTTGAGGATATAGCAAGATCATGAAACCCGACAAGTAGGCAAACGTTCAACATTGAATGTTCAGGGTGTCGGGACTCTCGAGTGTTTTTTCTATAGTCATTCTTTAATGACCATTTACATAAGAAAATACTTTTGACAGAAACAAGCAGAATACATAAACTATGGAAGAGTTTGCATGTGGGTCTGACCAAGCAGAATTTGGATTTACACCCACAGCAAACCTGAGGTTTTGACTGTTACCTCATTCAGTGCTCACTGCCCCAGACCAATTGACCTACTGAACTAACGTGATAGAGGCTTAATATGAAAACCGGAGTGAAGAAAAGTCTACAGGCAGGTCAAAACTCGCGTTCAATCCTCCACCCAAACCTCTTTCACTACCAGGGACATAGGAATTATCTTCAAGATAAAAGAGTTGGAATGCCCAGGTGCCTGACCTCAGACTTTTCCTCAGGTTCTTTCTCCTTGCTTAGTCAATGGTTCCCAAAAGGAAGTGTGCCTAGGATTTTTCTGCATTGGGTTGTATACACAGAACCATGCAGACCGTACATCGAGAGGGTTTTAACAGATTTTAAAGAACAGTTTTGAGCAGACAGTATTTTTACTTTGCTAATCACTAGGCAATGCGTGACTCTCCATTTTTCCTTTGTTGAGGAAAATGTTTACTTGTGTGATTGAAGAAGAGTCCGTGCCTCTCAGCTCAGGCTAAGAGTACAAAACCCTTTTGGGTCACTCCTGACAGGGGAATGGGAGGCTTCTCGAGGGGTGCCTCAGCCCTGCTTGGCAGTCTGGTGCTGCTTGCTCACGTCACAGGTTCGTGGGACACTGTCTGGGCCAGCCATTGAGTCCTCTGCCCAAAGCTGCCACCAAGCTCTCCTCCTTGATGTCCTTACTCCTGGGCCTTTTCCTCGGCTGAAATACCCTTCCCACAACAAAAAACCGTGGTAAACTCTTTCCACGAAGAAACTCTTTTCCCTTCTTTCTTTTTTAATTCAGGTGAAATTCACTTAACATGTAATTAACCACTTTAACTTGACCATTAGAACTCAATTGTATTTAGTTGTATTCACTATGTTACACAATAACCAGCTAGCTATTTCTAGCTGCAAAACTTTTTCATCACCACAGAAAAACACCACCTATCCACTAAGCAATCCATCTCCATTCGACCTTGGCCCCATCCCCTTGCCCCGGTAACTTCTAATTGGCTGTCTCTATGACCTTACCTATTCAGGACATTTCAAATAATAGGAATCCTATAACGTGACCTTTTGTGTCTGGCTTCTTTCCCTTAGCGCAATGTTTTCAAGGTTCATCCAAATGGCAGCATGTATCAACATTTCACTTCTTTTATGGCTGAATAATATTTTACTGAACGTCACATCCCACGGTTTGCGTATCCATTCATCCACTGATGGACAGCTGAGTTGTTTCCACCGTGTGGCTTTTATGATTAATGTACAATGAACATTCACATACAAGTTTCTGCGTAGACATAGATTTTCATTTCTCTTTGGGTACATACTTAGGAGTGGAATTGCTGAATCACGTGCTATTTCTATGTTTAACTTTTTGATGAACCGCCAAAGAGTTTTCCATCCTGGCTGCACCATTTTATATTCTTGCCAGCAGTGCACAAAGGGTCCTATTTCCCCACATCCCGGCCAGCAGTTAGCCCCCTCCTCCCCACCCTAGTGGGTATGAAATGGTGTCTCACTGTGGCTTTAATTTGCATCTCTCTGAACTAGTGATTCCAATCATCTTTTTCATGTGCTCGTTATCTATTTGTAGTTTTTTGGGTTTTTTTTTAAGATTTTATGTATTCATTTGACAGAGAGACAGCCAGTGAGAGAGGGAACACAAGCAGGGGGAGTGGGAGAGGGAGAAGCGGGCTCCCAGTGGAGGAGCCCAATGTGGGGCTCGATTCCAGAACGCCAGGATCACGCCCTGAGCCAAAGGCAGACGCTTAATGACTGAGCCACCCAGGCGCCCCCTATTTGTAGATCTTGTTTGAAGAAATGCCTGTTCCATTCCTTTGCTTTTAAATTGGGCTATCTTTTTACTGTTGAGTTGTTAAAAGTTCCTTATATAGCCTGGATATTAAACCCAAATCAGATATAGGATTTGCAAATATTTTCTTCCATTCTGTAGGTTGCCTTTTCACATTCTTGATAATATCCTTTGATGCACAGAAGTTTTGTTTTGCTTGTGCTTTTGGTATCAACTGTAAGAAACCATCACCAGACCCCAGGTCAAGATTTACCTGTTTTCTTCTAGTAGGTTTATAGTTTTAGCTCCTATATTTAGGTCATTGATCCATTCTGAGTTAATGAGTGATACATGGAGCGAGGCAGAGGTCCAACTTCATTCTGCTTTAGTGATCCAGTCGTCCAGCACTGTTTGAAGAGACTTCTTATTCCAATAAGAAGTGTTAACACTTGTCAAAAATCAGTTAGCCATATAAGGGTTTATTTCTGGATTCTCAATTCTATTCCATTGGTTTGTATGTCTATACCACACTGCTTTGATTACTGAAGCTTTGTACTAGGTTTTGAAATCAGAAGTGTGAAACATCCTACTTGGAACATTTTTCAAGCTCGGTTTTGCTCATTGCGGCCTCTAACAGCTTCATAGGAATTTGAGGATCCACTTGTTTCTGGAAGAAAAAAAAAAAAAAGCCATTGGAATTTTGACAGAGATGCACTCAGTCTATAGACCGCCTGCGACAATATTGCCATTGGGGTAATGTTGTCTTCCAACCCATCAACACAAGCGGTCTTTCCATTTATCTAGGTTTTCTTTCAAGATGTTTTAGTTTCAGTGTACAAATCTTTCACCTCCTTGGTTAAACGGATTCCTAGGTATTTTAGTCTTTGGAATGCTACCGTATTTGTGTGGTCTTGGACCCTGCAACTCTGAATTTTTCAGCTCTAGTTTTCTAGTGGATTCTTTGGCATTTTCCCTACATGGGGTTTTGGTCAAGTTTTCTAATTTCTGTATCTTTAATTCTGTGTACTTACCGAAATGCTGTGGCTACAACTTCTGGTACAAGGGTGAACAGCAGCAGGGACAGGGGCCACTTCTATTATGTTGGTTGTGGGTTCTTCAAATAAACCCGTTTGTCCTGTTTACAAAGTTCCTTTCTAGTCCTAATGTGCTGTTTTTATCATGAGAGGGTGTCAGAATTTCATCAAATGTTTTGTCTGCATCTATTAAAACAATCCATGTGGCTTTTTCCTCTTAAGGTGTATTCCATTATGTTGAACCACCCTTACATCCCTGAAGAAATCCCCAACTCCCTAGTAGTACATCACTTTTTCAAGGTCTCCTTTGCATTCAGAACTGTCTTCCCCAGACAGTAACTTCCGAATAGTGTTCCCTTCATATTTCTGTACTCTTGAAGCTGGGTGTAGTAAGTGCCCGAGTTACTGCTCAGTGATCATCTTATCAACTGAGCGTAGACTTTAGGTGGAAGAAATCACGGAGAGCCACAACTCAAAGGTTAGATTAGATTATACGCATGTGTGTGGTGCTGGGAGAAAAAATTCTACCGAAATTGCTCCTCTCCCAACAGGTCTGGTTTTCATTTTCAGTATCTGCCTCTTATTTTATCATATGAAAATGAATATACTCTCGAGTACTGCACAAGAGGCTATCAAGATGAGTGCCTTCCTAAGAAGATTTGCCAATTCACAACCATCCCCAACACCGCATGAGTGTTGACTTCAACAAACGAATCTCTGCCAGTTTGATATGTGAAAATGTCCCGTAGTTCAATCTTGTGAGTTCTCAGTATGAGGCTGTGTGTCTCTGCGAATGTGTAGTAAAATATTTTATAGGGGAAGCAGCTGAGATTAGCACTGACTTTTCCAAGGCAATCTTTCTTGACTCTATTAAGCACCCCATTTTCTAAAATCAAACAGACGCACCAGATACACTTAAATATTCTTAAGAGTTTATTATAAACTAGTTTCACAGGCCACAAGGAAGTAAAAGGACTATGTACAGCCTTACGGGAAACAGGCAGGGATCTGAGGAGGGCCAAGTTGAGTCTAGGGCCTTGGTGGGCGCATTCCCGGGGGAGGGGGCCCTGAAAGGGAAACCAGACAATCCCGTGAGACTCCGAGAACAACGGCATAACAAACAACCAGGTCTGTGGTAATCGGGCCCACGCCTCTGTGGGGCTACTTCCATAACTCTGTGGCCAAGGGTCAAAGAAGGCCTGAAGTAAGAGTAAGAAGTTTAGTCAGTGCCTGATCTGCAACTCACATTCCCAGCCCCAGCCCCCGCCTCCCACCCCAGCCACCCCATCCCCTCCGCCTCCACCCCTAGTCCCTCCCCCAACCCCCCCAAGTCACCAAGTGATCAGAGGGACGTACGTTAACATATATGCTAACTAGGGACTTCTCTGGCATGGGTGGGTTCCTATGATTATAAAACCCACATACAAAAAACCCGAACTAGAGACACAGGGATTAGCCACTGTGGCTGGGAGTTATCTCAGAGGCCACTACGGCCTGGTACAAAGAACACCTATCTGGGAGGTGGGACACTAAGTTCTTGGGGCCCATTTCCTTATCTATAAAATGAAAGGGCTAACCTATGTCAGCATCTCCCAAACTAGATTTAAACAGATATATATAAATAAATAGTACAGCAAACTCCAGAGCTCCCTCTTAATTACTAGACATTATCACACCCGAGGGCGTGAGACAATCCTAGGACCTTTGTTGGGGACTCTCAGAATGTATTATTTCTCAGTGCCCTGAGAATGCTGCCTTGGACACTGAGAAGTACCCCAGGTACAGGACCACTCTAACTGCTCTAAGAGAGAGGGAAGGCTGATTTTAAGAAATGTCTTTTCCCTCTTTCCTTTGTGGACAAAGTTGCCCTCCAAGAGTTCACTTCCGTAGGCTTAAGGCCTAGAAG
This sequence comes from Ursus maritimus, assembly GCF_017311325.1. Classification (NCBI taxonomy): domain Eukaryota; kingdom Metazoa; phylum Chordata; class Mammalia; order Carnivora; family Ursidae; genus Ursus; species Ursus maritimus. The sequence goes on along the minus strand of NW_024424675.1, from coordinate 19,841,873 downwards.
CCCTGAGGTTATGGTCAAAATCAAACCTTCCCTCCACTCCCCATCCCAACATGCTCTAGGAAGTCAAGTCACTGCTGCTGGCACTTACCTCGCATGCCCGGGGGAGGGGGCCGCATCCCCGGCGGGGGCATGCCCATCGGGGTTCCTCGTCCAGGGGGGATCCCCATCGGGGGACCCATGGGAGGCCTCATGCCTGGTGGTGGGCCCATCATGCCTACAAGAGAAAAGCCCCAAGAATACAGCTCAAGTATCTGTCTTGAAAAGGTAGCAGGAAACATACCAAAGCTGTCCACCAAGCTGAGAAAGATGGACCATTCCACCCTCCCAGTCTCTTCTAAGAAACTGGGCCTTGCGCCAAAGAGGTAGGGCTCCCCATGGCTCTTGTCCAGCTAGTTCCATGGTCAGTCAGCCAGGCTGGATCTCAGAGTAATCCTGCTTAATTACACAAACTCATCATCAGTTTCAGTTAACGTTATGTCTCATCATGAATCCAGCTCAGGCATCTGCCATCAGGTGGCCGTGGTCTCCTTACAGGCTCCTCACCTGGAGGTGGTGCCCCCCGGCCCATAGGTGGGGGAGGACCCCCACGGCCGGGCGGGTACTGGGTCGGGGCCCCCGCAATGCTGGCGGTGGCAGCAGCTGCAGCAGCGGCCACAGTGCCTCTTCCTTGTGGGGTCATCACCTAAGACGACACAGGAGCCGAGTCAGGCAAAACAGCGCAGGGCAACGTAGCATCCCGCTCTCCTCCCAACTCAGTTAAGCCCGAGCAGCTGCCCCATCCCCTAAGCTACAACTCGCAGCATCAGGCTATCTGAAACCACCTGCCAGAGAAGACCAAGCTTGAAAGCTCATTCCCACCTTCCAGGCCCGAGTTAGGGAGGCCCGGTCCAAATTAGAAACGGCCCCTGCACTGTCAGTGTAACTGCTAACAGGCTGTAGGAGAGCACAGCTCCTATGTTGTCATGGAAACATTCTGCCCCAACATGTTTGGCTAAAACACCTTTTACGCATCTCTTTACTTCAACAGCATCAAAATAATTTACAATGTTAAGTTTTCCTTCTCACTTGATTCTGGGACTACATACAGAGAGAACACAATGAAATAAATACTGACAGCCTGACAGTCAGAGGTCAGTCCTTCTGGACTCTTCCCAAACTGTGGGCCTGCCCTCTCTCTATCCTTCATTTTAACCTGGAGAAGTTGGCGCCCTTCCCCAACTCCTTACCTGTTGGGATGGCCCACCAACCCCTCGGACTGGCCCTGCAAGTCCTGCGGGAGCCTGGGGCATCGGAACACCAGCTGGGATTCCTCTGCCAGCAGCCCGGCCGATCCCTGGGCCCCCGGCAGCTCCAGCAAGCGGCACTCGGGCAATGCCAGTCTAAAAAATAAAGAAAAACACTCAAATGGTGGGGGCCTAGAGAAGCAGAAGTACACTTTGGAATGCCATTGCCAAGAGAGCCCCTAAGATTTACGGGGCATCAAAACAGCTTAAGAATACTACCTAGCCACCCGTATGTGTTAATACCATTCCTCTTCCATCCAAGATTATGTGCCTAGCTGTCACCCCTACAGCAGGCTAGAAGAACTTAAGAGGCAGTCTAGAGACGACACACCACAACTCAACCTATATGCGTTTCTGTGAAAATTAAACCAACGAAGGGCCAGGGCTCCATTCAGAAGGGTATAACAGACAAGACCAGTTGACCTGGCATCATAGAGAAATGAGGTCCAGTCCCAGCTCTGATTCTCACCTGGTGGGTGACAGTGGGCAAGTAATCCCACAATTCTGGGACTGTTTCCTCATCTGTAAATGATGGAGTTATGACAAAACCAGTTGTGGTCATGAAGACTTACCATATCTACGTAAGAGTAGCAACTTCTACTAGAAATAGATCCAAGACTTATGAATACAGACATATGCTTTAACCAAAAAATATGGTAAATCCCTTGCAGACATTTATAATTAGAAAGGCTTCAGTGTACGAGGCCAAAAAGAAGGAAATGACTAGGATAACTACTCCATCCTCACTTAAGAGAATATTTTTAACATGACTTTTAAAAAGTATACCGCAACTGGAAAAATGTTTACAATGTTAAGTGAAAAAGCGGAATGAAGTATTACATACATATTACGCATTAAACACACGAAACAGATACACACGTGGACAAAAGTAAGGAAGATTATTCCTTTGATGACAATGTCTTAAAATGAAAATGGGAAAAGCTGGTCAGACGCTCTGAAGTCTGTTCTATTTCTGAACGTAGGCTGGTGTTTATGGAACCAAGACTGCCTGGGATCAAATGCCGGCTTCACCACTTAATAGCTGTGACACTCAGGTATGTTACTAAACCCCAGGGTTTTTTTTTATCTATTAAGTGGGAATAATTTATCTCAAAAAACTGTTTATAAAAAGTAACTAAAATATTAAAGTGCTTGGCACACAGCAGGTGCTTAATAAATGTTAACTATTATTCTCTAACTGTATAAAATATATACGTTGTTATTTGGATTTAGGACTTTTTTTTTTTCCCAATTTGAGAGCAAGCCGTTGTGAGTGAGACCGGAAGAGGGAGAGAGAATCCTCAAGCAGATTCCCCAACGAGCGTGGAGCCCGACACAGGGTGGGATTCCAGGACCCAGAGATCATGACCCGAGCCAAACTCAAGAGTCGGCAGCTCAATCAACTGAGCCATCCAGGCACTACCCTGCAACCCAGCATTTTAAAGTAATGTTCAAGAGCCCTTTGGTTTCTTTATTCCTTCTTAACAGAGTTCCCCATTCCTTTTATAAAGATTTATTTTGAGAGAGCATGCACAAGTGAGCACACGTGAGTGGGGAATGAGCACACAGGGGCAGCAGAAGGAATCTCAAACAGACTCCCAGCTGAGCGTGGAGCCTGAGGCAGGGCTCAATCTCACATGACCTGAACTAAAATCAAAAGTCGGGACACTTGACCAACTGAGCCACCCAGGCGTCCCTTGGAGTTAAGACTTTCTGAAGTCCAGCTAGAATGCCATCACATGAAGAAGTGACCAGATGGCCTTAAGATCCTTTTCTCCTGACGCACTGTGTACACCAGCTGAGGAAGAAAGGGAGGGCTTTAAGGTTGGAAACCCTCCAATCCTGGTTCCCCATCTCTACTTCCTCCTGTGGGGTAACCCCTTTGAGAGTCTATTATCTATAAAAAGGGTACAAAAATCAGAGGATACCTGTGAGTAATGCAGTGAAATGCAGAGAACCTAACACAGAGCCTGGCTCACAGCAGGCTCCCCTGCTTATACTGGCCCTCTGCACTGACTTACATCTTTGGGAGGAGGTCCCTCTACGGTCATTGAGACCAGGTTCTCCCCCCGAAGCAGCACCAGACCGAGGACTCGCTTCTCTTCTCTTTCTGCTTGTTTTGAGTTCTTCGGCCTGAGGATGGGTTTGGGAAAAGAAATAAGCAAGCATCAGAAAAAGCGAAAAGCTCCCGTTCACCTGTCTAGGGGCCTCCAAGATTTGTTTTACACTGTATCTCCCAACAAATGGTACAAAAACTTCCTCTGAGACAGCTCCTCTCAATAGTCTTCATAGACTGAACTCATCACCCCTTAGTGGTTGTCTCCCACGCCAAGGGGATGCGCTGACCAAGAGACAGGACGAGAATTAAGAAAGTCCAGCCCTGGCTTGAATGTTATTCCGTAACCATCGGGAAGACCTTTCCTCAGTCCAGTCTTCTTTGACTTTACCCTACTCCCTCCTTTCAGCTTAAGGCCTTATCAGTGTGAGGAGGCAGCACGAACAACTCAAGTCCACCGAACCTCTCAGCCCTCTCGCACGCAGCACCCTTCCACTACCAAGTCAGCCGCGCAGAACGATTCACTACAGCCCTCACCTCACCTCAGAAATAGAAACAAAAAAGGAGTAACTATTAGAAATTACACCTCTGTCCTCAGCACAAAAACAGACATTCCCAATGCAACCGCCAGAAAAGGAGGACAAAATATATAGCTGATCCTTGAACAACATGGGTCTGAACTATGCAGGGCCACTCGTATGGTAATTTTTTTGATACGGTACTGCAAATGTATTTTCTCTTATGATTTTAATAACTTTTCTCTATCTTACTTTATTGTAAGGATACAGTATATAATACATGTGCATACAAAATACATGTTCATATGTTTAGATTATTGATAAGGCCTCCGAACAACAACAGGCCATAGTAATTCAGTCTGGGGGGAGTCCGAAGTTATACATGGATTTTAGACTGAGTGGGGTCGGTGCCCCAACCCCTAAGTTGTTTGAGGGTCAACTGTACATGTAAACTGGGAAATAAAATAACTGCAGCAAGAAAGGGGAAGGGAAGAAAAAGTCAAAACCAATATCCTAAAAATAAAGGAAAGACAAAATGATCTGATTTTTAAAAACTTAGAGGTTTCCTTTTAATAGTATTTTTTATATTAAATCAACAGCAGTTTTCTGTGGGTGGACATTTCTTCCTTTTTCCTTATCTATATTTTTTTAAAGAAAAGCACGTATTGCTCTTTCATTAAAAAAAAAAAAAAAAAACCCAAAACAAAAAAACAAAAACACAAACCAAAAAACCACACACACACACACACACACACACACACACACACACAAAACCCTTCTGGGTATTTAAGTCTTTCTTCATATACTTCTATGTACCTTCAAAATATATTTCCCAATAAACTTTTCTAAATTATCAGAACAGTTTCATTAAAAGACAACAACAACAACAGGAGAGAACCATGTGGAATAGTTCTACCCTGATTTGCTAGCCCCCTAATGTGTCCCTGGCACTCAACCATCCCTACCACATTGTGCCCTGTACTTCTCGACCTCTTGCCGCAAAAAGAAAACAATAGCCCTAAAGGGAATCAGAAGCCACCAACGATATAAAGTGGACCACTGCATGTGGCAAAAGACCGCTGAATGATCACGAAAATCACATAACCTCTTTGGGCCTCAGGATGCCTTGAATGTAATATGCACGAAAAGCTAGCCCACATTTTTTAATAGGCCAGAAGCTTAAGATCTGTGAGTCTTAAGACAAGGGAGTTATCCAATTACATATGGAATTGTAGAAAAGTAGAAAATAGCTCCAATTGTGTCTATAAATGCCAACAAAAGTCACTGGCCCCAAACCCACACGGGAAGCTGAGCACTTACCCTGAAGAGGGTCAGAGGCTTCTTAAAGCAGTTTCAGACCAGGCTGCATTGGGAGAGCCCTTTAGGCTACAGCTTTACAAATAGGCAATGAGGCCAGAAAATCAAGCTCTCCCCCCTTACACACCTGTGGGGAGAACATGAGAGCCCTTTACCCCAGTACCCAGGGGCACACAAAGTCAGAGAAACAAAAAGCCTAGCAGCCCTCCTTACAACTTGTACTCAGCTAGGACTAGAGAGCAAGGCTGGCCAGGCTACCAGAGAAGGAGATTTCTTAGAGTCCAGTGTCCCCATTTAAATCTGCCCTCTAACACAGGAGAGCAACCAAGGAACCAGCTAGCTACATCACCACCTGTCGCTCGGCCCACCCACCCAATCCACTCCCCTCGCAACTCACATCCCACCCCACGCAGCCCACTTCTCACTTGATCTTCCTGAACTCATCGCAGTCACAGAGGATCAAATTCATGTGCTTGTCGAAAGCCTTGAAGGTGCCGATGAAGATGCGGCCGTCTTGCAGGATGCACCTCATCCTGTAGTCGATGTGCTGCAGCATCTTGCTGCTCTTGCCCACGGTCTGCAAGGACAATCAGCAGGATGAGTCCGGCTCTTCCGGACCTCGGTATCCCAGCCCAGCAGCCGTGGCCTTCTTTTCCACATGCAGATTCTCAGCTCTGGCTGCTGGCCACAGCCCTTCCCCAGGAATTCTCCCACACCACCTCTGCCCACAACTGCTATTCCCCTTCCCTTAAAATCGTCTTTTTCATATTACAATTGCCTGTGTCTGTGCTGTGTCAGTTTCAGGCGTGAGGGTGCAAAGTGTCTCCAAACGAATCCAATCCCCCCCAGACCAGATGAGCCACCTGCCACTGTGCAGATTATAGGTGACCAGTGCTGTGGAACACCCGCAGCCCATTTTAAAGACCGAGGGAACGAGGAGCTGGAATGATTGGCACTAAAGATCCAATCAACGAGAATTTGTCATCAGAAAGGAGCTGATCAGCTTGGAGGCAAAGAGAATGGAATCCCTGAATCAAAAATGTTCGTGTGCCTCCAAGACTACCTTTGGGTAGGGAAACTTTCTGGGGGCCAGGGCGCTCATCAGTTTGAACACATACTGGTCTTTAAGAACATACGTAACTTGCTATACTTCTTTATCAATCCAACAACCTTTTCTGCTTTGCAGCTTGGCTTCCAATATAGCTTTGCTACAAGTGAGACTAAATAGATCTCATACTACAAACTGTCGGGTGCCTTTAGCAGTTCTCTCTCTCTCTAGAAATTAACCACCTGCCATCTGATTTGTCTGTCAGCCAGTGTGACTGGTGTGGGCTTCTCCTAACTCATCCAAGCGCCTGCTCCGTGCCAGGCACTGTGCTTGCTGTCCATCTCTGTGAGCCTGGACAAGAACGGGTTTTTGAACCTACCGATGTGTGGATCCGAACCTCGACTGACACCCTGGAGACGCAGGCTACGCGGTTCACTCTCCCTCAAATGACCATGTTAACCGGCTCGTTCACAGATGTGAACCTTTATGGCAACATTTACTGGTCCGTGCGCCTTGTTAAGAGCTAAGTCTTCCTGGGTGCTGTGTACCAGGCACCGTGACAAGCACTACAGAGTTCATTTAATTCTAGAAATCAGGCTAATTATTATTCGTATTTTACAGATGCATCCACTGAGACCAGGAGAGGTTAAGTAGCTAGCCCTGTCTCACAGCCAGGAAGCTGGGCTGGAACCTGGACAGGCTGAATCCAGTGCCTACTCTACAAACGATCCCACAAACAATTCCCCGCTTTCAGTTCACCCAACACGTAATGGCTACAGAACAGTGCTCTTTCTCAACACAACTAAGTTCCTGTCACTTTGCTGGCCAAATCCTTCAATGGCATGCCTCATCACCAACAGGATTTGGTAGCATGTAAAGCCTTTAGAAACCAGGTTCCTGCCAATTCCTCCCATCTCTCTTTCCACCCCTTCCTCTCTTCCTCCTCCAGGGACTTTCAACAGTGCTACCCTTCATGCTTCCTTCCCATCTGTAACACTGCCTTCCATCTTCACTGGGAAGACACCTCTAACAATCTTTTGGGACTCTGCTCAGGAATCATCTACTCCAGAAAGCGTTCTTACCCCGCCCCTCCCTCGCCGTTACTTTTATGTAATGCATAATTACCACTCTGGATTATAGTATCTGTGTCCCCAACTAGAAAGTCACCTGGGTGAAGGAGGGAAGCATTTCATCATGTAGCCCCAGTGCCTGAAAAGTCAGACAAACTCAAACACACAGACATGCTCAACAACTGAGTTGAACTCTTCCTCCAAACATTCTCGTTCACCCTCCCATTCCCTCCTCCCATCTACTGGACCCAGGCACACTCCCCGGTTTCGGCCACAAGTCCTCCCACCTCTTTCTGCAACTCATCCTCAGACCCTCACCCCGTTCCACAAGTCCTCCTGAGGCTGTAATGCCTGCTCCGAACCCCCAGACACGCATTAATTCTGCAAAAGTTTCCTTAGTGCCTGCAGGACCCCAAGCACTGTGGCCACAGCGGCATGGAGAGCCGCGGTTCTATCCTCGCCACCACCGAGCGACCCCGGCCTCCGTCCCTCGGTTCCAGCCTTCCCCTCCCCCATCCCGCCGAATGGCCAAGGTCCGGGTCTCCCCTGCCCAGACGGGGCGGCCGCGGCCCGGGCCTTCACGGCCATGAGCGGCCAACCGACGATCTCCCCCCGGATCGGTCGCGGTCCCCACTCCACGACGGACTCGGAAGTTCCCGCGCCGCTAGCCTGCGCCTCCTCACCATGGTGGCGGTTCTGATGGCTCCGATTCCCGCCGGATTCCTCTCGGCACAGGCCTAGACACCCGCCAGCAGCTCTCTTCCCGCCGCCGCTACCGGAAGTGCGGCCGCGGATAAAATGGGGTCGGGTAAAAGCTACTTCCGGCCCGGCGTCCGCTCTTGAGTTCCGGCCAAAACGCGGAGCGGTGAGCGCAGAGGCCGCGGGGGCTTGGGGCGCGGCTAACGTCAAACTGAACTTTCCGGAGATGTTTGGTCACCTTCCTACTTTCAGTCCGTTCCCGAATCGCTCCTCCACACCTTCTTTCCCTCCCCCACGCCGCCCTGTCCCATTACCTCTAGGTAACCATCTCCCATCACTTCCCCCCCTCCCCTCCCCCCAACCCACCCCATCCCACCCCCCACCCCCCCGCAGCCACTGCCCTCGCTTTTCCGCGAATTAGCTTGCCGTGCTCCTGCCTTAGCCCCTTTGCAGTTGCTGTTGCCTCTGCCTGGAATGCTAATCGTCCAGCTCTGTGCACGACTCATGCTTTCACTTCCTTCAGGACTTAAGCTCAAATAACATTTTCCCACTGAGAACTTTGCTGACCATCCTGATTAAAACTGCAACGTTCCCTCCCATCCCTGCTTTAACTTTCTCCTTACCATTATCCCTAATATACTATTTCTGTTATTTTATTATTCCTCCCCACTAGAATGGAAATTCTGAGGGTATAAATTTTCCTTTGTGTATTTTTCGTTATTGCAATGCCTAAAACACTACTTAGCACAAAACAAGGGTGGAAAACATATTTGAATGGAGGAATGAGTCAAATCCCATACGGTCCTTGGACTTGTGACTACTACCTAAAGGCTCAGGAATTTCAAATTTATTCCTCTAACCCAGGGCTCTTCGTTTTAACTCGTGGCCTTTTCTCCCCAGCCACCTGCTTGACCTGGAGGTCTAATAGGTGTACTAAACCTAACATGATGAAAATTGGATTCTTGATTGTATTCGCTCTTCTTCCCAAACCCACTTCTTAGCAGTGTTCCCCATCTCAGGAGTTTCTCGAGTTAAAAAAACAAAAAGCAAAATGACAAACTTGGAAGCATCCTTGATTCCTCTCTCCCTCTCCCATCTCATAATTCATCCATCAGCAGATTCTGTGGACCTCACCTACAAAATGTCTTGAATCACCTGTTCCACTGCTACAGTGCTTTCCTTGCTACCGTCAGCTTGTAAATTTCCACAAACAAGAAAAAGGGGGTCATGAATTCATCGGCCTTTGTTTGGTAAAGTGTTCCTAAGGTTCAGTCTAGATCAGGGCCTGGCAAACTTTTGCTGTTAAGGGTCAGATAGATCAGATAGTGCTTTAGGGTTTGTGGGCCACACGATCTCTGTTGCAATGACTCAATCCAACCATGACAGGATGAAAGCAGCTCGAGACAACATAACAAATATATGGCTGTTACAATAAAACTTTACAAACACAAATACTGTTCTTTTGATTCTTTTCAACCATTTAAAATATAAAAATCATTCCTACTTCACAGCCCTTACCAAAGCATGTGTCAGGATCTGAAGGGCTGCAGCGAACAGACCTCTGGGGCACAAGTGAGTGGAGACTGAAGAGCTGGTGAGCAGGGGAGGTCAAGGCACTGCCATAGGTGCTGTTGGAAATGGAGGCTGGAGCACTGCAAGCCCCCAGTGCTCTGTGCACAGCTCGACCTAGGGCAGCTAAGGGGGGCATGGGCCCTAAGGTGTGTGTCCGTGGGGCTGAAGGGAGGGTACAGGAGAAGCGCCCTGGGCTGGGACACTGGCCTATGCTGTTTGGGCTCCGGATTAAGCCACCACTGCCTGAGTGGGGAGCCAGGGAAAACATGGTGGCCAATCAGTTGGAGAAAGCTGTGTCCTGCAGGCACTTAGCATGGGACAAAACTGCACGGACCGAGGAGCTTTCTAGTTCCCAGAGGAAGTGGGAAGATGGAAAAAGGAGAACTGATGAGTAGCAGCGGGAAGGGTTTTATGATGTCGGCTCTGCCCCAGAGCCTGGTCAGCCGGGTAAGCGGGACTGCCCTGGTCGTCTACATCAGCAGGGCAAAGCATGTCCTTGTGTATAACCTGACTTACAATTATCATATGGTTTCTCTCATCTATGGAACATAAGAACTAGGAAGATCGGTAGGAGAAGAAAGGGATAAAGAAGGGGGGGTAATCAGAAGGGGGAAAGAAGCATGAGAGACTATGGACTCTGGGAAACAAACTGAGGGCTTCAGAGGGGAGGGGGGTGGGGGAATGGGATAGACCGGTGATGGGTAGTAAGGGGGGCATGTATTGCATGGTGCACTGGGTGTTATACGCAACTAATGAATCATGGAACTTTACATCAAAAACTAGGGATGTACTGTATGGTGACTAACATAATATAATTAAAAATATTATTATTAAAAAAAAAACACCTGACTTTGCGAGATTTTCAATCCTCAGCTGTTGCCCCAACATTCAGACAGAGAGGGAATGCTTTTATTCTTTAGAACACTGGTGATGGAATTCTAGGAATCTGGTTTCCTTTTTTTTTTTTTTTTTTTTTTTCTTTTTTAAGATTCTAGAATGTCATATTACAACCTGTCCCAAATTTCTCTTTAATTAAAGAGTAAGTGCATGTCTGGCTATCCTCCAAAACAATTTCTAGATTAAAATTAATGAATAGGGTACAGCGCTAGACAAAAATCATCTTTATATAAGGAGAACATGGATTTTTATCCCTTATACATATCATGCATCTTAGGAGAAAATAAAAACAGCGTAGCACGGTATTCTATTACATTTCCATTAGGAAAAAGATTATGCTAGAAATCTCACTGCTGACCAACAAGGGCAGGCATACGGCTAGGCTGTCTTCGACCAGTGAGTAGAGGAATGAGGGAGGGGATCACTAGCAGGACTGGACCCGAGGAATGCAGGGCTGAGGGGACACGGTATTGGAGCTGTATTTAGGAGTCTTTAGACCTATGAACCGACGCAGGGAATAGCTAAGAAGCCCAAAGCACTGATTCGTGGCTGGAGAACAGTTTGGGCAAGGTTAAAGGACCCGATCCTGGAATCCAGAAGGCCACGTAGGGAGGATGGCTAAAGGGTCCCTGGAACCAGAGGACGTGAACAGACCACCGAGGAACAGCAGTGCTTCCAGAGGGTAGAGAGGGATTCAACAGAGACCCGAAGAGAGACTAGAAAGAAGGAAGGAAGGAAACCCTGGGAGAGGAGCTTTCCCAGAGCCAAAGGGAGATCAGTCAGGAGAGGCGGCAGCTCTCTGGCGCCCGGGGACCTGGGAAGGCCTTCCCTTCAGTTAGCCTGTCTCCAGAATGTAGGTCGTCCTCCCCACACAGAGGCTCAGATTCCCCATAACCCTATTAGATTGATTTGTGACTTCGTGTCTCTCAAGGGTTGAATTCATGTAGGAAATCCAGGTTGTGGGTATGAATTCCTTTCCAGACAGGTGAGAGACTAAGGCACACAGGCTGCACGTAGCAAAGAAGATTTTACTAGAACAAATGGACAAGAGAAACTGGGAAAGAAATCGGGTATGAAAATGAAACAACTAGACCATTCCTGGGTTACTTAAATAAAGCCTTCCACATTTTTACTCCATCTGATTACAAAAAGGGGAAAACCCGGGTCTCTGTAGTTGAGAGTGCCATCTTCCCTCTCGTCAAGACTTCTGAAGGCCCCTCAGAGGTGAATGAGGTAGCCGTCTGTGGCGGTGGCAAGTCTCTGTCCCCTGAAGTCTGTCAAGAAAACACAGTAGGAGAGATAAAGCCGCACCCATGAGCCCTCCCTGAGTGTGTCCTCTGGTGCGAGATGAGGTTTCACGTCCTGCTAAAGCCTCCCTCCCTGCCCTTGGAAAGCTTCTCCCAAAATCGCTGTTTCCTGATGGACACTGAGACACGCTTTTCCTAAGCCCTGGCCCATGCTCCCCACATACACAGAGCTTCCATTCTGTATACTCTGGGGTTTGTTGAGGGGTGACTTATGGCCAAAACCCTGTCCACACCCCCTTGCACACTTAAGCTGTCTCAGGGTGGATTCCCCAGAGACAATGAAATGGAGAGTTCAAGGGGTTTATCAGGGAATGAGGGCAGGACCTGCAACGTGACTGCAAGCAAGAAGTCAGTCCCATGGGGATCTCTGGACCTGGGAGGACCCTTTGGAGTTGTCCCGGCTGAGTGGAGCGTTGAGGTTTTTTTTCTCCCCAGATCAATCGGTCACTGGCCAGGAGCCACTAGCTGGGAAGGGGCAGTTGCCTGTGGCTACGACACGTCCTAGGGAGGAACGCCTCTGTGCAGCCGCCAGTAGCAGGAACCTGGAGCGGCAGGGGTGCCGGCCCTGAAGAGGTTATGTGGGCCGAGCTCCGGGGCGTCTGCATATGGATTATCCTTGCGGTGTGTGAAGAAGGCTCACTGAGCATGAGTCTCGCCCACACTCCCAGCAAGCAGCCAGCTCCTCCATGAGCGCGCCACCTCGTGCCTGCCTGCCTGCTCTTCTGCTCACTGAGGTCCACTAGGACCCTCTGAACCCGCGACACTTCTCCCAAGTGGGCCACCGATGTTCGGTAAATGTGGATTTATTGCTAAAGCCTCACCCACAGTTCCTGCCTCACACACAGCACTTCCCACCTAAGTGCATCCTTTTTGTGCTGTGAGGGCTGACTTATGGCTACCGAGTCACCCATGTTCTGCACCGGTGAGGCTCCCCTCCTGAATGTGCCTCGAAGCCTCACGAGGCCCAACACGTCTCCGAAGCCCTACTCACTCGTGCACGGATAGGGACTCCTCCCCATTCGGCTCTCTGGCGCAGGATGAGGTCTGACTGACTGCTCGAGTCTTGCCCAGGATCCCTGCACACAGAAAGCTTCTCCCCTCACTGTATCCTCTGGTGTCTGATAAGATTTGCCTTACAGCTGAAGCCTCGCCCACACTCCCTGAAAACAGAATACTTCTCCCTGGAGTGTGTCCTGTGGTGAACAAGGAGGAGTGATTTCTGGCTCAAGCCTCACCACACAAGGAAGGCTTCTCCCCCGAGTGTGTCCTGTCGTGTATGCTGAGGGCTGACTTATCGCAAAAGCCTTGGCCCCACTCCCCACAAATATAAGGCTTCTCATCTGAGTGTGTCTTCTGGTATTTTCTGAGGGTTGACTTATCACTAAAGGCTCATCCACACTCCAGGCACATGTAGGGTCTCTCCCCTGAGTGTGTCCTCTGGTGTCTGATGAAGTATGACTTCTCACTGAAGCCTCGCCCACACGCACTGCAGACATAAGGCTTCTCTACAGAGTGAGTCCACTGATGTCTAATGAGCACTGACTTATTTCTAAAGCTGTGCCCACACTCCCTGCACAAATAAGGCTTCTCTTCTGAATGTGTTCTCAGGTGTCTGTTGAGGTTGGACTTCTGGCTAAAGCCTCGGCCATACTCCTTGCACACATATGGCCTCTCCCCTGAGTGTGTCCTCCGATGATTAATAAGGATCGACATCTGGCTGAAGCCTCGGCCACACTCACCGCACACATAAGGCTTCTCCTTCGAGTGTGTCCGATGGCGTCTGATGAGGGTTGACTTCACTTTAAAGCCTCGCCCGCACTCCCCGCAAACATAGGGTTTCTCCTGTAAGTGGGTGGTCTGCTTTGTAACCAAGTCTGGTTTCAGGCCACAATCTAGTTCACGTTCCGTACAGCTGACCGCTCCCGATCTTGAGGCTTCTTTTACTCCTTTGTCTGTTGGCACAGGGTTTAGACTTTGGGCTGAGGTAGGCTCTGTTTCTACCACCATGGTGCCTTCTCTAGTTCTTGCTGACTGTCCTCGGGGTAGGCTGGGGAATGCGCCTGACGTCTCCTCTGTCCTCGCACACAAGGGGGGGGAGCCACCCTCCCTCTGGTGACCTTCTGTGTTTCCACTCCAGCAGCTCTGAGCAGAATACTGCCACTCCTGATGCCTGGGGCCAGAATCCCCTGGATGGAAGTGATTCTCTACACAGAAGCCCAGGAAGATCTGAAGCACACGCTGGCTGAGGACTTGCTGACAGAAGGCCAGAAGGCAGGAGGCACAGGGGTAGATTTCTGGCTTTGGTCCTGCTGGAGAGAGAGAGTTTTCAGTTAGAGAAGCCCTACGTGGGGCTGCTGGGCAGCTCTGCCTTGTCCTGGAACAGAGGGTCTTAATGCCACATCCGTAACTAACAATACACGCACAACACAATTTGCCCCTCACCAATAATTCCTTTCCATTCATTTCTGCACGTTCCATCTTTATTTTTTTTTAAGATTTTATTTATTTATTTGACAGAGAGAGACAGTGGGAGAGGGAACACAAGCAGGGGGAGTGGGAGAGGAAGAAGCAGGCTTCCTGCTGAGCAGGGAGCCTGACATGGGGCTCCATCCCAGGACCCTGGGATCATGACCTGAGCCGAAGGCAGACGCTTAACGACTGAGCCACCCAGGCGCCCCCAACATTCCATCTTCTACTGCAGTCCACAAAATCCATAACAAAACCATCTTCTACATGGGAAACAGGAACCTTTCAAGTAAGCACTGTGTGCTGCAAACAGCTTCAGTAACCTTAGCCTCCCCTTTCTACTAAAGAACCTAAGCCGTCGACGGTCACAGAGATACATAGTGCCCACAACTCAGTTCTCCTTGGACGTAACAGTCTCTGTGCCCTATGTGAAAATCACCTTCATGTCTTTTCTTATTACAAAACAAGACTGACAGGCATAAAAAGCCACTTGGTCGGGAGGGTTTCCAAATGTGGGAAATGCTATATGAATCAGTGGTTACAGAGATTATATATGAAAGAAAACCGAATTTCAGGTTTCCCATCGACATACAAAAACTTATTAGAAATGTCTAAGTGCTAGGTTCTCTACCGCAGTGTGGATGCAGCAGTAGACAAGAAAAACATGGTCCATGGTTTCAGGATTCTAGCGCCTTAGGTCCAAACCAATCCCATCACAAGGACATCAGCCTTGGCTAAGTGATTTGCTTTGGCCAATGATTACTGAAAAGCTAGTGCCTCTTTCAAACAAGTTTTAAGAGGAACCATGTGGGCACCTGGGTGGCTCAGTCGGCTAAGTGGCTGACTTCAGCTCAGGTCGTGATCCCAGGGTCCTGGGATGGAGTCCCACATCAGGCTCCACACTCAACAGGGAGTCTGCTTCTCCCTCTCCCTCTGCCTCCGCCCCTCACCCAATGTATGCTCTTTCTCAAATAAATAAATAAATAAATAAAATCTTAAAAAAAAAAAAAGAGGCTCCATGTGGTCCTATCAGTGCTCTTTTCCCCTCTTCTTTAAGAACCCCATGACTCAGATGAGCCTGGTCCTTCTGTCTGAATTCCAGAAACAACAGAGCTGAACCACACCTAAACTTAAACAACAGGCAGTGTAAGTGGGAAAGGAACGTTTGCTGTGACAAGCCACCAACGTTTGACATGGTTTGTTATCACAGAATTACCTAGTCTAAGCTAACTCAAAAACTCCTCCTCAAAAAGCTTTAAAGATCATTTCAGTGGAAATTGGCCCACTTATGTCTAGCAGAACCCATGAAAAGAGACATCATAACATGAGTATGTGAAGAACGAGAGAAAAAAAGGCTGATTTTGTTAAGAAAAACACCATGATCTCATTTTTGACGAGTCTGAGAATAAATTTGTGCTGTCTTGTAACCTAACAGGAGTATAAGGATAAAGCAGAAGTGACAGAGAAAATGGGTTTATCATAATACGTGATGGGCAGAATCAGTAAAGTTCACAAACTATTCAAGGGTGTGAAGAGAGACACAGAAAAAAAGAAAAAAAAAAATATGTGACACTAGCCCTCTGGACCAGCCCAAGAAAAGAGAAAGAAATAAGAAAAAAGCCCAAAAGAGCCCATAAGAGGCTGGAGACCTGTAGAATATTATGTGTTGAGCAAAATAAAGGAATCAAGGGCTTCTAGTATTGAGAATAATCTAAACCAGGTCATTTTAACATTTTCTTCTGAACCCATTAAATGCCTTAACATAGAAGAAGAGAATAAATAGGACAAGAGAAAATTAAAAATAAAAACAAAATCTAGTTAGGCTGACTAGCTAAGGCCAAATCGAAATACACAGAACCAGACTGAAATGGACGAACCTATCCTTAGTTAGCTGGAACTCAAAATAGATGGACTCAGGTCAAATCACATGGGACAGATGACAATGGAAGAAAGAAAATGGGATTAATTCACATCGGGGAAATAGCTATGCCATTCGAAGGAGATTGCTGAAGAAATTTCTGCCTGAAACTGGTTTGTGTCTCCAAAAACGTGACTCTTCTCTACATGCTTTATCTATAAATTTAGGAATTTTCTAGAACGGCACTCTCTAATCCGGTAGCCACTAGTCACACGGGTTTACTGAGCACTTGAAAGGTGGCTAGTCTGAATGAAGATGTGCTCTCAGTGTAAAATACACACCAGATTTTCAAGACTTAGTACCAAAAAAATCTAATTAATTTTTCTATGTTGATTACATATTGAAATGATAATATTTTTGACATACTATGTTAAAGAAAATGCTATTAAAATTAATTTCAGGGGCACCTGGGTGGCTCAGTTGGTTAAGCGTCTGCCTTCGGCTCAGGTCATGATCCCGGGGTCCTGGGATCGAGTCCCACATCGGGCTCCCTGGTCGGTGGCAAGTCTGCTTCTCCCTCTCCCTCTGTGATCTCTCTTGCTTTCACTCTCTCTCAAAAAAATAAAAATAAACTCTCTAAAAAATTTTTAATTTCATCCATTTATTTTTACTTTGTAGAATGCAGTTACTAGGGAATTTTAAATTCCCCACCCGGCTCATAAGATATTTCTATGGGACAGCACTGATCTAGAACAAGGGGACCCTCTGTTTCTGTATAGTCCACAACCTCAGAATGGTTTTTCAATTTTTAAATAGTTGGAAAAAAGTCAAAAGAATAACGATATTTCATGATACATAAGAATTCTGTGGAATTGAAAATTCAGCGTCCACAAATCAAGTCTTAGCCTCGCTCATTCGTTCACATGTTGTCTGTGGCAATTTAGCACTCCAAGGGCCGACCCCAGAGCAGTTACAGAGACCATACAGCCCCACAAAACCTAAAACAGTTACTATGTGGCCCTTCACAGAAAAAGCTGGCCACCTCCTGATCCAGAGTAATGTCCCGACTGAAAGTGTTTACCAATCCAGGTTTAAACAACCCATGTAAATTTTTCAGTAAATGAAAAAGAAAAAAATATGACTTATGAAACCCAAAAGCCATACAAACTCTGACATGTAATTGTACCTTCTGCGGCAGGAGGCAATGTCTCCCTACTCTCCCCCTTGCCATCTGTGCCCCCAGCCTCACTGGCCACCTTGCAGTTCCTTACACCCGGCAGGCACATCCCTTCCAGAAGGTCTTGGCACCAACAAGTCCCTGCACCCAAAATGCTTTTACCCCACGTACCCGGAGTTCCAACTCTCTTACCACATTCTATCTTTGGTCACATGGTCCCTCCTCGTTGGTTTCAAATCCCCAATTGCAAAATTCAGCCAGCCACCCACTCACACTCAACACTCCTTCATCCTGCTCTATCGTATGACGATTTTATACTCCATAGCATGGATCACTTTCTAACATACCATGTTCGGCTACCCCTGCATATGAAGCTTTTGGTCTGTTGTCTGTCACCACATACTAGAAAATAAGCCCTCATGGGCAGGGATTCCTATTTCATCACTAAGGTGTGCTAAGTGCCTGGCACGTTTTCTGGCACATAGTAGGTGGCCGGTAAGCCTCTACTGAATTAATGAAGGAAAGAACACCCCCTTACCCAACGAGAGCAGAGTCTCGTAATTCTCCAGCATCTCTTCTTTGTAGAGGTTCCTCTGCTCAGGGCTCAGAACCTTCCATTCTGCATCTGTGAAGACCACAGCTGCCTCCCGGAATGTGACTGGTACCTATAAACGAGCGGTAAGTTAGCGGACAGCAAGCCACTGTCGGTGTTCCCAGTGTGAGGGGCGTTTCTGGTGGCCCTGGAGAGCCCGGACATGTGAGAAGTTGAATTCGTTCTTTTTAGAATACACAGTTCTCTGTATCAAGTTCTTCTGGGCCCCCACCCCCAGGCTTTGTGTTAAAATCGGAGGGGGGCACAGCTGACACGTAAAACCCCTTCCTGGCCCTCGGACACGTGGGATTTCACTGGAGAAATGATCTGTGAATCCATCTGCAAACCTCAAGCAGCGCTCAGGAAAGTGACCTTGAGGACTCGTTCTGGAGGAATCCTGAGAGGCGTGGAGGAGGGGCTGGAGAAAGGAGAGAAGCACACATACGCGGGGCTTGTGCTGGGCATCAGGGGATGGTGGAGATTTAGAGGAGAAAATGGAACAATCTTCAACTACAGACAAAGACGGGGTCCACAATGAGCATTTGTGAGGGAGGCAGGTTACTAAAATGTCTCTTTGCCTGGCAGTTTAAAACAAAGCCCCGAATGCTTCACTCATCCTGGAGAGCAGTATGTCCTGTGGGCAAAACCGCAGGCAGCGGAATGGCAGCAATATTCAAGGAAAGGGGCATTTACAGATCATTTAATCTGCTTTTAAAGCCTGACACTTTATCAGGGTATGCTTTAAAATTCACTGCTTTAGAAAATTCAACCATTTTAAGTTCCGGCACTCCTTGCACAAATCTCATTGGCACGATTTAGTTAAATGACACCAAGCCCCGACCAAAAGGGTTCAAATGTCAGTTACTGGGGTATATTAATTGCAAGTAACTGCTTCCAGTGGACTCTGCCACTAGCTCTCCAGCCACTAATCACTATGTAAGTGACAGGTGCACATTGTGGCCGGTACCCAATCCCATCACCTCTTCTGATGTCTACCTTCCCTCAGCACACTGTAGGCCCCTCTTCTATCAGTAAGGCCACTGTCTATGTGTGGGCCTATTTCTGGACTCTCTTCTGCTCCACTGGTCCACCTGTCTGTCCTTAACACCAATACCCCACTGTCTTAATGACCACGGCACCACGAGAGATCTTGATAGCCCATAACACGATTTCTCCAGCTTTGCTCTTCTTCAAGAATTACCTTGGCGACGTGGGGGCCTTTGCATATAAAAACAAACCACGATGGAAAATGAAGTACAAATTCTACCATAAATGAACCCCAGACATAATGTTGACCAAAAGACGGCCAACACAAAAGGGGACAGACTCTGTGATGACGTTCATTTAAAAAAACAAAGAACAAAAACAGAAAGTAGGAAACGTAATCTGTGATGTTAGAAGTCAGGAGAGAGTAACCCCCGGGGGGGAGCATCGTGGGAAGACGAGAAGGTTTGCAGGAGTGTAACGCCCACGAGTGGCGCCGGTCCGCCGGTCCGCCTCTTGATCTGGGCGCTGCTTACACGCTGTGTTCACTTCCTGAGAGCCTCAGAACATTTTTGAACTGCACACTTTGTTATTGGACTATTACACCTCAATCAAATTTAAAACAAAAAACACCTTCACTTGGTCGGGTGAGAGAGTTCATGCTTTCCTAATATTTAAAGTGCTTCCTTCCCAGAAAACTGCTTACGATTGGCCACGTCTGCCCAAAAGCCGTGGTGCGTGATGAGGGCACTTTCAAGCTCACACGCCCGATCTCGAGAATAGTGGCAGCAGGTCAAAGTACAAAAGGGGGAAATGATGGGATTCACGTACCTAAATACTCCGTGAACTAAGTGTCCACAACTGAGACATTTTAACAAGAAATTCAGTAGGTATTTAACTTGAAAATCCTGGAGACACATTCGACTAGAATGTTCTTCACACCGAATGCTCCTGACAGAGGGCCTGATGACGACAGTAAGGTCTGAGGGCCACACACAGCCTACCACCACGAACCACAGATACTACAGATGGAAGCAGGCATGAGAGGCATGAGGGGTTTGCAGTGTGTATCCTTCCTCCTGAAACTCAGAACAGTACAAAGACTCCCCATTTTTAATTCTCCACACAGTTACTTCCGGTAACCTAAGCCGTGCTGCTTCGCGATCACACGTTGGCCTGGGCTCCCTCAACTACGAGTGTATTTTAACTGCCAATACTCGGGCAACCGGCCTTTCTACAGGGTATTTGAATTTCCTGAAAAAGAGAAAGAACGTAGCCCAGTTGGTCTCAGGGATCTGCCCGCTTCCTCTCACCGCTCACCACCGAAATTTCCATTGTTTTCCCTAGCACGCTGAGACTGGAACTTCCCTACGCCCTGCGGCAAACAAAGCCGTCCGCTGAGGGAGCACCAGGCCGGCTCAGTTCTTAGGCCTGCCTCTCCCCCAGGGCAGGACGTCTGCAGCTCGGGAGCTGGGAGCAAGGTCAGCAGCCCCGGCTCTCAGGAACACTCCTGCTCAGAGGCCGGCTCAGTTCTTAGGCCTGCCTCTCCCCCAGGGCAGGACGTCTGCAGCTCGGGAGCTGGGAGCAAGGTCAGCAGCCACGGCTCTCAGGAACACTCCTGCTCAGAGAGAGGGGCACCCAACAGCCCGTTTTTTTTCTCGGCTTGGCCCTCCCGGCCCAGGATCCCTGCCCTAGGAGCAGACTGGAGAAAAGGCAACAGGTCCCTCCTGATTCTCGACCTCCTGGGCCCGGGACAGAGCTTCTATCCTACGACGAGGGGCCGGTGGAGGAACAAGACCCCAGACCCCTTGGCCACACTTGCCTGCAACAGTGAGAACTGCGGGTGGCCTGTCCCTGCGGGGGGAGACGTGAGGTCCCGGACTGAGAACTGGGGGCACAGAGCCCATCTTTTTGGCTGCATCCCCTGGAGTAGACCCTCCACCACACGGAGCCGGAGACGGAACAGGAGGGCGCGGGCAGCGGGACAAATGCCACAGACGCTTGCTTTTCTCACTGAGATTTAGGAGATTTTCTTGAATAAATGTTTCTCCACTTCCTACATGTCCTTAGGGTAATTTCCAGACTTGACATGGCTGTGCTTTTTGTCATTTTGGATGTCTTGCTGCGGAGAAGGTCCACGAGCACCTCACACCGCCATTCCAGGCGTGCTCCTCCTTGGGGACGCCTGGGTGGCTCAGTTGGTTAAGCGTCTGCCTTTGGCTCAGGTCATGATCTCAGGGTCCTGGGATCAAGTCCCGCATCGGGCTCCTTGTTGAGCAGGGAGCCTGCTTCTCCCTCTCCCTCTGCCTGCTGCTCTGCCTGCTTGTGCTTTCTCTCTCTCTCTCTCAAATAAATAAATAAAAAATCTTAAAAAACAATAAGTTCTTCTCCTGTGTCCTGGGAGTCCTACTGTCGATCCACTGCCAGGGCTGGACACTGGTTTGAAAGCTCTGGGCTAGCACTTTGCCACCACTTTTACTGCACCATTATGGAACCATTTCAACCACGACAATAAAAATTACTGTTACTGCCATCATTTCTTGTCTTTACACATTTTTCCAAAGAACTCGGAGGCTCGAGAACAAGGATAGGGTATCTATCAACCTATTGTTGGGCTTGCAGAATGTCATCCCCATCCACGTGAAAGAATACATTACATTTCTGGTAGAGAAGAGAAGATTGGGGGTTTGGATTGGGGGTGAACCACTGTATCCAGAGAGAGCACTCTATAGGAGTCATTCATCAGACAATACAGGCCTGTTCCCGAGAGCTGGAAAACATGCTTCCATTTTTAGATGGGGATTTATGTAAGAGCAAGAAGGCTATTTCATACATTAGAAGGTGCAGAAGCCTGAGAGGCGGAGAAAGCCGAGTCTAACTCTTGGCTCCGCCGTGTGGAAGACGAGTGTGGCCCACACAAATCACACACCCCTCTGGGCCAGACGTCCTCCCTCTGAAACAAATAGTATTACCCCCAGGACCAGCTCCCTCTCACAGCTGTTGTCAAGAATTATGGAGAAAACGTTATCGTGTCTGAGACCTGTCTAAAATAACCCAGCGAGGGAAGTGAGAGGTGGAAATGACTTAAGACTGTCCATTATAGGTGATTACTGAAGTTGGATGATGGGACCTGAGGGCCTATTACTACTCTGCTCGCTAATTCTCTATGTTCCAAAATCCCAGTGATAGATGAACAGATAAAGAAGATGTGGTGTATATATACACGGTAGGATATGACTCAGCCATCAAAAAGAATGAACTCTTACCATTTGCCACAACATGGATGGAGCTAGAGAGTATTATGCTGAGTGAAATAAGTCAATCAGAGAAAGACAGGTATCCTATGATTTCACTCATATGTGGAATTTAAGAAATAAAACAGTTGAGGGGCGCCTGGGTGGCTCAGTCGTTAAACGTCTGCCTTTGGCTCAGGGCGAGATCCCACCATTCTGGGATCGAGCCCCGCATCAGGCTCCTCTGCTGGGAGCCTGCTTCTTCCTCTCCCACTCCCCCTGCTTGTGTTCCCTCTCTTGCTGGCTGTCTCTCTCTCTCTGTCAAATAAATAAATAAAAAATCTTAAAAAAAAAAAAGAAAAGAAATAAAACAGATGAACACAGTATGGGGCGGGGGATGGAGAGAGGGAAACAAACCATAAGAGACTGTTAACTATATGGGGCGCCTGGGCGGCTCTGTCGGTTAAATGTCTGCCTTCGGCTCCGGTCATGATCGTGGGGTCCTGGGATCAAGCCCCGTGTCAGACTCCCTGCTCAGTGGGGAGTCTGCTTCTCCCTCTCCCTCTGCCCCTCCTCCACCTGCACTCTCTCACTCATGCTCTCTTTCAAATAAATAAATAAAATCTTAAAAAAAAAGAGAGAGAGAGAGAGACTCTTAACTATAGAGACTCTTACCTAAAGGCTGCTAGGGGGGAGGTGAATGGGGCAATGGGGTAACTGGGTGACGGGCATTAAGGAGGGCACTTGATATAATGAGCACGGGGTGTTATATGCAACTGACGAATCACTGAATTCTACTCCTGAAACCAGTATTGCACTGTATGTTACCTAACTAGAATTTAAATTAAAACTTAAAAAAAATAATTCAGTGATAAAAAGGTGAAAAGGTGTCCAGTGCCCAGTACCCTTAGCTAGGGCAGATACAGAGTAAAATTTAATAGTACATTTAGAGTTTTTAATAATCTATTTTTCAAAAATACCACTTACGTTGAAAAGTTTGCTGGAGTCTTAATATGAACCTTGGGTATCTTTTTCAACAAAGAAAATCAAGCACACAAATGACTGAGACAGTGTCTGACACAGACATGAACGACTGCCTTTCCCCTTCTCAAGAAAGAGAATATACACTTATTCTGGGGGAAACAGCCAGCATTTCAGAGGAAAAAAAAAAAAGTAACCTGACCCACCAGCATCTGGGGCTTGCCCTCCCGTCCTGGGAGCCAGGCAGTAGTGCGAGAAGGCAAACCTGGGGGAAGAAGCAGCAGCTCTGAGGGGCCGGGCCGCGCAGGCCGTTCCCAGAGCAGCTCCTCTAGGCCTGGCAGGGAGATGGGAGCCCCTGGGCACACCTGTCCTCACTGAAACATTCTCGATGAACCCAAGCTTGCTTCCCCCGGCCCCGCTGCCTCTCCAGACCCACCAGCTCTCACCTTCTGCTGGGTGATTTTGAGTCCGTTTCCTCATGATCTCCGTGTCTTCCCTGTCCTCCAGACACAAAAGCTGCCCCCGGCCCTGCTCTCAGTGGCCAGAAGGATCAGGCAACGTTGTGGCCCCAGCGTCAGCCCGGTGTCTTCCATGACATTCTGCTAGAGGGCCAGGTAGAAGTTACGTCATCTCAAGATCAACTTCTGCTGCCTGGGGTGATTCTTGGAGGCTTACTTGTGAAAGGCCATCTTGCTTCCATGAAGCCAGGACCTGTGCGATGGAGAAGCCCTTCAGTGTTGCCGGGAGCTTTACCGTGGGCCCTGAGCCCATGCCTCCTTCGCAGGGGCCCTGTCCTCTTGCACCTCCTCATTCAACATGGCGCCCTGGGCTCCAGGGCCTCCTTGGATTTCTTTCCCGCATCCCTTTCCAGCCTATGTACCCTCAAGTCTGTCCCTCGCCGCTCTTCGTTATCTGTCAAAAGGTACAATTCCTTCCCTCCCTCAGCTTCAGATTCAAACTCCAGGTGTCACATCAGCCTCTGCTCCACGGAGCCTGAGTCAGAGTGAAGACATGGCATAATGCCTGTGGAGAAAGAGGCTCAGAATGTCTCCTTCCAGACCAAACTGGACTTGCAGAACTCAGGTCCTGACTCCCCTGGCCCTAGATTCCAGCTGTGTTCCATCCCATGTCCCTGTACTCTGAGGACTCGGGGTCTCAGTGGAGTCCTTCTTCCTTTAGGTCAGTCTCCAGGCCTCACGATGATTCTGTGAAGGTAACCCCCACCTTCCTATCCACGTGGCCTTATCGGAACTATGCACTGGTGTCTCCAGATGAACCCAAGTGAGAGTCCTCCACCCACGTGGTCCCAAAGGGGGCAGGTGGTGTTGGAGCTCAACCACGTTCAGAAGCACCTCAGACACTCTGTCCAGGATCTCAGCCCCACAGACTACAGTCATACTGTTGCCAGGTACCCTCTGGAGGCTGGTTAGGTTCCCCTAAGGAGCCCTTATGATTCATCCCCTAATTCCACCGGCAGAGATGGTCACTCCCTCTTCTGTCCAACCTGGGCATCTTACCTTACTATGCTATGTTGCAATTTTTCTCTTTGACTATCTTTACTAGATTAACAGCTTCTGGTAAGAAGAAATACATCTCAGTCATCTTGCTAGTCCTGATGACTAGGATGAAACAGGCCTTTGTGGTAGATTTTACCATTGTTCCCAATTATTTCTTTCTCTATAAAAAAAGACTATACTTCCCTGCCCCTGACATCAGGCTTGGTCTTGTGACTTGCCTTGGGTGGTGGGATGTGACTGAAAAGGACAGTGCCACTTCTAAGCACTGCATGATTCCACCAGCTCTCGTGTTCTGAGAGAAGCATGTCCCCAAGAGGGGCTTGGGTTCTACTCTAAGAGGTCATGGTGCAGAGCTACAAAGCAACCTACAAAGGAGGAGGAATAAGACTGGGGGTAAAGTTAGATTGCTGTGGGGGCCACTGAGATCTGGTGGGGGTCACATGTTACTGCAGGACAATTTGGGCTAAGTTAATAAATCTCTATAAATCTCTGTTCCTAATAATACTAACACATAGAAAATGAGTACTGTCCAGAGTTCATGAATCTTCACAACACAGCCAGGGTAGACTCTGCTACCCTCTCCATCTCAGAGGGGGAAACAAAGACACTAAGAGGTCAGTTGATGTGTCCTTAAGATCATAGCTGCGAAGTGTCAGAGCCAAGCCTGAATCCAGAATTCTCATTCCAAAGCCCATCGCCTTCACCCCTGTCTACAAGAATGCCCAGCAAACAAAGGACTAAATGGAAACACCAAGAGTAAGCAGATGTCCACAGGGTTCAGAGTTCACCCCGAAGAAGAGACGACCCTGACAGTGAAGGGGAGGAGGGGTCTGTGTCAGTCAGGATGGGTCAAGTTCTTCTGTAATGACGAATATTCCCCCACCCCTCATCTCCATAGCTTAACGTAATGACAGTTTCTTTCTCACTCCAGCTCCATGTCCAACAGGTATCATCTGTAACTATGCCCAAAGCCATCCTCACTCTGGGGCCAAGGCTGCTCGTGCAGCCTCTGTTTGGAACACGGTCAGTAGGAGTGAGAGAGGAAAATGAAAGATGGAGAACCATACTTACAAATTTGACCTAAAGGGAGACCTCGGACCACAGCTCATTAGCAAATCAAATCACATGGTCACTTCTAAGTTCAATAGGGTAGGGGCATATACTTATAGGGAGAGGCCACACAGGAGGGATGCTAGGATATCCAATGACCAATGACATGGCATTCTACTACAAGGTCAAAAGGCCATAAACTGATTCTCCCCCAGCCCCAGTCCCTGCTGTCGACTGGGACTTCAGTGTGCTGGGATCTGTGACTGTGCCCAGGATATAAAACAAAAAAGGCATGTGCCTGTCCGTACACCTGCCGTACCGTTAAGAACAAGCAGGGATACTGACCAGGAAAAACCTAGCTCAGCACACAGAATGCCCAGGACTCTATCACGGGAAATCTAAACAGTGAAGAAAACGCTGCTCTTCAGAGCCTAAGGTGAAGTCTGACCATCCAGCCAAGAGGCAACACTGTGGGCAAAGCGGACAGTGCGATCAAGTGAGAGAGGGAGGGACGGGAGAGGAGAGACAGAAAAGAGCAGAAGAAATGGGTGATTTCCTCGAAGAATAGAAATTGCCTAAAATCAAGTCAAAAAAAAAAAAAGGAAAAACTGTTAACCAAAAAGAAAACGAAAAGACAAAGACCTCTCCCAAAGGCATTGGCCTTAGATAATTAAATTGGCCAATTCTAGCAAAACTTTGAGGAATAGGTCATTCCGTAATAAAGATTAAGAGCCCCAAAGCATTAAAAACATGCTTCCTGACTCATTCATCAACGGCACTACAGAAAAAGAAAACCAGGGGTCAATTCTACTTACAAAACTAGGTGCAAAAATCCTAAATAAAACATTAGCAAATAATAATATATCATTACCAAGTAGACTTTATCCCAGGAATGGATAATAAAATATTAGCAAATAATAATATATCATTACCAAGTAGACTTTATCCCAGGAATGGGCAAGACAGTTTAATGTCAGAAAACCTAATAGGTGAGGACAACGTCCAGGCTTCAAGTGTGTGTGTGTGTGTGTGTGTGTGTGTGTGAAAATCTCCTTGTGCACACGTGACCCAACTGTTCAGTTTGCTAGACTGGCTTCATCACATCCATCCACCCGCATAGGCGGTACACGGACAGTCGGGTGTAGCAAACCTTTCAACTTACCTGCATGCATGTAAAATGTCGTAAGACAATGTTGGGGAAAAGATAGGATCCAAAAAGACTTAAATATTTACAAGATATATAAATGAGTGTAAAAAACCAACTTCAATCTGCCTATTGCTATTTCCCAGAGAAATCGATTTAATTATCTTATCGTCACTATTTTATTTTCCCAATGGTAAAAACATCTCTCACTCCATTGTAAGAGACCTCAGGAAAGAGAATCTATCTGTGGCTATAAAGACAGTATAATATTAAATCTGCAGAAAACAAACATTGTCAGCACAACTTGTGTCACAAAATCCTACATCTCAACAACACCGCACGGACAGGATCCTGGGGCAGCGCCATTTGCTTGTAACAGGTGTCTCAGCGATGGCAAATGATACAATTTATATACGGTGCATCCAGATTGATTTCACTGCCCTTTTCTGTCTGCCAAGTCGGCTGTGACCAATCTATTTCCTTATAAAAATACAAACACTTGGGGGCACCTGTGTAGCTCAGTCAGTTAAGCGTCTAACTCTTGGTTTCAGCTCGGGTCATGATCTCAGGGTCCTAGGATCCAGACCAGCGTTGTGGGGCTCCCTGCACAGCGGGGAGCCTGCTTCTCCCTCTCCCTCTGCCCCACCCCCTGCTGGGGCTCTCTCACTCTCTCAAATAAATAAATAAAATCTTTAAAAGAAATAAATAAAAGACATTTTAAAAAAATCATAATTAGGTTAGGTTGGGGCTTTTCTTAAGATAAAAAAGCTAAACTATAAGGTTTAGAGATGCGTGCTTAGGTGACTGACCTTCGTGAAACTCAGGGAAAGGTTACTTTTGGAAGGGAAGGACAAAGTTGTGATTGGAATGAAACAAATGGGGGAACATCTGGGGAGACCAAAAAAGTTCTCCTTTTTGACCTGGGTGTTCAGTTTCTTCTCATTCTACACTACCTCTTTTGTGTGGCTTTCTTTCCTGTGTTGTATTTTATAATAAAATGGAAAATATATAATGGTACAGAAAATAAAACTGTGATGTGAGCGCAGCAGCAGACAGTAAATGGAACAGAATAGAGAGTCCGTGTGTGTTTGGGGGTTAATGTATATGGTGAATACAGCATCTTAACACAGCCAGGAAAGGACGGCCTCTTCACAAAGGGTTGAGACAAGCTGCTATCTGCCTGGAAGTTAGATTTCTAGATCACACCTTACATAAAAATAAATTCCAAGCAGTGTAAGACCTAAAGATTAGAAACAAACAAACAAACAAAAAAAACGTTTAGAAACATACCGGAGAATATACAGAGGACCTTGGGGAAAGACAGACCTTCAAAAGGAAAAAATAAATAAATAAATAAAATAAAATCCAGAAGCCATTAACAAAGAAGTGGATAAATCTTACTACATAACGATTAAAGACTTCACTTTAACCAAAGACACCTTTAGGAGAGGTGCGGTGGCATAAACATGTATGCGTGTTTAATCTTTGATTGTCGTTTCATAAAAACAAAATACTGGAAGGATACATAGAAAATTAATAAAACTGATTATCTATGGGAAATAAACCTGTCTTTATTTACCTTGGCATGAATGTGTCCTAGAATCCAAAAAATTGAAACAAAAACTTGAATACATGAATTTAAATTTAGCAAGGTGGCAGGATATAAAGGGTCAATCTACAAACATCACTTGTGCTTATAAATACTGGTAGAAACAATCGAAAACTTACATCTTATTTTTTTACAAGATTTTATTTATTTAATTTATTTGAGAGAGAGAGAGCATGCACGTGAACAAGTCGGGAGGGGAGAGGAAAAGGGAGAGAATCTTAAGCAGACTCCACACTAAGCATGGAGCCTGATGCGGAGCTCGATCCAACGGCCCGAGATTATGACCTAAGCCAGAGTCAGGTAAGCTTAACCAACGGAGCACCCACGTGCCCCTGGAAACTTACATTTAGAAAGCATTTCCAAAAGCATCGAGAACACAGATGCATAGGAATAAACTTACAGAGAAATTTTGCTGGGCCAAGGAAGGTGGCAACCTGGTCTGGGGTAATATTCTCCATAAAGACCCCTGTCCTTAAATCAGTCCTGGGATCCTAGGGAACCAAGCAAGGCCTCTGAGTCTCAAATGGGACACTGCAGGACACAAGATGTCAGAATAAGCAAAGGAAATTCACCCGTGGTTTGGAGCTCAGAAAGCACTGAAGGAATGCAAAAGGTGAGTGGCCTGCACCCAAAAGTGGGCTTTCAGGAGCCCAGAAGTCTTCTCCTTCTCCCCCCAGTCCTCTCTGGGCAAGCAGGGTTTAAGCAGGTGGTGAGGATGAAAGAAGCAATGTGAGCTTCAGGACTGTCTCCTGGCCCCCACATACCAGGCTAGAAATCCCCGAGTTTAAATAAGGGGCGCTCCTCTTCCTTTACAGAAAAAAGAAAGCCTCAGATCTCTCAGAGAAGAATGTAGACAGCTTCTGAGAGACAAAATCAGGTGTGGGCATCAGAATACAACCTGCCCTGATATGCTCCTATTAAATAGGGAATTAATCTTTTTTAATGCCTCTTGGCCTCAAGTTATAATATAATTAGGAATAGCTAGCATTTACTAAAGTCTTACTATATACCAGAGACAATTCCAGGCACCGTACAAATTTTACCTCTTGAAGACCCCGTAAGCTAGGTCTTGTGATACACTGAGGCAGTTATAAATCTTGCTCAAGTTGACAAAGCTAGAAAGTTCCTAGATTTGAACTCCAGCTGTAGAGTGCCAAGCCATTTTGGTCAGTGGTAATGTCAGCAGTGGTCTAGCCCTGTGGGATGTAACAAGTGTTATCCACACGTAGGATTGAGGGGCTGTCTATGAAACAAGATTGGCTGCCGATTAGTAAATGTTGAATACAATGCTAGGTTCACGGGGGTTCACTGTACTATTCTACCGGTAAGTTTACAATTTTTCCTTACCGAAAAAAGTAAAATAAAATGAAAGTCCTGACACCTGAACCCAGTCAGATGCCAGAAGTGATTTGGATAGCTGGCCAGCAGCCCTCAAAGCTCCCCACCCTACCTAACCCCACTAAGTCCCAAGCCAGCCAGCGGTTTGACCCCCAACATACAAGGGAAAAGCAGAAAAGGCGGAATCAGCCAAACTGGTCACTTGTTACAACCAAACCTGAGATCTTTGCCACAAAGCAGCATGCCAAGACAAACCTTGGGACAGCAGGTCCCAGAGAAGCAGACCTGTCCCCACTCAAAAAACTGCTTACAGGGGCGCCTGGGTGGCTCAGTCATTAAGCGTCTGCCTTCCGCTCAGGGCGTGATCCCAAAGTCCTGGGATCAAGCCCCATATCGGGCTCCTCCGCTGGGAGCCTGCTTCTTCCTCTCCCACTCCCCCTGCTTGTGCTCCCTCCCTCGCTGGCTGTCTTTCTCTCTGTCAAATAAATAAATAAAATCTTTAAAAACAAAAAACTGCTTAGATGCCAAGTCCCAGCAGTGCAGTCAACTCTCACCAGGGGATGTCCGTCCCAGGCCAAAACCTCCCCCACCCTCTGAAAACCCCCAGGGACTCCAGACACTCCCCCATAACCTAAGTATATTTCACCCACAACAAGTTCGCCTCCATCCACCCCCAACAAACCAAGGCACAGCGGAGCCTGAGGCGCTGGGCACACACCCCGATTATAGGCCCGGAAGAGTAAGCCCCACCGAAAGCAACCAACCCAGAACTTGACATTCACGATCAGTCCTGGGTTTCCACAACTACACGGAGGTGAAGACCCAAGTAAAGCTCCCTCGCCCAGACACACCTGGGCATTGGGGGGGGGGGGGTTGCTGTTTGACCCTAGCTGAACTCATCATCCCCACTCTCAAATACGCCTGAGGATGCACGCTAGGGCCGCCCCCATTCGGAAACTGGCCCAGAATATGTCCACCCCCTTCAAAATAAAAAGTTATGGAGTTCCAAGTCACTAACCCCAGCCGGGGAAGGGAGTTCGGCGCAGCCCCCAGCAACTTGGGGGCTCCGCGCTGGCTGAGCGTCACTCGGTTCCCTCGCCCCAAAGGCGCGACCCTCCTCCCAACATGGAACCCTCAGCCCCCCACGCACCGGCCTGAGCCTCCGCACTCCCCACCTGCCGCACTCTAGCCGCGCCCCTGACCCTAGGCCGACCCTTTGCCGACCCTCCTTGCCCTACTGTTAGGACGTCGAGGGGCAAGGGACGGGGTAAGCGTCGCTCACCGCGGCGGGCGGGATCCGCCCAGACAGCCCTCTGCCCCGGCCGGTCCTCGCCAGAACTACACTTCCCAGAATCCCCGCAAGCCCCGCCTCCCGTCGGTGGCCAATGCGGCCGCCCCTCAGCCGCGGTCATTTACTAGGACAATGGCTATTGTAATGACAGCCTACCCCTAAAACAGGTAGTGGTTTCTTTGTGAAATCACGGCTCCCTTGACCCGTTCTCCGGAAAGACTACACTCCCCAGAAGCCTCTGCAGCAGCTCCCTGCACAACTTCAGGACCCCGATCTTACGATCTTCCGTGGGAGGGCCAGGTCCTGTGTCCCTCGCATTTCTGGGTTGGCTTCTGGCCCGAGTGATTGCATTTCAGCTTTGTTTGTTTTCCTCCCGTGACAGAGCTAAATTCCATAGACTTAGGCTCTATAATATACACACCGTCCCCTGTGAGCGCCATCACATGTAACATGCTACTTGGGAAGACAGCTTGAGGGTTTTAAAACTAAACATACTCTTACCAAGTGACCCAGCAATTGTGGTCCTTGGTGAGGTGATGTGATGTGGGCCAGGAGGGAACTGTCAAGAAAGACTTGAGATGTTTTTGGTGCAAAAAGGTGCTTTTATTATAGCACAGGGACAGGACCGTGGGCAGAAAGAGCTGCACTGTGAAATTGTGAGGAGTGATTGCTCATATACTTTAAGTTGTGTGGCGGTGCGGTGGTAGAGATAAAGGAAGTCTCTGAGGAGATTTTCATATGTCGAAGAAGGCTTACAGGATCCTGGAGGTCTGGATATTGTCAAGCTGATGAAGGAGCAGAAGGCCCTCTTCGCTGCTGCGAGCGCTGCAGGCAAAGCACAAGGTGACACCCTGCAACCACACCCCCCCACCTCCCACCTCCCAACCCCCAACCCCCAACCCCCCTCCTGGGTGGGATGTGTGTGACTTTCATCCAGGAAGCTCCCAACTATCTCAATGTTAATGCCTTGCTACAGGCAAAAACAGCCTGAACTTGACAATGGCAAGGCCTCCAGTACCCTGGGAGTCTTCAACCTATGAAAATCCTTTTGAAACCTCCCTTTTCCTTACCTCCCCCAACTCCCAAGTATATAATCAGCCACTCCTCACAACCCCAAGGCAGCAGCTCTTTTCTGCCCACGGGTCCTGTCCCCGTGCTTTAATAAATCACCATTTTGCACCAAAGACGTCTCAAGACTTCTTTCTTGGTCGTAGGCTCCGGACCTCACCCCACCGAACCTCACCTATATTCCAAAACCACATCAAAGCTAAGGTTGCTTTTTGCCTCTAGCCAAGCATTCACATTAAGGTAGTTGTAAATTCCTTGAGGAATCTCACACTCTGCCTGTCTCAGGTGATGAGGCTGTGAAGGGTGGCTGATTATATACTAAGCGGTTGGGGGGTGCCTTGCCATTGTCAAGTTACGGTTGTTTTTCCTTCTAGGAAAGCGTCAACATGAAGATAGTTGGGAGCTTCCTGGAGGAACATTACACTCCACCAGGCTTCAAGTAACTGTCAGTGCGCTGCAGGTTATAAGGACATTTGATTGTATCTACATTCCCTTCTGGAAGTTAGGCCATTTATTAGGAATGCTTTGTTCTTGTAGATTGCTAAGACATTCGTAAACTGAGGGAGACTCACGTCTTGTAGGTTTGTGATCTCTATAAGTTAACTATTTGTTTCTCCTCTCCTTAGCTTTAGGGCAGCCTGGAGTGCTTGAGGAATGTCACATATACCCCATCTGGGGGGGGAGGGTTGTGGGGTGTCAGCTTCTGCTTTGTCTTCAGCCAGCCTTCTGTTCCCCCATCATCGGGTATTTATCAATGGGCTGCAGGATGTAAGGACATTTAATTGTATCTACATTTCTTTTGCCTTTCTTCTCCTCATCAGTTATGACACTGATAGAAAGGAGCTCGGAATCACATATTGCCCTAATAAGTTTTCAAGTGTAGTCAAAAGCACTCAAAAGATTTCCTATTGTGACATGGAGGAACTACAATGAACCAAAGCAGGCTTTGTGTTAACAGCCCTATGATCACACACTGTTTTTTAAAAATCCTTTTTTCTAGAGTAAAAGTGAACTAAGAATCTAGGAGTATTTGTGAAATCAGCTCAGAATACCTTATTATTCTCCAAAGAACATTCAAAACTATTTTAAAGCACTGAATTTTTTCTTGTTAAAATTACTACTGCTAACTAGATAACTAGATAAATAGTGGTAACTTCAGACCTGTGTATCTTCTGGAGCTTCTTTTACATTCTCTAATTATTCTAATTGTATCTAGTTATCTAGTTCTGGCTTATCTTGTTATCTCTACTAGTAGTTAGTTCTCACTAGTAATATTAACAAGGTATAAATTATACTTAAGAGGAGTGTATGATTCAGAGGTTCTGTGCTTGTTCTGGGTTCTTTTTTTTTTTTTTTTTAAAGATTTTATTTATTTATGTGACAGAGAGACAGCCAGCGAGAGAGGGAACACAGCAGGGGGAGTGGGAGAGGAAGAAGCAGGCTCACAGCGGAGGAGCCCGATGTGGGACTCGATCCCGGTACGCCGGGATCACGCCCTGAGCCGAAGGCAGACGCTTTAACGACTGCGCTACCCAGGCGCCCCTTGTTCTGGGTTCTTATGTCACAACCAAGGCCATAGTAGAACGTTGATTTTATTTTATTTTATTGACCTTGGCCTTGACTTTGACCATGGACCTCGATATCAACTTTAGATTTGTGGGGGTCAGTATGAGGGTGAGAGATAGGGTCAGAGTGGTAGGGTCAGACTGAGCATTTATCAGTCAGTAAGATGGTCCATATGGGTCATGGTGAGGATCAGAGTAAGGGTAAGTGTCAGGGTCAGTGATTCTGTCAGGGGGCAGGGGGGAGTCAGACTCAGGGTGATTTGAGGGGTGTCAAGGTCAGAGTCAGAATGAGGGTAAGTGTAGAAGTGTGACGGTGATGAAGTGAGGATGTGGGTCAGGGTGAGGGTGAAGTTGAGAGTTACAGTGAGGGTCAGGACTGGGGTTTGGAAAAGAGTCAGACTGAGTGTTTGGGTCAGGTCAGAATCAAGATGAGGATGACGGTCAGGGTCATGGAGAGGTTAAGGGTATGGTTTAGGGTGAAGATTGTCAAGATGAGGTCCATGGTTACTGTTAGAGTCAGGCTGGGGGTCGGTGTTTGACTTAGAATAGGGTAGATCACAAGGAGGGTCAATGTCAGAGTGAGAATGGCAGAAGAGTGATGTGAGGGTCAGCAGGAGAGCAAGGTCAAGGTCAGTGTCAGATGTGCGGGTCAGCAGGGGAGCAAGGTCAAGGTCAGTGTCAGACATGAGGGTCAGCAGGAGAGCAAGGTCAAGGTCAGCGTCAGATGTGAGGGTCAGCAGGAGAGTAAGGTCAAGGTCAGTGTCAGGATAAGCACCCATTTAAGGAGTAAGTTTAGAATGAGGATGAGTGAGAGGGGAGGGGAGGGTCTGGTTTAGAGTCAAGGACAAGACAAGGCCAGGGTCAGGGTAAGAATGAGTGTGACAATGAAAGTCAAGTGTGATTCTGGTCTAATATGAGGCTTAGGGTCAGATTGAGGGTGAGAGTCAGGATGAGGATGATGGTGATGGTCGGAGTCAGAGTGAGTGTTAGGGTAAAGCTGAGTATGAGGTTCAGGGTCAGGATGAATGTGGTAGTGAGACTGAGTGTGACAGTACCATTCACGATCCGTGTTACTGTCGTGGTGAAGACCATAGAGTTAGGGTGACTGAAAGTGTCAGGGTCAAAGTGAGAAACAGGTTTAGTGCACAAGTCAGGGTCAGGGTCTGGGTCTAAACATGCTCTAACTCACAATAAGAAATTTTCCTGGACCTTAACTGAAAGTGTGTTTTTCTGCCTGTTTTCAATTATTCTGCTTATTTTCATATGGATTTTATCTCAGTCACCATAAGAAGTGACCTTAGAAATGAATGCCCTTCTGTTCAGGAAGGGGGATGTAGCCTCTGCGGCAACAGGTGACCGCTACAGCCAAAATTGAGACTCAGACTCTGTAAGGGGAAGCGTGGACCTAGCCAGCAGGGCATGTGGGGCGGTCTTTGCCTCTGTATGGAAAAGCAGGGTCTTAGACTCTGGTGTGGGAAGTGGGACCTTGCTCCTCAAATGAGAGATGGGGACTAGTTTCTGGAGCTGAAAGCTGGACTCAGTCTCCGGAGGGGGAAGCAGGGATGTAAGTGCTGGGGGTCTCACTCAAAACTGCTCTGTCTGGAGAAAAGAGGGGCTTTCATGCCTGACCTGAAGAGCTCCCCTAGTGAGTGAGAGAAGCAGGAAATTTTGAGATGAAGGTGCTTCTGAGCTTGTTTGCGCATATGAAGTTTACAAAGTACTTACGAAGCTTCCAAGATTTGTTTGAACGAGTGGTTTCGAGCTTGATTTCACATAAACTCTTAGATACACTCTAAATTACTCTAAGAATGTCCTTTCAAGAATGCTTGAGTGGGGCTTGTGCTAATATTAACTTTTACATATGAATTACCTTTAAGGGGCAATAAGAAGTTTCACTTGAAATGAATGAGTGATTTGGAAACTGATTTCACCAAAAGTGCTTCTTATTGAATCTATTTACTCTAATTTCTTCTAACAAGGTGATTAAGGAATAATGACATTCCCTAATACTGCTTAGATTTATCTAAATTGGGTTTAACTCATTTTTATTTGTTCTTTCTCACCATTAGACATTTCCTTAGCGGGGAATGTCTGATTCTTAGCTTGTTTACAGACATATTGCTCGCTTATACACATGGTTTAGTTTCACTTTATTTTCACTAACTCAACATGTTACTTCTGATTTACTTTACATATAACTGTGTGATGTGACACTTTTTACTTGTGACACTGTTTTTACTTAACCTACTTAATTTGCTTCAATTTGCACTAAGAACTTTTGAGGTGATAGTGTGTATCTGAGCTTATTTGCACATAAAGAAATTTTTACACAGCACTTTAAAGCTCGTACATTTGATCAAAAATTATTTTGAGCCTGATTTCACAGAGATGCAATGTATTCTAATTTCCCATAGGAAGTTAGGTTTAAGAATGCTACTTAGATTTATCTTAATTTGTTCTAACTTGCAATAAGATATTTAATTTGAGATGTGTCTTTCTGAGCTAATTCATTAATTTGCCTTTCTGAGCTAATGTGCTTTAGCTCCTGATAAGAAGTCAGTATAGTTTAGTCTTAATTTTAACATTAACTGCTTAATTACAT
Source organism: Ursus maritimus (assembly GCF_017311325.1). Classification (NCBI taxonomy): domain Eukaryota; kingdom Metazoa; phylum Chordata; class Mammalia; order Carnivora; family Ursidae; genus Ursus; species Ursus maritimus. The sequence goes on along the minus strand of NW_024424675.1, from coordinate 19,805,631 downwards.
TTATATTTGCTCTAACTCACAGTAAGAAGTGACTTTTTTCTTTAGTCAGAGAGAGAGAGAGAGTGAGCACAAGCAGGGGGAGTGGCAGGCAGAAGGAGAAGCAGGCTCCCCTCTGAGCAAGGAGCCCAGTGCAGGACCCCAGGATCATGACCTGAGCCGAAGGCAGCCGCTCAACTGTCTGAGCCACCCAGGTGTCCCAAGAAGTGACTTTTACCACAAAAATAAAACACAGTTCTGCCAGTCTGCATCAGACTTCCAATTTCCTAGTAAAAGCCTGTTCTGGGTTCTTATGTCACAACCAAGGCCATAGTAGAACGTTGATTTTATTTTATTTTATTTTATTTTATTTTATTTTATTTGTTTGTTTTTAAGTGGGCTCCACTCCCAGCTCAGAGCCCAATGTGGGGCTTGAACTCACTACCTTGAGATCAAGACCTGAGCTGAGGTCAAGAGTCACACACTTAACTGACTGAGCCCCCAGGTGCCCCTAGGAAGTTGAGTTTAGTCATCCACATAATTTGTTACTGTTTCAGGTTCTTCCTTTTTTTCTTATGAATTCTAAGGAAAATACATTTGGGAAACTGGATTTCTTTGGGAATACGGAATGACCTAGCCCAGAAATCATCAGCCGAAATAAATAATCATTGACTACAGCAGCCAATATTAATTCCAATCTCTACTAATGCCAATTATTCTCTTATCTTGAGAAATTCTAATGTTAAGGGAAAAAATAGGGATGTCTGACTGGCTCAGTCGGAATAGCAAGCGATGCTTTATCTCAGGGTCATGAGTTTGAGCCCCATGTTGGGTGTAGAGATTACTTAATAAAAATTTAAAATAAATAAAAATGAAAAGCTACTTTTGAGATCAAAGATCCGAGCCTCTTTTAAACTATAGTTCTCAGATTCATCTAAAGTTGCTCTAACAAGAAATGCCAACCTTGGCTAAGAATTGTGTGATTTTGAGGCTGTTTTCACATGTGCGGGTTAGGATCTGCCCGTGCTGTAGCTCGCGGGGCCTCCCCGGCCCTCTGCGGAGGCTGGTCCTGGTCCTGGCTCCAGGTCGGTCCCCACTGCGCGCCCCTGCCCCTGAACTCTGCGGTCTGCGCAATCGCCAAGTCCCGGCTTGGTCGACAGGGGGCGCCCGACGGACCATCCAGGCACCGGGCAGGCAAACAGCTTCCCGGGCCATTTCTCACGTTGGGGGCGGGCGGATGGGAGAGCGGCCTGATCCGCGGGAAGCCCCAGGTGCGGGGCGACGCGAGACTCCACCCGGTTCCCCCACTGGCCAGCCAGCGCCCTCCCCTACCTGGTCCTTCCCTGGCCCGAGGTCTAAGGCGGGGGCATGGGAGGAGCGCGGGGGGGGGGGAGGACTTTTAGGGGGGACCTTCCTTACAGCTGGCCCCCGAGGCGAACTTCCCGGTTCTCCATTCAGAAGCTGAGTCCCTCGCTCAAAGTCTACCTGGATCCCCGCTGACCACTCCCACTGCTTAGTCTCCCCTCTCCCTTCAGGGGCTAAGGTCCCACTGTTTCCTCAGCAGTCCCGAATTGTTCACCCCAGAAGCTAAGCCGGAATTTTTGACCCAAGGTCAAAGTCTCCACCTTTGGTTCCAGAGACGAAGATCAAAGACCTACAGACAATAAAAACAAATATCAAAAAAAGTGAGGACTTAGGAGTGCTTACCCCAGTGGCTAAGAGAGAGAAATGATATCCCCGACAAACATACGCACCTCAAGTGAAGTCCCTCTGCATCCTTTCCAGCTTGCTTTGCCGTGGTCCGTGCTCACCAGGCAGCATTTCAACCACGGATCTGGTGGTTTCCCGGGGAATCTGGAAACAGAATTTCCTGCTCAATATAAGGTCTTTTTCTCCACCTCAACCTGTGCGGAATGGCCCTGCCGTTCTAGTTTATCAGATGAGCCCTGTCTCGCGAGCAAGGGGGAGCTCTAGAAACAAAGTGGCAGAAGAAAACATCTGCGGGATGGGGGGGATTCCCGTGGCAGAAGTGGCCAAGGACCTGCAAGCTGTTAAATTGTCCTGGTTTAGGGTTTCCTGCCCCAGGCTCTGCGATAACCTCAACCGGTGACCGGCGGGCTGTGGGTGGGGAGTGCCTGGGCTTAGTGCCACTCTGTGGAACGGAGTAGAAACCGCTCCCCTTCAGAGCCAAACAAGTTGCCGGGAGCACCGCAGGGGCAGAGAGAAATGGGGCAGTCACAGGGTGAGTCTGACCCTTCTGCCACTGTGGCCATACCTCTGTGAAGTGGTTGCACACTTGCGGCAGGTGCACAGAGGAGCAGAGGAAAGGGGGCCGGTCTGTGGGCTGATAAAAGTGGGGTCTGCCATGCACCACAGGTCGACACCCTGCAGCTGTGAGCCACGTGATGGTGGGCAGGCATTCCAAAGACCCCTCTGAATTCCTTGAGGCTTGGATGTGTTCTGTTTATAGCCGTGTTGTCTCCCTCTATGCCCAAAGGACCCTTGTAGGAGTTGTAGCAGAATTACATCCACCCCACAGATGAAGAAAAGGAGGGTAGAGACTTCAGTATCTTGCTTATGATCTGCCCTTTGGAGGGCTGAAGGAGGGCTTGTCACCGTCTGTAAATGGGATTTGACTTTTCTCACTTAACGCATTTGCTTGTGAGAGTTTCCTGGTTGTTCATCACCCTTGCTGCTACAGGCAGAAGTCATGGAGCTTGGGAATCCTGGCTCCCAGCTCTCTTTCCCTGACTCTGTCTGCTGGGCTGGAGGCAGGAAGAAGCAGACACAGAGACCCCGGGGCCCATTGACACCATCTGGCTGCAGTTTTCCTCATGGGCTGTGTAGGAGGTCCCTAGCCAAGGCTCGTGGTCTGTCTGGCTTGAATCTGGCAGGAATTGCTCCTGCCCTGGGACTAACGTCCCTTGGGTTACAAACACATGAGTGTGCATCTCCCTTCCAGACTGAGAGCCCAAAATGGCAGAGACAATTCTCTCAGTGCCTTGTAAACCAGACCCCTCTGCCCCATCTTCAGTCCTAATTGAGAAAAGTCCAGGAACTGACTAGATCTATGGCTTCTCTACTCCCTGGCACCACAAGCCAGCCCAGCAGGGGGGCTTCGCTGCAGGTTAGCAGGTGGAGGGCTGCCCAGGGCTGCCAGGCCTGCTCACACTATCCACCAAGGCCATTAGTGCCCGTCGCCGGAGCCCCTGCACTGTGCTGCTTTACGCTGTCCTGTGAGCAACGCTGGAGGTTTTGCAAGCAGATACCCAGAGCTAATGAGACGCGCACACGCGCACACACACGCACACACATTTTTTTTTTAAATGGGAGAGAGAAATCAACAAGATGACGCAAGAAGCTTCCCCATTAACAAAGGTTTTTTTGTTTTTTGTTTTTTTTAGAGATTTTATTTATTTATTTATCTGACAGAGAGAGAGACAGCCAACGAGAGAGGGAACACAAGCAGGGGGAGTGGGAGTGGAAGAAGCAGGCTCCCAACGGAGGAGCCCAATGTGGGGCTCGATCCCAGGACTCCAGGATCACGCCCTGAGCCGAAGACAGATGCTTAATGGCTGAGCCACCCAGGCGCCCCCCCCCATTAACAAAGGTTTTGAGACAAAAACACTACTGGATTTAGATGCCCTGCAACTTTTAATTGAAATCCTACATTATTGTTGTGGCTGTCTTACTGGATTTGAGGGTTTTATTTCTCGGATCAAGCCGCACCCCATGAAAGAGAATTACGACAGAGCTTACCGTGCTCAACCCAAGCAAGAGAAATGGTCACTGTCCCAGGGAACTATTAAGAGCACACCACTTCAGTATTACTGCTCTTCAGAACAGTGTTTATTTATGTTGAGTCGAATGTCCAATAAATGCAACTCAAGTCTTAAGTAGCTAAAGCCAGAGAACTCTGTTGGAAAACGTTATTCCAAGTCATATATATATATATATATATTTTTTTTTTTTTTCCAAGTGATGTTTTTAAATGTCGAATGGCCAGTGTGCCCAAGGCCTGGTCACAAGTCCTGAGAACAGCAGCCTTCAGAGCTGTGCTCCAGGCAGAAAGGACAGTAGAAGCAAAAGCAAAGGAAAAGCATAGCCCCGGCCCGAGAGCAAGGTGCATTAGTAGGTCGGAATGGGACTGAAATGCAGAGGCAGAGGGAGCCAGAGGGGCCCAGAGCTCTTGGGGGCCTTAACTGGCACGATAAGCAGTTAAGGCCATGGGGTTCTGGGGCAGGGTTTTAAAGCAGCGTCAAGATGTGGTCAGACTTCTGGGGCGCCTGGGTGGCTCAGTCGTTAAGCGGCTGCCTTCGGCTCGGGTCACCCTGCATCAGGCTCCCTGCTCGGCAGGAAGCCTTCTTCTCCCTTTCCCACTCCCCCTGCTGGTGTTCCCTCTCTCGCTGTGTCTCTCTCTGTCCATTAAATAAATAAAATCTTTAAAAACAAAAAATGTGGTCAGACTTGTGCCTTAGGGGCTCCCCTGGTTGCCATGCAGGAGAGAGATGGACGGGGCAGGACGAGAAGCCCGGTGCCCAGGTGGGAGGCAAACACAGGGACCTTTAGAAGGAAGGATGTGGTGTGGTCCAGATTTTTCCTGAGAGGTAAAGCGTGTGGAGGATAGAAGCCTGGCCCTAGGAGTGAAAGCAGCCCTCAGGTTCCTCAACTGCAAAAAAAAAAAAAAAAAAGAAGAAGAAGAAGAAGAAGAAGGAGGAGGAGGAGGAGGAGGAGGAGAAGGAGAAGGAAAAGATAATGAGACCATCAACCTCACATGGTTGGGGTGATAAATAAGTCATTTAAAGGGCTTGGCAGGTTCCTGGCAGAAAGGAAAAGAGAGATCTTTTGAAGAGCTCCCAGCCGGGACAGAGCCATACAACACACGTGCGACATGAATAAGAGTTATAAAATATTAATGTCATCTCTTTTTGTCACTCCTTGAGCGAGTGGCTCAAACCCAGGTCCTGTGCTTCACAAGCCCTGTCTTCCCCCGTCCCCTGCTGCTGCCTGGGAACTCTGCGGGGGCGGGGGGGGGGGGCTTGAAGATGAGGACAGACTCCCCTTCCTTCCTTCCTTCCTTCCTTCCTTCCTTCCTTCCTTCCTCAGGGCAGCGCGACACCCGAGGGCGTGTTTACCCCAGGAGTACTGATGTGAGTGTCGTCCAACCAGCAACGCAAAATACTCTGTTCGGTTTGACTCCCAAACTTGGACTTTGAATTCTCTAGCAATGGTTGTCACAGGCTTTGTTGTGAGAGAGGAGACATTTCTGAATTCTCAGCTTTCCCCTGGAGATGCCGAGGCCTCCCCCACGCAGCAGGGACAGCAGAAAGAGCCCCCGAAGTCACGGCTCTCTGCTTTAGTCACTGATGGATCCCCCGTGCCTAGAACTGAGTTGAGCCCTAGTGGGCGCTCGTTGTTCTCCGTGGGAAGCAGAGTAGTGGTGTGTTCCCTGGTGTAGACAGGCCAGGTGCTGGCCTGTGAGGGCATTTCCCTCCAGGGATGAAGGTGATGTAGAAAGCCTTCCTCCTCAGACAAGAGAGAAGGAGGAAGGGCTGGGACCGTCCTCACTTGTCAGGGGATGCAGGCCGGTGAGCTGGGAGCCTCCTGGAGGGGGGGGGGGGCAGGTTGCTGCAGGAGGCACTGGAGGCCCTGCGTGGAGGCCACAGAGTGCAGCAGAGTCCCCTCACTGCCCTGGAACCCTGGGGCTGGGGAGCTGCTGCAGGAACCATCGGGTTCAGAGAGACCAGGGGACAAAAAGTTTTAGAGCCTGAGCTGAACCGTGTGCATTTCAGCCCTACCACATGGGATGGTTCTTTTGCCCCTTCCCTTGACCAAGGTGGCCAGGCCACGGGCCCTCCTGGTAAGTAAATAACAAGGTCTAGGAGCAGGTTTATAACTATCGTACTTCCAAAGTAGCGATATAAGCATAAATGATACTTTGAGAAACCCCCCACAGCTTAATGGGCTGAGAAAATGTCTATGACTTCTACTGGGGACAAAATGACACATTTTTTAGGGAAATGTTGAATGTCAGTTCAAAGACTAAGAAAAATGCAACTGTTGTGTTTCCCACCCCCCTTTCTGCTCACGGGGATCCCAAGTGAAGAACCCCACCCCCTAGGGCCTGTGACTGCCTTCCAGAGGCTCGACTCTGAACGTCTGATCTTCAAAGCAGCCAGATTGCCCGTTTGGAAGACGGGCAACTGTGGGAAGAGCTGTGGAGTAAGTGACAGCCGGCAGGAGGGGGAGCAGCTCATCAGAGGGGACCCAGGACTCGGCATCAGGATTCCTGAGGTAGATGCCTCAGGCACTGCCCAGACCTACTGATTCGAATGCCCAATGTCAGTCCTGGGAATCTGCATTCTAAACAGACGCCCCAGTGATTGATTTTCACCCACATCCTAGGACTTCCCTGGTGCCTTGTCCCAACCAGGGACCCAAGGTAGAGGGAAGGAGCCCTGGAACGCTCCTCACACCCACCCGGGGCAGGTGGCATCATGGCTGGGAGGTGAGCTGGCAGCTCCTGGCCCCTCCAGGGCCTCTCTGTGTGTAAGTGATGCCTGAAACGTGAGGCCACACTGCTGGGGAACCTGAGCGGAGTGTGTGGCCGGATTGAAGGGCTGGGAACTCCCCGCCTCCTGCCCACCTCTCTCTGAACCTTCACCCACCTCCAGTTCGGTCTCTAACAAGCCGAGGAGCCCTGGCTGCTGGCGGGGCCCAGAAAGAGAGCCCGACCACCATGAGGGCAGAAAGGCATCCCCGGCTGAAGGTGTGTGCGGACCAGCAAGTGGTGTGAGCCAGCGCGGGGGCTGAGGAGCCCCGCTGACCATGAGCCGCCAGCTAAAGGGCCGGGGCGAGGAAGGTGAGTGGTCCTCAGCTCTGAGGGGCCCACCCACGGGGTTCCTGAGCAGCAGCAGGGGACCAGGCGAAGCAGAGGGGGGCTCTCGAGGCACAGGGACTGGGCTTGAGTCCCGCGCCTGCCACTTGCTCGCTGAGTGACCCCAGTCTGGTTATCCAGCCTCTCCTGGCCTTTCCCAGGAAAGGAGGGCATGGTGCTTCCTTCCACGTGCCCTGCACGGCCCCCACGCTGGCACTGAGTGGCGGCGGCCCTCAGAACTCACAGGGCCTTCAGCCTCTCGCTCTCTTGGTTAAAACCACCTTTCCTCAGCAATCATTCCCTCAGCAGACTTCTCTGTCTGTCTGTCTGGGGCAGCAGAGTGTGGGAGGTTCTGACCTCATGTCTGCTCCAGGCTGTCAGAGCTATGTCAGGACTGGGGGTGCTTGTTAGTAAAATAATCAGAGCCAGGTCGTGGTCTGAGGCAGCGGTAACCAGCTGAGGGCCCCCCCCCGTGAAAGGGGGGTGACCCCGGGAGGGGGACTCCCAGAGGTCAGCCATCCATCACGAACCATCTCTTCCAGCAGGCCGTGGAGCGATAGGGCGGGCGAGGAGCGGCTCTCCGGGCACAGGTGAGGTGGGATGGTGCGTGAGGTGGGGTGTGTGTGGGACGGGGTGATGTATTCCTGGTCCAGCCACCAGCCAGAGTTCTCTTCCACCCTCCTTCCTCTCTCCCTTCTCCTATCCCTCCCTCCATCTCGTGTAGGGAGCCCTGGGGGCAGGTGGTTTAACCGGGTGGGGAGGGCCTGGCCTCAGCCCAGAGTTAGTGACACTGAATTGAGCCTCAGGGAGCTGTGAGCATTCATCAGCCTGCGGGGCAGGGACACCAGTGGAGCCAGGACTCACACCCAGGCCACCAAACTCCAGAAGGCACACTCTTCACGTCCACAAAGCACCCGCGGCAGTGGGGCTAGGCCACCTTCCCATTAGGAGTGTGACCACAGCTCTTCTGTGAGCCAGAGAGGGCTTGACCCGGAGTGAGGCCACCTGCTGCTGGAGGAGCCAGAGGAAGTCATAGGAGGGAGACAAGACCTTCCACAGCCTGAGAAGGGCGGGAGCCACACTGACAGGTCAGGAGCCACTTCAGGTCATGAGACCTGCTGGAGATATGACGCCATTTTCTCCCTGAATCCCAGGCGGGGCCTGCACACCCCCGAGGAAGTGAGGAAGCAGAATCTGAGGAAAGAATGGACGTCTGGGGCTGGGGGTGCAAGAGGCTCCCCCGGCCAATTCCAAGGGGGAGGGCTTGTCCCGGCCCCCGCTCAGGCACACTGCAGGCATGTGGGGGAGCTGGCCAGGATCGGCCTCCTCTGCCTCCACGGCCAAGCCCTTCCCTCCTGTCATCCTCTGCTCCCCCACTGCCAGGGCCAAGTCCTTGCTGAGGCAGCTCCACGACAAAGAGGGAGCTTTCCACAACCAAGACTTGTGGGAAAACCAGGACCCTGGGCAGGAGGGAGGGGCCAGGGAGGCGCCACTGGCATCTCAACACCCCTTCCTGCCGCCACAGCTGCCCCTTGGCCATGTCTGTCCTCCCTAACCCCCCCCCATCCCGTTATCCCTTCCCTCCAGACGTGGGGACAAGTTTTTGAAAGTGTGATGAGTGTGACTGGATGAGAAACCCCTTCCTCATGGGAGGGTCAGTGCTCTTGGTGACAGTTGTCTAGACGTAGGCTGCTCGGACCCCCCAGTTGCTGTCCCTTCTGCACCCAACCTGGCTCCGCTCTGCCCCAGCCAAAGATGCTGGTCTTGGGGTCACCTGTGGGTACATACTCCTTAAGCAGGACTGAAATGGAAAATCACTTTGCCTAAAATGCAAACCTTTTCCTGCTGAAATATTCCACTCACACCCCACCCTGCTTGCCATTTTTCCTTCCCCATAAAGAAAGAAGAAATGGGTCAGAATTTTCATTTCAGGAGTGCAGATGGTCCGGGAATACAGCAAATTTAAATATTGGGAATCCACTAAATGAACTGAACCCCAATTACCCAAAGATTTTCATTTTAAATCTCCTCTGGAGTCACCTCTTTGGGGACCTGATGTTCCCTCAGCTTATAGTCTACAAGGAGAAAAAAGAATGGCTGAGAATACCAAGTTATTTTCTCAAAATAATTACACTTCATTATACCACTAGTTGACAAGGACGGTCAGAACTCTTCCTCTTTCCAGATCATTTGCTAAATGTACTTAACAGGTTAAAATCACCAAGCTGGAGGGTAAGCCAGACCCACCGGGCCTTCCAGCTTCTTCTCTATTTTCACCTCGGGTCAGGTGCGTACGCACGAGGAGACCTGTGACGTGTGAGGGAGAGCGCGCTGGGCTTGGAGGTCTTCCTAATGTAGCAGCTGCTTTTCTGGCTCCTAAATTATTCATTATGTGGAGTCCATGGAAAACTGGCTGTAAAGAATGAAACTAAAAAAGTAGCTCATTTTCTGGGTGGAAGAGGCTTGGGGAAGATTGAAGAGCAAATTCTGGCTTGCTTTCCACATTCCATACAAATTTCGTTCTGTTGGGAAATAAGATTACGATAGGAATTTACAGCCTGTAAAAAATGCATGAACCCCCAACTTCTATCTACAGTGTTTGAAAGAATGCTTGGTACAGCCCATTACCAAAAAGAAGACCATTTGGTAGCAGATTGAGGACACACAGAGCTCAGAAGAAGAGGCAGACATACTGTCATTCTCACTCCATTCTTTCAAAGCAACATGGCGCCCGTAGTGGATGTGGGTCCAGGAGACCTTTCTCCTTCACCCCTCGCATACACTCTCTGCTTTTCTGTCCTCTCTGAGAGCGTAGCTCAGTTCTAGAACTCTCTTAGGGGTCACAGCTGCAGGGACACACACTTTCTCACACTCGCTTTCAGGTCTTTGGAAGGAGTGGATTTGTTTTGGGCTCCATCCCTCCTCCAAGATGGGGGCCAAAGCCTTCCAGAGCCATGGGGAAGAACATCTACAGGACAAACCCCTCTCTCACTGGCTGATACTGATCAGCTTCCTAACTTGGATGAGTTCTCATTACTCTTAAATCATCCTGCTTTACATTTGCTGATGGAGATCAGGGCAGGAGTGGGCCAAGAAAACCTGTCCCACCACACATACAATCACCTATCTTTGCATCCGTAAACAGCACTCACTGCTTTTCAATGTGCTTACACAAGTTGGCTCATGCAGTAATTGCCCCAATTAGAAACCGAGTCCCAAAGATTGTTAATGGTGGAGTCAGACCCTTGCTTGGTGCCTTTTTGTGCATTCACAGCGGGTGAAGCAGCCACAGCAAACACACTCACTCACTCGGGGGGGTCTGCCCTGCAGTGACTGGGAGCCCGTGTCCATACTCCACAACAGTGCCGCAGTGCTGCTAGCATGACCCTTGGATGCAGACCACAGCCTGCAAAACAGGCTCCAGGGTCACACCCTCACCCTCCAGATTTCCACCCAGCTACCCCACGGGTACAGCTCTCTGGGCGACCTCCCCTTAGCACACTCCCCATCCCCAGCAACCGGATCCCACCCGAGACTCAGCTCTGCCTTGGTCACCCCTACCTCAGACCTCTCGCATTTCCACTGGGGCCCCTCGATCCCCTATTTCCTCTGCCTAGAGTCCCCTCACCCTGCTAGCACCACCCCCTCCCCTTCTTCTCTTGGCAAAATCCTGTTCATCCTCAAGAATCAGAGTCAGTTCTTTGCAAAGCATTTTCAATCATCCCGGTTACGCTTTGTCACACTCTCTGTATTCCCATGGCTTTTTTTTTCATCCACCATTTGTTTTTTCTTTTTAAAAACAAAAATTTGTTTATCTCAGTTATTGTCAAAAACTGATTTCCTAAATATCACGCACGCAACCTTTATGGCGTATAGCAGGCAAAGCTTAGGACTTCCAAAGTGGGGGGCTTGATTGGGGCTGAATAAGAATTACAGTACAACAGTCCACAATAAATAACAGCACCAGGATTTTGAGGCAAAGCAGTCAAAGAAACTTAGGTGCAACTTAGGGTGCAAATTGTGTTGCTTTCCATTGAAGAGTTGATGAGTCTTTGGGGAAATCCTGCAATGACCAATCAAGCCATTTGCCTGGGGAGGAGACTCCTGGGAAAAGAGTCATGCTAATGAAGACACAGGTGTAACACAAAGTCATCTGAATGTAGACACTAAGATACAGTTTTGGTTCTCTGTGTCTGAACTGAGTGTGGGGTAGAGGGTTTCAGTTCTCAGTTGGTCTTTGTGGTCCTTCTTCAGCCCAAAAGGAAGAACGTCAATCCAGATCTTCACCACTGTTTGAGAATCCTAATTGCATGTGGATAGCTGTTTGGACCTCCACGTTTCTGGGGATGATTGTTTCAACCTGTGTGTGAGGTTTTCCAGCTCTTTCTTCTGGATGACCCTTTGCTGTATCATTTGACACACAGCAGTTGTACACCAGCGTTCAAAACTCTGGACACCTCCACCCATCTGAACACTGGTACACAGACACATGCGAAGAAAAGGGTTATGACCACAGTCTGTATAGGTCACTTTTCAGCCAGGACCCAAGAATATCCAGACTACGTAAAAGAACAAATCTCATGCCTAGTCGGAAAAGTCCATAGAACCAAATATGGGATCGTGAATCAAAGTTCCCAGTTTCCTGATATCTTTGTTTACTTCCTGGATCTTTTTAGTAATGTTAAAGATCTCTGAGGGGTCTTCAGGAATGCAAGTACAATTCTCCTCCCCTGAAATATTGCACATTCCCCTAGAAAGGCCAAAATATACCTAAAGCAGCTCTGTTCTAGAAACGCCTGGCTGGCTCAGTTGGAAGAGCATGTGACTCTTGATCTTGGGGTCATGAATTTTAGCCCCACATTGGGTGTAGACATTACTTAAATAGATAAAACTTAAAAAAAAAATAAAAAATTAGGCAGCTCTGGGGCACCTGGGTTCTGGGATCGAGCCCCGCATAGGGCGACCTGCTCAGCGGGAAGCCTGCTTCTCCCTCTCCCACTCCCCTTGCTTGTGTTCCCTCTCTCACTGCCTCTCTCTCTGTCAAATAAATAAATAAAATCTTAAAAAAAAAAATAAGGCAGCTCTTTTCTAAATCGTCATCTGTTCAATTTCCTAAACCTCCCAGATGTGTTCTTGGTGGCATTGTCTACTCACCTGCTACTCTTTCAATCATAACATATGAGATTCACTTCACTATCCAGACCTCTTGTAAAATAGGGAAATGAAAGTCCTAAATTTCACAATTCTCCTAGAGTTGTTAGGGTCGGTTCTTAAATCAGGGCCCAATTTTTCTCCTTCTTCAATGAAACTGTCTACTAATCTTACTTTCCTAAAGGACAAACTAATGGGCTAAAATGGATCCTGAGGGGTGCCTGGGTGGCACAGCGGTTAAGCGTCTGCCTTCGGCTCAGGGCGTGATCCCGGCGTTCCGGGATCGAGCCCCGCATCAGGCTCCTCTGCTATGAGCCTGCTTCTTCCTCTCCCACTCCCCCTGCTTGTGTTCCCTCTCTCTCTGGCTGTCTCTCTCTCTGTCGAATAAATAAATAAAATCTTTAAAAAAATAAAAAATAAAAATAAAATGGATCCTGAGAGCTGTCAGAGACAACCCTGAGATAGGTATTAGTTAACCAAAGTAACAAGTTCCTGTCTGATTTGTGAGTGATGCTAGGCTTCCGTACCAGATCCAATACCAGTCACTGGGGGCCACCTAGTGATCTGGTCTGGGCCAAAATACTCCTAGGGGATTGCAAAATAATGCTGGAATCTTTTGGCCCTGCTCCTCAAGAGCAGTTTGGTGTCAGGTAGTGAATTGTGTAGTACCAAGATCATTAGGTCGGGCTCAAGGAAAAGAAGAGTAACATGTCTTACTTCTAGATCTGTGACAGTAAGACAGTCTCCAAAAATACACCACCTGTTCCCGGATCTCCTTCCAAATTCTATTTCAGTGAAAGGTCAAAGTTGTGACAAGAATTAGCTGTCACGAAAGTTCCTGAAGTATTGCTTCAGCAGAGTCAAGACTCTCCCAGGATGAGATGGGGGTTTTGGATTTCTCACCACCCGGCCTGTTGTGGAATTTACCACCTAATACATCGCCCAGTGGTTGAGTCCAGTTACCCAGGAAACCAACTGATTTCTTACAAAGAACTGGGACCAAAGAAAGCTGAGTGGTTCCCAAAGGAAATATGTACTTTAGCCAGTTCATGGGTGACTTGTAACTGGGTATTGGATTCATATCAACGAGTGATTAAGGATGCAAACAGCAATATTAGAAATAGATGCTTATTAGTAACACAATTAAAAGCAGCCTTAAGTTGGTGCAGGATAGAATTAGGTTCAAGAATAGAAAACAGAGGAATACAGGTTACAAAGTGACAATCTATGGTCTTGTTCCATGGATCTTGGGCACAGCTGTCTATATTCAAAGACCGTCTGCTTTAACGCTCAGCCCAAGGTCACCAGTAGGGATGGTCTTCCGGTAATTTGAGGATGGTGATGTCTCTTCAGTTGAAAGACATGAATCCAAGAATCAATCCCTTGACAGTTTCACTACTGTGCTAGTTGTTAGTAGTACCCGCTAGAGTCCTTCCAGTCAGGGTTCTGAGACCGTCCTTTGGTTGAAGACAAAAACTCTAGGCTACAGTTGAGGTTTCAAGGAACTTTCAGGGTAATATCTGTAAGTGACAGAGACTTAAAATGACTAGTGGTTAACTTATTACTGATAACTTTCAAAAGTGGAACATTTCATAGCAATAATGAAACTGACCAGGAAATTTGGTCATTCCTATAGGATGCAAAACAAATGTAATAAGGCAATCTAAAAGTTATGGGCAAAATGTTTATCATGAGTAAGCATGTTTTGCAGACAAGGAACATTATCTCTGACTAATAAAGATGGTTAAATAATTTTTACAGAGAAAAATATCTTGAGGTGTAATGTATAATTAGATAAAGACATATATACAATATAACAAGAATATATCAAACATATAAGAAAAAGATATCAAGAATATTAAGTAAAGAGATTCAGTGAGTCCAGAGTAAGTCCTAAGCATGTGTATTTTGGGTTTTTTGTTTTGTTTTGTTTTTTGTTTTTTTTTTTTGAGAGAGAGAAAGAGTGAGGGGTGTGGGGGGCAGAGGGAGAGACAGAGAGACTCTCAAGGAGGTTTCGTGCTCAGCACAGAGCCTGACATGGGGCTTAATCCCAGGACCCCAAGATCATGAACCTGAGCCGAAATCAAGAGTCAGATGCCTAACAGACTGAGACACCCAGGCGCCCCTAAGCGTGTGTATTTTAATAAAGCTCCCTAGGTAGATCTGATGTGCATCTCCAGTTGAAAAGCACTGGCCTAAAAGATGCCAGATTCGAATTAAAGACCTGATACCGAAAAAACATTTTAAATGACAACTGAATTATGACTGATTATTAGAGTGTTGCCTAACATCAGGCAAAGAACCTTCAGGGCTCTGATTAATGGAAACAGGTCACGAGCAGCAAAGGCAATGACAAATCTGTAGGAAGTGCCTGTAGAGCATACAGTTGGTGAAATATTTAAACATTCCACCTATACCAATTTAACCTGGAAAAGGCTAAGCTTCTCTTCTGATTTGACAGCTCTTCTCATGAAACTCCAAAAGTGACGTATCAAATAATCCTGACTGTTTCTTTTTCATAAGGTGGAAGAATAAGTTTTTGTGATTTTCCAGGACCTTCTGGGAAATCTCAAAGAGACGTTCAGCTGCAGCAGATATTCTGAAAGTTATTTTACTTCATTTTACACTTAGGAGTCAATCTTAGAAAAAAGAAATGAAAAGTTGTCGGATTTGAACACTTAAGATAGGCTCGCGGGGGCCTTAGAAACACTATTTGGCTACTCTTCTCTTCTATGGGCCAGAATGTGCTCTGTCTTGGTGAGTGCTCCATGCCGGCTCAAGAAGCGTGTGTTTTCTGCTGTCGTTGGATTAAGTGTTCTGTCAACATCAGTTAGACCCAGTTGACTGACGGTGTTGTTCAGTTGAACTATGTCCTTATTGACTTTGTGCCTGTTGGATATCTTGATTACTGACAAAGGAGCTGGACTCTCCAATTATAATCATGGATTTGCCTATTTCTCTTTGCAGTTCTATCAGTTTTCGGTGTTCTGTTGTTAGGCGCATACATATTGGGAGAATTGTTACGTCTTTTTGAAGAACTGATCTCTTTAACATCATCTCTTTAACATTGTGTAATGTAATGCCCTACTTTTTTCCTGATAATTTTCCCTGCTCTAAAATCTGCTTTATCTGAAATTAGTGTATTTTCCTCCATCCTTTTCCTCATAATCTGTATTTGTCTTTACAAGGAAAGACAACTGCATTTGTCTTTATAGCTAAAGTGGATTTCTTCTACACGACTTCTTCTTGGACCTTTTTTACTATCAACTCTGACAATCTCTTTCTTTAACTGGTATATTAGACCATTGCTGTTAAAGGGATTGTTGATATAGTTGTATTAATATTTGCCATAGTTGTTGCTGTTTTCTATTCATTGCCCTTGTTCTTTGTTCCTATTTTTGTCTTCCACTCTCTTACCTTTTGTGGTTTTGACTCAGCACTTCATAGGATTCCAGTTTCTCTCCTTTTTTAGCATATCAGTTATACTTTTTTTTTTAACTTTTCTTAGTGGTTTCACTAAAGTTTGCAATATCTGTTTATAATTAATCCAAGTCCACTTCCAAATACACCATACCACTTCATGGGTAGCGTAGGCACCTTCTAAGGGTGTTCCCAGTTCCTCCTTCCTGTCCCTTGAACACCGCTGCCATCCATTTCACTTATCCGTAAGCTGCAGTCATCCAGTACCTTGTTGCTAACATCATTTTAAACAAACTCTTATCTGTTGGATCAGTTAAGAATAAGATCTCAGGACGCCTGGGTGGTTCAGTCCATTAAGCGTCTGCCTTAGGCTCAGGACATGATCTCAGGGTCCTGGGATCGAGGCCCACATCAGGCTCCTTGCACAGCGGGGAGCCTGCTTCTCCCTCTGCCTGCTGCTCCCCCTGCTTGTGCGCGCTCTCTATCTCTGTCAAATAAATAAATAAATAAATATCTTAAAAAAAAAAAAAGAATAAGATCTCAGATCTCAGCTCAGAAGTTTCTTCCTTCTAGAGTGCCTGGGTGGCTCAGTTGGTCAAGCATCTGCCTAAATCCAGCCCCACTTAGCATGGACTAGTTCTGGCTGCTGTTTGACAGGGTGGCTTGCTTCTCGGAGTGTAAAATCTCAAGGGTCAGGGAAGCAGAGAGGAAAGCTCTCTGGGGCCACCCCATTGCATGCACAACCTTGAGAGGCTGGGTAAGGAGGAGGGTAGAGTTGAGAATCTGGGAACCTGGGACTCCACATCCCACACTCGATCGCTGTTGCTGGGAATGGCAGGTGGCAAACTTCTCCTCTGCTTTGCCCAAAGTTGGGGCTTTGGTCGTGCAGCTGGGGAAAGCTACCTGCCAGTGGCAGAAAAGCCTGGATGGGGGCCCGTGTGGACAAGGAGAACAAGTGCCCTGCAGAAGATCGGTTCCAGGCACTGCTTACTTGGATGCGGGGCTCAGAGTGCAAGACTGGCGAGGCAGGCTGGAGACAGGAGGGGAGGGGGACTTTGTTGAGTCCTTCCCTCAGGCCAGAACTTTACTCCTGCTTTTAATTAACCCCCGTAACCACGTAAGGAAATGGGGGCTACTAGAGCCATTTTACGGATGAGGAAGCTGAGGTGCAGAAAAGTAATTTATTTGTAGTCACAGAGATAAAAAAAAAAAATGATAGAAATGATCTTTTCACGCTAAACCAGCCTAGCTCGAAATCTGTGTTCTTCCTGTAAGCAAAAATTATCTTATTTCTGGGTAAAAGTATCAGGGTAATGGCATCCATTCTCAGACGCCGGTCACTGTTCTGTGTTCGTTAACAAGCTGATGGAGTAAGGATGAACATCCCCCATGTTAGAGATGAGCTGAGACTCAGAGAGGTCAATGACTTGCTCAGACACCCAGCTAGTAAGTGGTGGAGAGGGTAGTTATTAATACCAGAACTGCAGGATAATTTCCCTGCGTTCAATTCGTAAATGTTGATACGAAGAGTTGTACTTAGTGTAGACGTTGGGCAAAATGTTGAGGAAATTTCATACTGTCGATTCTGTTCAACCAGGCCATTTGCCAATGCCACAAAGTCATGTTTACAAACACACACACACACACACACACACACACACACACACACACTCAAAGGTGAGGGGATGTGAGGCAACAGCCCCTGGAGAAAGGAACCCGCCCAGCCCTTCCTGGGCCAGTGGTCCAGGCTTGCCAGACAGAGACCCATGCTTGGCTGGCCCTGGGGGTCAGGATATGACTCAGCTCTGACCCCAAGGAGCTACACACCCAAGAAGAGGAAAGGCATGTGCCTAGATTTCTACCTGAGGTTTAGGCAAGAGCGTGCAAATGCCAGCTGGTCAGAGGAGGGTGACATTAATCCTCATCCCAAACCAGAGTCTCCGAAAGAGGTGGCCCTTGGAGCCAACAAGCTCCAGGAAGCATCTGGAACATCTGATTCCTCACAGCTGGGAGCACTTTCCTGGGGTGGTGGCCAGGGAGGCCAGAACTGTCCCTTTCCTGTCCCTGCAGGTGACAGGTCCGGGAGGAGACACTCACGGAAGCAGGCTCCCAGAGCCGAGGGTGCAGCGGGCAGGCGCAGAGCTCAGCCCTGCCAGAAGGAGCCGGCCAGGGGCAGTCCAAGGCCGGGGTCCTCCCAGAGGAAGCAAGCAGAGCGCAGGAGGCAGCGAGAGGAGCTGGGGGAGCAGGGGCGGAGCTCCGCAGAGAGGACCTTCGAGGGGAGGAGGAAGAGAGATGGGAGGGCTTCCCTCAAGGAGCAGAGAGCTCCCCCAAAGAAGGAAAAGGAGGTGCCAAGGAAGGAGGAGATGTGGAAGCGGCCAAAGAAACACAGGTATGTTGTGATTCTAATTCAGGTGTGTTTTTTGACTGGCACCCTCTTCTCCTTTGGCCCTTCTCCCTCCCCTGATGAAGGGCGGAGGTCCCCTCCCCTGGTATAGGTGACCCCTGCTCTCATCTGCTTCTGTTTGTCCCTGCCTTGTCCACCGCCCTGCCTTCCCCGTCTATGGCAGAGATGGAATGAGATCTTGGTCATCCTGGGGGGACTGACCACTGGGCACTCTCAGAGCCAATGCCCCCTGTCCAGCAGGTGCAAGCGGAAGCACTGAGGGGGGAGGTGACATGGCAGCCAGGTGGGACAAGATCCCAAGTCTCCTGAATTTCAGCTGGTGACTCAGTACAGCTCTGGAAGAGGCACTAAGTGAAATGAACACGATTGGATTTCGCTGTCATCGTAGGACTTAAGCATACCATTTCCCCAATCTGGACTTGCGTCCTCTTCTGTGAAATGTGGTATTGATCTAGAGGACCTTCAGGGATTCCAACCAGCCCCAAAACCTAGGATTTGGGGGTTTTATTTGTTTTGTTTCCTTTGTCCCATTAGCACTGGCACACGGGAGTTCATGGAGTGAGCCAGCTTATGGAATCAGCAAGTCGGGATTTTAGTTCCATTCTTTGCTGCATATTTTGATGGGACATCTCCTTCTCTTGGCCTCTCTTTTTGGCTTTACTCACTTCTTGGGATGTTTTAAGAATCCCTGTTGATAATGGCTGGGGAGGCTTTTGAAATAGGTGAAGGAATTGGAGTTATGGTGAAGATGATATTCCTTTCCATGGGCCTCTAGGCTCTACCACCGGACCTCCCCACCTTTACAGAGGGCACTGGTTCCTCAAAAGGGCCACTGATTTCTTCTGTCATCCATGCCAGCCATCCCTGCCTTAGTTAGGGCTTTTGTCTACTGTCTGACTGTCCTTGGACATCAGCTAAAGGGGTAAAGAAGGCATGGTGCCCTTAGCAATTTAGAGAGAACCTGAGTGCATGTCGATTGGGCCCTGGAGTGTCCTGAACTTTAGAGGGAGGCTGCCCCCCACCCCTGCAAACAGACCGCAGGTATCTGGACGGCAGATGCAAAGTAAGGGGTCCAGACAAGGGCTCATTCGTGGTCATTCTCAGCTGAGTCCGTGGCAGGGCATAGAGAGACGGAAAAGACTCAGTCCTGTTCCCCAGAGGCTGACAGTCTAGCAGGGGATGTAGGACATGGGCATCAGTCATCACAAGACAAGGCAGAAGGCAATACGTATCTGAGAAAGGATTTAAAGAACGGCCTTCTTGGCGGGGCGCTGGGGCATCACGGTTCCTCCTCGGAGAAGGTAAGCATTTCGGCTGCTCGTGGACTCCCAGGTGGCATTTGGACACGCAATGACTGAATGCCCCCGACCCCCAGACTGCGGGAACCCCTGTGGAAAGACACCAAGGCAGCTATCATGGGGTGCACCTGAGGCATGGCAAGACACCCCTGTGCCCTAAGGTTCCCAGCAGTGAAGTGTTGGGGCCCCTCCTCTCGCCTCTGTCCTCTTCGAGTTCCTCGGAAATGAAGACTCACAGGGGCTGCTGTAAATTGTTCTCTAACCCAAGCCCACATCCTGGTGTTTCCGTTTATGGAACTTGCTAAGAAGGCTGCCGGGGTGTGACCTTTCCCTGTGCACCCCTCACCTGGGGCGGGGGGCTGCTCTCCCGCCCAGAGTCACTGTGCCTGTGAGTGAAGGACGCTGCGAGGAGCACACACAAGAACTAGGATTTTGTGGCAGCCGAACACATCGTCTTGTCTGTGAGATGCCGAGGCCCCTCACATGGGGAGAAGGGCTCCAGCTGGAAGGTCCCTGCCCCTGGGCCGTCCAGTACCCTCCCCACCAGCTGCGCGCTGAGCCCTTGAAATTTGGCCAACGCGCAGCCAAGGCACTGAATTTCTCATTTCCTTTCATTTTAATTCAGTGTTCATACTACCAAGTTGACACAAGAGTTAGTGAATTTCCTGAACTCACACAGGCAGCTGTGGCTTTGAAATCAACTTTAACTTTGAAGCCGGTGCATTTCCTCTTAAAAATGAAAGGCAAACTGCCTTTGTCCATGCAGATGCAAATGTCAAAGGGAAACAACATTTTGCTACTCGAAGCGTTTGTCCGGAAACTTTTAAGTATGTCTAAAACAACCTGGGTGTGTGAATCTACTTTTCAACCACAAGTTTTATGAAATCCAGATACAGATCAAATACGTTCGAGGACAATTTAGTGTCTGAATCGATACGCACAGCGGCGGCGGGATGAGCACCAGATTTTGAAGACAGTATAAGAAGAATATAAAATATCTCATTAAGAATTTTTTATACTGGTTACGTGTTAAAAGGACAATTTTTGACATATTGGATTCAATGAACTGTATTATTAAAATTAACCCGCCCATGTCCTTTTGCCACTTTAATATGTTTCCTAGAAAATTTAAAATCACAACGTGTGGCTCTGGTTGTATTTCTGTTGAGCGGCCCTGCGCTCCAATGCGGTGGGTGGGGAGGACTCAGAGGAAGGGAGTCGGGGGAGGCAACTCTCCCGGTGTTTTGGGCTACAGGACAGAGTGGTGGCCTCTTCTGACGGGCAGTGGGAGTCACCGAGGGCTTCTGAGCAGGCGTGGGCCTCTGAGGGGTGGCCGGGGCGCTCAGGCCTGGGAGGGCCAGGGAACCACCGCAGCCGCCGTGCCTGTGGGCTCGTCTCCATTCCACAGAGCACCTGCAGACACTTGCTCAACTTCTCACTCTTCTCTCTTCTGCCCTGGCTCTGCCTCCAGATCGCCCTCTTCGGCCTCCAGCGCCTCCGGAGGGGAGTCTCTGTCAGAGGAGGAACTGGCCTGGATCCTGGAGCAGGTAGAAGACAGGAAGAAGCTCATTGCCACCATGCGGAACAAGCCCTGGCCCATGACGAAAAAGCTCAGGGAGCTCAGGTGAGCGCGTGCTGGTCGACCAGGGCCTCTGGATGTCCAAAAGGCTCAGGTCCTTCTGATGGGCCCAGAGCCCCTTGCCCCTCTCGGCCCCAAGAGGACTTGACAGGAAGGGGGCCTCACCCTCCCACTCTGCTTTCGCCCCCTCGCTCCCCAGCACAAGCACAGTGCCTGAGTGGGGGGTTGTTAGAGCCAAGACAAGCATGAGCGGTGACTGTTGACGGAGGCCCTGCGGTTGGCCAGCACCGAGCGGGGTCTGGCGGGAGAGACAGAGCATCATGGCGCTCTGGCCTAGAGTCCACCCATCCACGGTCTGACATCCTTTCTGTCCCACTCCCCTGCCCCTTCGACCAGTGGCTCCGTGCCTCCCTCACAACCCAACACAGACATGTCTTCCTTGGGGGGCTTTCTCGGACACCCCCCCACCTCGACAAGCTCAGAACTCCCTTCAGGTTCTTTAGGCACCCAGAACGGCTCCATGTGTAGCCCACCCACACGTGTGTGTGGGGAGCAGAGAGTGGGTCTGTCTCAGCTACTCTTGTGGCCCGAGAGCCCGACTCTGGGCCAAGCTTGCCTCGATGCTCCGTGAATATTGTTCGGGTTTCCTCAGACCCAAGCCCCCGCCTCCTGTTTTCAGCTCAGCCTTTCTCCGTCTTCCATAGGAGAGCTCAACACACCAAGCATTTTATGAGTCTCACATCTCTGCTGAGGGAGATAAGGGTGGGAGTCACATTGCTTAACTTCTGGTTTTCTACTTAGGAAAAAAAAGGAAAAAACCATCCAACATTACCATTTCCCTTTAAGTTCCCCCTTGGCTTTTCTGCCACAGGACTGGGGGAGAGGGGGACACTCCTTCTCCCCTTCCCTCTTTATAACGCCATTTTCCCTGGCTCCTCTCACACTTGAGTTTCCCATCCACTCAAGTCAAATGCCTCACCCTTGCTTACGTAGAAAAATTTGGCAGCTATATTTTGACACA
Organism: Ursus maritimus; assembly: GCF_017311325.1. Lineage (NCBI taxonomy): Eukaryota > Metazoa > Chordata > Mammalia > Carnivora > Ursidae > Ursus > Ursus maritimus. The sequence goes on along the minus strand of NW_024424675.1, from coordinate 19,783,905 downwards.
TTGGGCCTCACTGTTTGCCCCCAAGAGGCGCCGCCATGGCCCTGGCTGCACGAACACGGGACAGGGCTGACAGGCTTCTGGTAAATAAAGTTGTCTCTGTGCCAGCAAATTACATCGTGTCCTACACAGCTGCTGGAAGAAATGTGTCCCTTTGGTGCCCACGGGCCCGTGCGGACCAACAGAACTTCTGGGGATGATGGAAGTGCCCTAAATCCACACGCATACAGTGGCCGCTCACCCCAGTGGCCAGTAAGCACTGCAAAGTAGTGAGTGTGACCAAGACACTGATTTTTTGGTTTTATTTTAATTTATTTAAATTAAATCATCCCGTGTGGCTAGCGTTCGGGTGACAGGGACAGCTCTAGGCAGTGGCTGTCTGCCCTCTCAGCCCCTTTTTCTGAGACTCTCCTCCTTTGTCCCTCGGGGCCAGGTTCTTCTTCCTGCCAGGGGGGCGCAGACCAGCCATCTGTCACTCTGACAGATCCTCGCCCCCACTCAGGTGTCACCTGAACACATCTTTTATTAACAGTGGAAAAAGAGCGATCGAGGTGCTTATGGAAATGAGATCTGCAGCTGGCTGGAAGTCGCAGGGACTGGGAGAGTTCCTGAGGGTTGTCTAGCTGCCCAGAGGAGGAGTCCGACATCTCCTCCAGCTGGAGGCCAGAGCTCCTGCTCTTGGGGTGGCTGGGAAGTGGCTAAAGCCTGGGAAGCCGAACAGACCCATGCATCCGTCCCTGGGACAGGGCTCCTCAGCCAACACTGGCCTTTCTCCCTCTTCCCTCTCCCAAGACTCCTTACCCTAGACTCAAAGTCCTTAAGGCCAGGGAGCCTCTGCGTCTGCCCCTGCCATGCCCCTGCATTCAGGCTGAGTTATTTACTGTCCCTCTGATCCCCAAGGGCCTGTGTCCTCTCTCCACTGGATGCTCTTGTCTGCAGAGCTGCATCTCATTCATCTTTTACTGTTCTTCCTTTTTGATAAATTGCCTCCACTTGCTGAGCGCTCCATGGGTGCCAGACGCTGTTCTGAGTGCTGATGTGTGCCACCCTGTGACACAGGGACTATTCTTATTGTCCCCCATTTGCTGATGAGCAAATTGAGACACAGAGCAATCAAGTAATTTGCCCCCAGTTTGCAAGGTGAGTAAAGCGACTGGTTTGAACTCAAGGATTCTGGCTCCAGTGCCTGCAGTCTTCATTGGTAACCGTTTCTCTAGAATTACTAAACATTCTAGAATGCATCCCTTCGCATCCTCTATGATTTCCTTTTCTGGCAGTGAGGTCTTCCATTGCAAATAGCATTCCCAGACTGCATCTTTTTTTTTCTTAAGACTTTATTTATTTAGAGCGAGTGGAGTGGGGGAGGCAGAGGGAAAGGGAGAGAGAATCCCAAGTAGACTCGTACTGAGCACAGAGCCCAACCCAGCGCTCGATCTCATGACCCTGCGATCATGACCTGAGCCGAAACCAAGAGTCGGAAGCTTAATCGACTGAGTCACCCAGATGCCCCTACATCTTTTTCTCAGAAGCAATGGTATGGAGACGCCAGTCTCTGGCCCACTCAGGCTGATGTGGGCATAGTCATTGGGACAACCGAGGAGGGACGGTAACACAGAGAGAACAACAGTGGTGAATGGGGGCAAAACTGTGCTCACACTCCTGCCACATCCAGGTGGCTTTGGCTGGCTGGTCAGTGCCCCTCAGGATGGTTTCCTTCCCTTAAGCCCTCTGAGCCTCACATTCCTCATTTACAAAATGGGAATAATAATTTCTATCTTGCAGAGTTTTTCTGACAAATTCAAAATATTTATATTAAGTGGCCAGCACGTGGTGTGCAATTGATAAATAGCTCTTGCTACTATTAAGGCTTGACTGTCTTCTGTGCCAGACACTGTGCTGACCCTTGAGAGATGAGGAGGGGGAACAGAGATGAATCAGAGAAGACATTACTAACAGGTATCATTAATTACACAGGATAGGCCATAATGTTGGCAAAAAGAGCTTCTAGGGCCCACGAGTCAGGGATGTTTGCTTTAACCATAGAATTAATCAGGTGTGTCCCTCAGCTTTATCAGAAGCCCGATATCTTAGAAAATTACCCAAGCCGCTTGCTTTCTTCAGAGAAATCCGAAGAATTCCACTTCCAGAAAGATGGGGTAGACATTCTTCTGCCTATTTTTCCCACTAAGTACAACTAAAACCCTGGACATTATGTGTAAAGCAAACATAAGAAGACTCAGAAAGGTGGAAAGAAGAAGACAGTCTGCTTAAGGACCTCAGGACCAAAGGATTGATAGGGCACTGAGTTCTGGGGTTTCTTCTTGCCCTTAATTCCCAGACTGGATATTAGAGAAGTTGGCAACCCAGAAACATGGACAGACACAGACAAAAAAACACCTCAGGAAAAATCTGCTCTCTCTAGTCAAAGGACCAGGAAAGGGACAGTCTGGTGAGACAGAAAACTCTTAGGCAATAACAATCCTACTCTAGCCAAGTCCCACAAACAGAACAGCATCCCCATCCCTGCCCCTGGCAGCAAAATCCAAGTGGGGAAGCCTAGTTTTCCTCCCCTGCCAGGTTATAATAGTGCCCCCAAAGCCCCCACCAGAGTGGTATCAGAGGAGGCTGAGTAGGGAGCAGGGACTTTCCTCCCCCACTGGGCAGTAAGAAACCCTCCTGCTCCCTTAGCTCTCTGTGCAAACCACGTGGGGAGTCTGGACTTTCACCACCACCTGGCAGTCACAAGGCATCCCTCCTAGGCAGGAAGATATGAGGAGAACCTGGTTGGTAGCCTGAACTCCCATCCTTGCTCAGCAGTAATGAAGAGTTCCTACCCAGTCTCGGATGCCAAAGGGGGCCAAGTGAGGTACATGGACTTCCACCTGGAAGTAACCAGACAGCATCCCTTTCACCCAATGAAGTGGTGTCAGAGGACGCCTGCTAAAGCAGAAGATTTAAACAAGATCCAGAGTCTTGTAACATTCAAGGTGTCTAGGCTTCAACTGAAAACCACTCATCATACCAAGAACCAGGAAGATCCCAAGCTGAATGATAAGAGACAACTAAAGATGCTAATGCCAAGATGACATAGATGCTAGAATTATCTGGCAAAGATTTTTTTAAAAATCATAAAAGTGCTTCACTGAGCAATTATGAACACATGAAACTAATGAAGAAATAGAAAGTCTAAGAGAAGAAATAGAAGATGTAAAGAAGAGCTAGAAATTTTAGAAGTAAAAAATACAACAACTGCAATGTTAAAAAACCGAATGAGTGGGCTCAACAGCAGAATGGAGAATGCAAAGAATCAATGAAATTGAAGGTAGAACAAGAGAAATTACCCAATCTGAACAATAGAGAGAAAATAGTCTGGGGGAAAAAAATGAACAGAACCTCAGGGACATGTGGGACTATAATAAATGCTCTAACATTAGTGTTTCTTCCACATCCCTCACCCTGGATATGTGAGGGTAGGGGGAGGAGTCCCAGAAAAGAGAAGAAAGAGGGTGAGGCTGAAAAAGTCTTCAAGGAAATAATGACTAAAAAGTTCTCAAATTTGGCAAAACTTACAGACTCAAGAAAACTAAATAAAGCCTACACAGGATGAACCCAAAGTAATCCATGTCAAGACACATCATAGTCAAACTTCTTTCCAGCAGTCAGAGAGAAGCAATGCATTGCCTATAGGAGAAAACAATTAGAATGATTTCTTATTAGAAGCCCTGGAGGACAGAGGAAAGTGGCGCAACAATTTTTCAAGTGCTAAATAAAAGAATTGTCAGTCCAGAATTCTACAGCCAGCAAAAATATCCTTAAAAGAAAAAGAAATTCAGATGCCTGGGTGGCCCAGTTGGTTAAGCATCTGACTTCAGCTCAAGTCATGATCTCAGGGTCCTGGGACTGAGCCCCTCCCCACTCGGTGGGGAGTCTGCTTGTCCCTCTGCCTCTCCCCTTGCTCACTCTCTCTGTCTCAAATAAATAAATAAAATCTTAAAAAAAAAAAAAGAAAAAGAAGAAATCAAGACATTCTCAGATGAAGGAAACCTAAAAGAATTTGTTGCCAGTAGACCAACCCTAAAAGAATGGCTAAATTCTCTAAATAAAAAGGAAATGATAAAACAAAGAACCTTGGAATATCAGGAAGGAAGAACATGGTAAGAGCAAAAATATTGGAAACCATCATAGATTTTGCTTCTCCTCTTGTATATTTAAAATTATGTTGACAGTTGAAGAAAAAATTATAACACCATCTAATGTGGTTCTCAATGAATGTAGAGAAAACATTTAAGACAATTATAAATGGGAAGGTAAAGGGACATAAGGGACACACACACACACACACACACACACACACACACACATCTTACATTACATATTACATTATATGGAGATATGTAATAATACTTAGAGCTACTACTGAAAAGACCAAAGAGATAACACTACAAAGCATCATAGATAAACCAAAATGGAATCCTAAAAAATGTTCAAGTAACCTGCAGGAAAAAGGAATACGAAATGAAAAACAGAAAGAATAAAGAGAAAACAAAAAGTAAAACAGTAGGTTTAAATCTTAACATATCAATAATTACATTAAATGTAAGTGGTCTAAACACACCAAATGAAGACAGACCGGCAGAGTAATTTTAAAAATGACTTAACTGCATATAGTCCATAAGAAACTCACTTTAAATATGATGATATATGTAGGTTGAGAGTATAAAGATGGCAAAAAATATATATACCATGCAAATGTTAACCAAAATAAGTCATAGAAGAGGCTACATAAATATCAAATAAAGTCAACTTCAGAGTAAAGGAAATTAACAGGGACAGAAACGAACATTAAAGAACGATCAAAGTGTCAATCCACCAAGAGGAAGGAATAACAAACCTAAATGTGTCAGCACCAAGTGGTTTGGGTCCTACAGTGTATTATCTAGGGGTGTGTAATAAATTACCCCAAAACTTAGTAGTTTAAAACAATAATGAACATTTACTATCTTCAGTGGGTCAGAAATTCAGGAGCAGCTTAACTGGGCAGTTCCATCTTAGAGTCTCTCATAAAGTCGGGTCAAGATGTTGGATGGGGCTGCAGTCATGTGAAGGTTTGACTGGGGCTGGTGAATCCCCTTCCAAGGTGGCTCACTCAGATGGATGACAAGTTGGTGCTGGTTGTTAGAAAGAGGCCTCAGTTTCTCTCCATAAGCTGCTTGAATGTCCTCATGACATGGCAGCTGGCTTCCCTCAGAAGAGGGTGTATTCGAAGGGGAAGTCACAATACCCTTTATGTCCTAGTCTCACAAGTCATAAACTGTCACTTCTACCACTTTCTATTCATTGGAAACAAGTCACTAAGTCTGGCCCACATTCAAGGGGAGGAGAATTCAGTTCTCCATTTTATTTATTTATCTAAGATTTTATTTATTTATTTATTTATTTATTTATTTATTTGAGAGAAAGAGAGAGAGCAAGGGAGGAGGAGAGGGAGAGGACAAGCAGACTCCATGCTGAGTGAGGAGCCTGATGAGGGACTTGGTCCCACGAGCTGGAGATCATGACCAGAGCAGAAATCAAGAGTCGGACACTTGACCATCTGAGCCACTCAGGCGCCCCCAGTTCTCTATTTTAAAGGGACAAATAATGATTTGCTGACATATTTTAAACTACCACCCGTAGAAGCTCAGCATGCTTGGTTAGCCTCCACTGCCCTCGGACTGATTCAGTGAGGTCTCTAGAGCAGACCCCTCACCTGGCTGATCCGAATTTCTAGTTAGTGTGAGCTCAGCATTTATTTGACGTTCGTCTCCACAACTAAAAGTGGAAATTGCCTGGGGACAAAGGGAGACCCCAAACCAGCATGGCCCAGACCACCTTCAGCCTCTGGCCGCCACCAGGCCCTAGCCACCTCCTTTGGACCATCAGTACTTCCTTCCCACTTCCACATATCTTCTAGATTTTAGGCTGCCTCCTACTCTCTCCCAGTGTCCTGCACGGGACAGCCACGTTCTGTGAGGGTGCCATCCAACCAGAGCAGCCCTGTGTCTGTTCTTACCTCTGCATCTCAAAATTAAGTGTGATTTTGAACCTCAGCACCTTCACCAGGGAGAAGTTTTAGAAGGTAGATAATGTCTCTGAGAGATGCCATGGGTCAACTTCAGAGCATTCCCACTGTGGAAAGCCACGTTACCGAGCCCCTCGTCCAGGCACCTGGGGGAGAAGAGGGCTCCTCACGCCAGCCCCCTGAGCTAGTGGAGGCTTACCAGCTGCCCACCCTAGGAGCTCCCGCTTCGTCGGAAGCCTGCCGCATGAAGTCACTATGCTCTCAGAGCATGACTTCATGCACCTGATTCTCGTATCATTATCCTCATTTCTAGACGAACTGCCACCCTGAGAACCACAGAATCCTGCCTGGGGCTCTGGCACTAAAAGCCACACAATATACCCCCTTCCCTCCAGCAGCCATCGTGGGCCACCCCACCTGTGTTTTCCAAACTGTGGTTTGGGTCACTTGATTCACAAGGAGGGTCCTCCAGGAGGCAAAAGTGGGGGAATTCTGAGTGCGGTCTGTGTTTGTGGTGTCTGAGCCTGAAAGCCCTTTCTTCCACACCTTCCTCCTCTGCGGAGTGCTGGAGGGGTCTAATGGGTTAATCATCACCTGCCAAAGTGACCTTGAGATCCACACCCCTAAAAGCTTCCTCAAAACAACGGATCCCTCCCCTCTTGCCTTGTCACTGCATCCCGCACACACCATCTGGTTTGAGGGAAAAAAGAGAGGCGAGTTTGCAGGAAGTTCCCTTTGCAAAGGACACTTGGTGACCAGGAGGGGACAGAAGCACCTTCTAGAAGTAAGGTTTGCAACAATCGGGAAGTACAGGGCAGGAGCCAATGTTTCCATAAACCAAATACTCTCCGGTAAGGAAGACTGGGACAGTCTGAATCATAGGTGACAGGTTTAAAAAGGAGTTTGCTGCAAAAAGTTAGTTGTTACTATTTATATATCTTCACTGTATCCAGAAAAGCTTGCTGTGTCCTCCAAAATCTTAAACCAGCTGGGCTTTTCATAGTGAGTGGTCCTCAGAGATTGCACCCGGTGCTGCGCACAGCCCTCTGTTCTCCTGAGCACCGTCTGGGGGTCCAGACACAGAGTCTGGACATCAAGACGAGAAGCATCCACTGCCTGGCTCAAAGGCTCAGGAACATGAGCTGGCTCTTACTTTGGAGAATACTCACTTGAAGTCCCCAAATCTTAAAAGGTGGCACATTTAAAGATTTATTTATTTATTCTAGAGATAGAGAGACTGGGGGGAGGGGCAGAGGGAGAGAATCTCTAAGCAGACGCCCCACTGAGCACAGAGCCTGACCTGGGGCTCGATTCCATGGCCCACGAGATCATGACCTGAGCCCAAACCAACAATCGGATGCTCAGGTGCCACCAGGTGCCCCCAAACTGGCACATTTAAACTCACAAACTCCGAGTGCTTATCAGCCTCTGTTCACTTGTAAAATACTGGAAAAGAACAAAAATACAAATTTCATGAAAACATTTTTTGTGTGTCATGGCTATATTGCTGGTAGCCACAGATAACTAACTGCCAGGACATGTCCTGCCTGGGGGGGAAACAGGGAGCTGATCCAATTAAGGAGCCTTAATCCCCTCCAGACCAGCTTTTGGCCCCCAGGGCGCAGCAGCTAGACAGTCAGCCTCATGAATATGGAGACATCCGAATAAAACCAGCTTCCAGATGAACCTGAGCTTAGAAGGCGACTTTGACTCTTGGCACCTGTCTGCACTTGTACTTTGGAGGTGGGATAGGTATTGTGTGGCTAACAGTGGGGGCTGTGGCAATAGCCGCCAGACACGCAGCTCCACAACGCCTCCTCCTGGCCACCCTGAAATGGACTTCATTCCTCCTCCATCTGTGGGGCTCTAGCCGGGAGCTGCTGAACCTGGCTCTCCAGGGGCTGGGATGCAGAGGGCTCGATTTGCAGCATTTGCTGATTTCCGTGGTCTAAATACTCCCACCGTGGCCAATTTCAAGCTACCAACAGTTTAACAGCTGGGGGGCCAAGTTCCTGAATATTTAACACGGGATTCTCAGGAGCCAGCTCTCACTAGCCCCAGCACAGCACCCAGAATACTTAATAGACAAACGGATCCATGTGTTTCTCATCCAACCTTCCCAGGATATTCACTCCCTCATTCAACATTCATGCCGTCCACTGACGTCTACTGAACGCTGTATTCATTTTCCTTTTCTTTACTGAAGTATAGTTGACATACAATATTATATTCCTTTCAGGTGTACAACAGCGTGACTTGACGTGTGAATACATCACGCAATGCTCACCACGATAAGTCTAGCTACCATCTGTCACCATACAACGTTATTACAATATTATTGGCTATATTCCCTAGGCTGTACTTTACATCCCCATGACTTATTTATTTTATAACTGGAATTTTTTACCCCTTCATCCCCTTCACCTGTTTTGCATGTCTGTTTCTATTGCTGCTGTCACAAATGGTCACAAGTTTAACTGTACGAGACGACCCTCCTCTATCTACCAGCTCTCAGGGCTGCTGGTCAGAAATCCAGCTGTGGCGTGGCTGGGTTCTCCGCACAGGGTCTCACCCGGCTAAAATCAAGGTGTCAGCAGGACTGAGGTTCCCACGTGGGGCTAGAGGACTTCTTCCAAGCACGCTGGTTTTTGGCAGAATTCGCTTCTTTCCCTTCATTTCCATGTGGCTTTCTCTCCAGGGGCCCAAGCAACAGAGGGTGGAGAATTCTCTTGGTTCTAATTTCTCCGACTTCCCCTTCTGCTACGTCTCTCTCTCTCTGACTCTCTGCCTTCTTCTGTGTTTAGGGGCTCGTGTGATTACTCTGGGCCCTTGCATAGACTCCAGGATAATCTCCCTATTTTAAATTCTGGAACTTTAATTACATCTGCAAAGTCCCTTTCGCCATTCATGGGTGTGCCACCAGGGGGCGAAGGTCATGGGGGCCCAAATTCTGCCTAGGGGTGCCTACCAGGTATTAAGCACTATTCTTAGGGTTTGGGAAACTTCAATGAAGGAAACAGACAAAATGCCTTGCCTTCATGGAGCTTACATTCTAATTAGGGGTATAAAAACACTCAGGCTTTCGGCCACCTACACGCTCTCGTAGTTCAGATTTCTTTTGGTTTGGTGTTAATTGAAGTTCTGCCTCTAGCCCCCTCTTTTTTTTTTCCTAACCAGGGAGGCCCAAGAATTTGTGGAGAAGTATGAAGGAGCCTTGGGAAAGGGGAGAGGCAAGCGACTCTACGCCTATAGGATGCTGGTGGCTAAGGTGGGTGGTGCAGGGGAGGCAAGCGAAACCCTCCGGAGAGCTTGCTCCGCCTCTGAACGCGGGTGACCATCACAGGCACCTGTCCAGCCTCTCCGTTTCTGTCCGGCTCCCCCAGAATCCTCAGTGTGAGGTCCGGCCACGCAGCTGATTTGTTCAGGAATGGAAACCGTTTCCTGTCAATTTCTCTACATTTATCCGTGAGGGTTTCAGTGTATCTGAGATTCACTTCCTCTCCAGTGAAGAACTATAAACTCACAGAACTGATGCGGTTAAAGCACCGAGATCTTATTTCCCAAGCTCCAAATCAGGATGCCTTGTTTGATAAATCATGTATTTTCATGTATTCCCTGTTCATTGGTGCATTCGAATTCTAACTTTTTCTTGGAGCCATTTGGATATTTCCTATTTTTCCCAAAACTCAATCATTTCTTTAAGATCTTCATATGTATTACCAAAAAGTTGCAGGTGGTGGTCCCATAATTTTTGGAATTATTTTCTGTATATGTTGAGTTTGAGTCGTTTTTATTCCTAATACTATTTTTTTTCCTTTTTTCAGTATTACTTGCCTGACGACTATCTGTGGGTCATTTCATTAATTTTATCTAGAAACTATTTACCACTTAACTGAAGGCTTAGGTCTTTTTTTTCTCCAGCTGAGGAATGTGCTCCTCAAATATACCTGTGATAAATGATTCTGTTTAGCAAATCGTTCTAGCTTCTTCCCTAGGAAGAGGTTGGCTGTCAACCCTCTGTCTGTGTTTGCCTTCCTTCATTGTTCTGAATTCTTATTTTCTCTCTTTGCATCCTCAGAAATTTCTCAGGTTGATTCCCAATATTATTGAATCCATTTTCTTCTGTTTCAACGATAGGCTTTATTACATATAATGCTTATTTTCCTTTGATTGCTGAGCTTTCAGCTACCTTGTAATCCTCCCACGCTTCACTTATATTCTTTTTAAAATCCCAAATTGTTATCTTTTACTTAGAAACCACATTTCTTGGGCATCTGGGTGGCTCAGTCAGTTAAGCATCTGCCTTCGGCTCAGGTCATGATCCCAGGGTCCTGGGTTCAAGCCCCGTGTCAGGGAGCCTGCTTCTCTCTCTCCTCTGTGCTCATGCTCTCTCTCTCTCTCTCTGTTGCTATCTCTGTCTCTCTCTCTCTCAAATAAAAATTTTTAAAAATCATTTTTAAAAAAAGAATGCTGAATCATTTCTCAAAAATGAGTTATGTAGCCTAAATGCTTTCCAAAAATTGCAGAGAATCACATCCCCTTTTCCTTGTTCTGCGATACTATTTCTCAGACCTCCCTGGTTGTCTCAGTTATTCAGATCTGAATGTCATCCACCGAATGCGTAGCTTGCCCACGTCTTGTTCGCCCACTATCTGAAACCCTTTTTCTATCTAGAGCTGGAGAACAAGACAACACGCATGTGTAATAACCCAGTCCTGGGACCGCAGCTACCATCTCACGTGGCTCTGAGGAAGGGAGCTGGGGTTTCCTCCTGGCCACGCCCCATCCCAGTTTTCTGATTCTCTAAACCAATGAAGGATAAGAGCTTCAATGCCAAGCTTCTCTAAGGCCTTCTTGGCTTCTGCCCCACCTCCAGGGCATCACTTTTCAGGCCAAGATGCCCACAGCCTCGAGGGGCTGTCAGATCGTTGTCAAGTGATCAGCTAAGCAACAGGCTGTCCCTAGGGGCCTCCCTTGGCAATGTTCGTTACCCCTCTTGGCCCTCAGCCTTGCAAGTCTATATTCTGTACTGATTTTATCAGCACCCTGACAGGGATCCAGCTCTCGGGGAGGACTCATATTAATAAAGCTTTGAGACTGATAGGTAAAACCAGGTGCTGGATTATTAATTTACAAGGAGAAATAACCATGAGAGAACTGAAAATGTGAAGAGTTCACATCGGCAGCGCCTTTTTTTTTTTTTTTGATGGTAGAGTGACTTTATATGGGTAGCTAAACCATAATCCCAATTCCAATCTATTAATCTAAATCACTACCGTAGAAACCAAAATACTCACAGCCCAGGTGATGGGCAATGCTTTCCTCATAGACACTTACATAGAAAGCCAAATAAGCCACCAAAGATGAGTTTTGAGCATGGAATCAGAGCGAGGGAAGGTAGATAAAGCAGTGGGACTGGAGTGCCCGATGCCCACCATTTGTTCTCCACACCCCTTCCTGTTTTAAGGATAGCTTTGCCATTGTTATCAACCAGGCTTTTGCTTACGCACTCCTCTTCTCTATTGCACCTGTGACCACCACCCTTTTTGACAGGTGGCTTCCTCCCTTGAAGAGCAATCATCCCATCAGGATCCATTCAAAGCCTGCAGGTCTGGAAACGCATCTGATCCCTTCAGATAAATTTTCGTTTTGAACCTTTAGTGAATTTACACGGGAAAACTCACTTCCTTCATGAACAAGTTCTTAGGAGACCTTTGTAGTAATAGAAACTGATCTTAGGATCTTCTCCCCACGACTTCTTTGTCCGCTGTTTTCTATGAGTTGTTTTTTGTTTTGTTTTGTTTTAATTCCAAATGGATGTATTTCCAGGGAATGGTGTTGTTGGAGAGCAACCCCCTTGAGAGTTGACAAATTTTCACCCAATCAGCAGACAGACAGCTACTCAGGTTTCCAACTGGTACAAACTCTGAGTGTTGGAGTTGGGAACGGACCATGGAAAGAAACAAAATACTTTCCTAACTCCTTTCAGGAAAACAAAAACAAGGACCAAAAAAACAGGCTGTTGTTCTCACCAGGAGAAGAATGGAAGCCATGGGTTGGGGTTCTACCAATTCCAACACCACTGACGTTGAGCAAAGTTCCTATCAGATTTAGGCACTTGGCTGTCTGCCAAATGTGGACTCGAGTTGTGAGATTTCTTTTTCCCCTTGAATGTCTATTTAAAGATCAGAAAGAAAAAAAAAAGTTGCATCAGAGGTTGCTAACCCAATTTGATCTCCCAAACCAAAAGTATATACAGAATTCCTAAGTTCATGTTTACACAGTCCAAACGAGAAATGTTATCAGCACTGCAGACAGATACAAGGCATTATGCTGCACTGGCTTCTCTCTCACCCTGCTCCTGACTTTGGTGTTGACACATCAGCATCCACATGTCCCTCCAGTGTGTCCCTCTAGGCCCCGAGGCAGAATGTTAATGAACTGAGTGTATTGCCTGTTTAATTTCAGAAGTGGGTCAAGTTTAAGAGAGACTTTGATAATTTCAAGACTCAGTGTATACCCTGGGAAATGAAGATCAAGGACATTGAAAGTGAGTATTTGGGCGTAGCTGTGTCTCGCTGGTTTACTAGAGAGTTTTCCAAGGGCTCAGATTGTGTTCTTGGCCAGCTGATCAGATTATTCCATAGGTCCCGTGGTGTTAGAAAACAGAACAGGCTTTGAACGAGTCAGGCCAAGATTTAAATCGTGTTTCTTCATTTTCCAATTGCGGGAGCATCGGTAGATTGGTTAGCCCCACAGAGCCTCAGGCTGTTTATCTGGAATATCCGTTCCACTGACTGACGTGGAAGCTGAATCCCTCGCACACAGGAAGTGCTCGGTCGTGCTACCTTCCTCCTTCCGCAGCATTTAAATCCCGCCATCTTTTCTTACGCCAGGTCACTTTGGTTCTTCCGTGGCGTCGTATTTCATCTTTCTCCGGTGGATGTATGGAGTTAACCTCGTCCTCTTTGGCTTAATATTTGGTCTAGTTATCATCCCAGAGGTAAGACAAGAGCTTCCTCTATCTTTAGATAGTGTCAAGGCTTATCATGACCACCATCCTCATTTATATTAATCAAATATTCTCCGTTTTACAAAGAATCATTCATTTTAAATTCTCTACTCCCGTCCATCACCCAGATAGTTCAGGGCAAAGAATGGAACCAAAATACTTGTGTTCTTTTTTTTTTTTTTTTTTTTCTGTTTTCGAAGTGTTCAGTTTCACTGAGGGCATGGGGTCTAGAGGGGAGCCCTGGGTGCCTGGGGATACGGCCTGGAATCAGCCTGGAAGGGGAGCCGGGGATAGTTTCCATGACCTGGGTTTTCTTGAACGTGTGACTCTCAGCTCCACCCCACCCGACGCATGTGGGCCCAAACACGGCGGCATAGCAGGGATGATTACAGTAGGGCTTGCCCATGCTCAGCATGGCCCCTGACATCAGCGTCTTTCCACATTTCTCACACTTCCTGCAAGGCTGATGCCAGTCCTTCCCCAGAGAGGTCACCTGCTCAGCCATGCAGCCTGTGCCCACCCAGGGTCTCAGGTGACCCCTGTGCCCCATGGGTGAGGAGGGGCACCTCCAGTCCCCTAGGCCAATCCAGCAAACAAACAGGAGGGGTGCTCAAAATATTTGTGTTTCTAAATTAAGAAGTGGACCCTACATTTTTCTAGCTTTTGTTTTACTTTAAGATCAGTAGAAAATTAACATCTCAGGGTTTTTTTTCTTTACCCTTAAAAAAAAAGAGAGATACAATGCATTGCATCGTAATTTATTTAAAAAAAAAAAAACAACAACCCTGCATTTAAACACTATTCCTCACTATTCTCCCAGATATAATCTTATTACAGATGTAGGTGCATCTCTACCTATAGATGAGTAATTGAGACACAAAAAAGGAATAAGCAACTTGTGCAAAGTCACAGAGTAAGTTTGTAGTGAATGAGAGTCCAGGTCTCCAGAGTGTTGGCCTGGGATCTTTTCCAAGGGAAATCTGACAAATTAGAAGATTTCTGTGAGGAACACCGTCAAGCATTACAGGACCAAAATACGACTGAATACACAGGAGGATACATTCTTTTTTTTTTTTTTTTAAGATTTTATTTATTTATTTGACAGAGATAGAGACAGCCAGCGAGAGAGGGAACACAAGCAGGGGGAGTGGGAGAGGAAGAATCAGGCTCATAGCGGAGGAGCCTGATGTGGGGCTCGATCCCATAACACCGGGATCACGCCCTGAGCCGAAGGCAGGTGCTTAACCGCTGTGCCACCCAGGCGCCCCAGGAGGATACATTCTTGGAAGGGAAAACTTAATATCGTAAAAAAAAAAAGTCAGTCCTTCCTAAATCAGTATGTAAACTTCGTACAATTCTGATTTTTTAGAATTAAGGATGCAAATACAGACATATATATTAGGGTATTAATAACAGAACGATGTACATGGGAAGAGCTAGCAATATTCTAATATCCAACAACAGGTGATTTGTTAAGTAAATGTATGGTAGATACGTGGGATTAAATATTTTGAAGTCATTTTATTTTGACATGCGTATTTTGTAATATGCCATAGAGAATTGGACATAAAATATTAAGCTAAATAACCAGACTAAAATATATATAAAACTCAGAAACAACCGTAAGGAAATATATGAATATCTAACAGTCATTATCTTTGGGATATGGAGGTGATAGGGAATTTTTTAAAACATTTATTTATTATTTATTGATTTGAGAGAGAGAGGGAGCACAGGTAGGAGGGGCAGAGGGAGAAGGAGAGAGAATCTCAAGCAGACTCAGTGATGAGTGCAAAGCTGGATTCAGGCCTCCATCTCATGACCCTGAGATCAGGGCCCTGAGATCACGACCTGAGCCAAAGCCAACAGTCAGGTGCTTAACTGACTGAGCCACAGAGGCACGCCAGTGATAGGGAATTTTTTTTAATGTTCTTCTGTACTTTTTCACATTTTCTACCACGAATATGTGGTAGTTCTAAAACCAGGAAAGTGGGGCGCCTGGGTGGCACAACGGTTAAGCGTCTGCCTTCGGCTCAGGGTGTGATCCCGGCGTTATGGGATCGAGCCCCACATCAGGCTCCTCTGCTATGAGCCTGCTTCTTCCTCTTCCACTCCCCCTGCTTGTGTTCCCTCTCTCACTGGCTGTCTCTATTTCTGTTGAATGAATAAATAAATAAAACCTTTAAAAAAAAATAAAACCAGGAAAGTGATGAATGTTATCTAAAGAAGAAAGTAGGTGTGTCCTGCTCTGAGAAGGGAAATGTTTAACCCAGTTATATGCATGTCTCCATGTGTTTGTATTTTCTCCACGCATCATCCTGTTGTTCTGTCCCTACACAAGGTACTCATGGGCGTGCCCTATGGGAGTATTCCCAGAAAGACAGTGCCTCGGGCTGAGGAAGAGAAAGCCATGGATTTTTCTGTGCTTTGGGATTTTGAGGTACCATCACCAACATGCCAATGCACTTCTGTTATGTGATTGTAAGGCCTAAAGTTTGCATGGATAAATGAGAAGTATTGCATTTAGTCGTTGGAAAATTTGTGCTTAACTCAAATGAGATCCCCCACTATGCAAAATGAGCTAGCCAACCAATCCCCTTCATCGGTCCTTTCTGCAGCCACATACTGCTCCCCTCTCTCTGCCAGATCCACGTAAGTGATCCTACAGGATGGCTATCTTTCCCCATACCCACATGAAGACTCCAGGGCTCTAGCCAGCTCAGCCGTTCCCAAGCCTCAACTGAATATCCTATCTGCTCCTCAAATTCAACATCCTTCCAGCCAAACCCACATTGCTTTTTCCCATCTCCTTTATTGGTACCACCATTCACCCAATCATTCAAGTGTGAAACCTGAAAGTCATCCTACACTTTTCCCTCTTCTTCACTACCACACCCCCACCCCCACCCCCACCACATACACACACACAGCTAATCAACCACCAACTCTATTTTGATTCAGCCCCCTTTCTCCATCCCTCTTGCTTCTTCCTTGAATAATGTCCCAACCATACTGGGGCCATGTCAGAATCTTCTAACTCTGCTTCCTGCTTTGAGTTGGCCCCTAAAAATTTCCATTCCCTCTGTTGCCAGAGTGATCTTTCTGAAATGCAGACCTGACCCCGTCGCTTCCCTACCTTGGAGATTCATTTTTTCCCATTCACAGATGGAATAAAATCCAGTGTTTTAAGTCAGGTTTAAGAAAGAACTGCCCACCACCTGGCTGATCCCTCCCTCTCCAGCTCCATTTCTATCTCTGACCTCATACTTTATGTTCCAATATTTATCAAGTTTGGGGGAAGTCTCTGAATGTATCACATACCAGTGCCCCCCTGCTTTTGCTCAGGACACGGCCTGGAACACCCTTCCTTTCTTTTGAGTCTCCTCACTCCCATGCCTTGGTGGGGCTTGGTCTGCAGCTCCAAGGAGTTCGTGAGGTTGGGAGGCCTGGCTGTGATGGTTCAGGCAACAGGTCATTGCTACTGCCATCCTTCATGCTCATTGTCAGGTTCAAGTTCAGGTCAGGTTCATACTTCTCAGGTACGTGTGGAAGTGAGTTGGAGTATTTTTCCAAGTCATTTGGAATAACGGTGTTCCAAATAACTACTACACTTCTATACTACTAAGTATTATATACTACTACTGTGTACTACTACTAAGGATTTCCTTTATTCTTTATTTCGCTTAAGGACCCCTATGGAAACATCCTATCTGCCCAAAACAAACCAAATTTATTCAACAATAATCCTCTGGTTTGTTGTTGTTGCTGTTATTGTTGTTGTTACTAGTGGTAAAATTTTCTTTTTCTTTTTTTTTTTTAATGTGTGTGTGTTTTTTTAAGTAATCTCTGCACCCAGCATGGGGCTCAAACTCACAACCCCAAGACCAAGGGTTGTGTGCCCCACCAACTGAGACAGCCAGACGCCCCTGGTTTTGTTTTTGTTTTTTTAAAGTAGTCTCTACCCAATGTAGGGCTTGAACTCATGACCCAGAGAGATCAAGAGTCACGTGCTCCACCAAATGAGCCAGCCAGGCGTCCCTAAATTTTTATTTTTCAAGCTAAAATTAAATCTTTGGAAAACTTATATCCATCACCATGACAGTGGCAGTTTCTCAATGGCTAAATGCGTTTCTGATGAGCTCAATGAAGATATTAACAACTACGATTTTTTAAATATTGTATAAGAAGTGCCTCAACATTTGGCAGATTTTTATAACTCAGGGAACCATTATTTTCCACTTGACCAATATGTGATCTTACAGAATTATGTGTGGGTAAAAGATCCCACATCTTGATAGTACAAGATCAAGCAATTAAGCTTTAAAAACTTTAAATCTTGAGATAATTTTAGACTTACAGAGGAGTTGAGTAAATAGTACAGAGATCTCCCCCCAAAAAATTGTACAGAGTTCCCATATACCCTTCATCCAGCTTCACTTTCTGACAACATCTGATATACCCATAGAACAACTATCAAAACAAAGAAATTAACCTTGGTTAATATTATTAACTAAAGTGTAGTATTTATTTGGATTGCACCAATGTTTTCACTAATATTCCTTTTCTATTCCACGACCCAACTCAAAATCTCATTGTATTTGTCCTGTCTCCTTTGTCTCCTCCAAATCTATGAAAATTCTCTGTCTTTCAGTGCCCTTGACACTTTAAAGGAGCACTGGTCAGTTGTTTTGGAGAATGTCCCTCAATTTGGGTTTATCTGATGTTCTCTCGTGATTGTAGTGAGATCATACATTATTGGGAAGGCTGCCGCAGAGGTAATGTGCCCTTCTCAGGGTGGCATATTGGAGTTACATTATGTCGATATGTGTTATGACTGGCAACGTTGACAGTGACCACTTGGGTTAAGTAGCATCTGCCAGAATTCTCTACTGCAAAGTTAGTATTTATCTCTTTTCAGTTACTCAGTATTTTGGGGAGTGCAATGGATTTTAATGTAACAAGGTATGAAAAATTTATTATGTGATTCAGATTCCACATTACAACTAACATTTAAGAGACATTTATTATGTGATTCAGATTCCACATTACAACTAACATTTAAGAGATGACTATTTATTTATTGAGTTTAGGTATCATATCAAAGAAGAAGCAGCCTTAAGTATATGAAAAGACTATTAAGATTTGCCTCCCCTTTCCAACTACATATCTGTGTGAGGCCAGAATAATCCTGTTTTACCTTCAGCAAATATGTAAAAGAAATGCTAAAATTCTAAGCTAATATTACACCTGAAAAGTATACTGATTATACCTAAATCCAATTATACCTAAAACCAAAATGAAACAAAACTTGAGGTTCAGATTAGACTGTGAGCCTTGTAAACGTATTGTTTTCTTTGTAAATTTTGTGGAAAGCCCACAGACTCCTGCCTACTTCCAGAATGTTACATGAAGACCCTGGAAATGCAAAGGGGAAAGAATCTGGAGATCTTTGTGCATGTGCACGCGCGCGCGCACACACACACACACACACACACACACACAGCCTTATCCCTAATTGTATCCGGAATATCAGCAACCCTCTCCTCCCTGTTCTGTATCTGTATGTATTTTGTATAATGGAGAATAAAGAGAATGAAGGAGAGACACAAAGACATAGACAGATTCTGGAGCAACTGGGGGAAGTTAAAGGAAGAACAAGGACATCCAGAACTCTTCCTTTCTCCCCTAAGACTCCCATTAAACCCTTGAGAAAGAAATCCCCAGTAGAATGAACGTGTTTGATGACCTTCTGCATTAGGCTTACAGACCCAGAGCATTTGGA
Organism: Ursus maritimus; assembly: GCF_017311325.1. Lineage (NCBI taxonomy): Eukaryota > Metazoa > Chordata > Mammalia > Carnivora > Ursidae > Ursus > Ursus maritimus. The sequence continues at coordinate 19,765,053 of NW_024424675.1, read as the reverse complement.
CCTGTCCCACAGGGTTACATCAAGTATTCTGCTCTCTTCTACGGCTACTACAACAACCAGAGGACGATCGGTTGGCTGAGGTACAGGCTGCCCATGGCGTACTTTATGGTGGGGGTCAGCGTGTTTGGCTATAGCTTGATGATTGTCATTAGATCGTAAGTATGACCATCTCTTTTACAGGCTTTTTCGTTTTCTTCACACAAACAGCCCACTCACTCCCATGGCCAGTCTGTGCCTCCTTACCTTACCTCTAAATCCCTGTGGGGATTTAGAGAGAAAACGAGGAAACATGTAAAGCAGATATGGATTGTCATATGTGATATAAAAGACATAAACAGGATGATACAGGCAGTTTTGGGAAATGGGATAGAAACATCTTTACATGATGCTGAGAATTGCCAGTCACACTGAAAGTCTGGGGCACAGTATGTTTACCCAAAGGAAGAGCAGGTGCAAAGGCCCTGAGGCAGCAAATATCCTAGTGAGTTCCAAACCTGTCAAAAAGCCAGTGTGGCTTTGGAGAGAGCATGTACCTGGTAGGGTATGGCTGGAGAAGTGTTTTTTGCTTTCCCCAGAGCTCAGCTTCCTCAGAAAATACTCTTCTGCTCCTCTGTAACTCTAGCTTGTGTGTGAGTACTGAGCTCAGCACTTATAAAGATATCAATAAAAAATGCAAAGGAACATATGTGGTGTGATTAACCGTGGTGTCCTCTCTGGCTCCAACGCTACCTGTCTCTGTGGTCGGAAGTGGCCTTTTAATATGTCTGTGCCTCTTAATTTATCTTCTCTGAAGAAAAACTTTGGCCCATGAATTGCCTTCTTCTAAGCCAGGGGACCCCCGTCAGCAAAGGCTGGTGCAGGGCAGGGAGCACAGCCTGACTACCAGGGCCCGCCCACCCTTCAGCAGGGCTGCATGAGGTCATGCCCCCCGGAAGAGCACAGGTCACTGTGTGTGCAGGAGAGGAGTAGAGCAGGGGTTAGAAACTCCAAAAGGCAGCGTGCGGGCTTAGCATGGCTTTCTGTCACATCATCTCGGGGAAATGCTGCTATTCACCAGCGACTGCCCAGCACATAATAGTGACCACTAGGTGATGGGGGACTGCCCAGCCAGATCTATCAGGGGAGATAGGCTTGCTTTTATTCTTAGCCCTCATGTTGTTACAATGTTCCCTGTTATTGTCCCAGATAAGTATAGAGATACAGAAGGTTTCCCGGATGAATCAAAAACTAAGTCAACTAAACCCACGGAATAGCAAATCCCAAAAGCCGACACGTAAGATAGAGAGCCACACCCTCTTCCATACACACGTTGTATCGGATAGAGGACCTGCTTGGAATTCTGATTCCCACAGCGAGGATGAGGATAGGTAGGATAAAATGGGTGAGTAATGAGGCAGGTCCAAGGGACTTTCAAGCAAATGTGCTTAAGAGAAGGATGTACAGGTCACTGGTGGCAGTAAGAACTGCCTCAGCGCTTTTTGGGTTTTATATCAGAAAATAAATATCCGTTCTGTTCAAGAAAATAGATGAATTAGAAGGGGATATTCTTGTTTGAGAATAGAGTCCCCATAAAGGGTTCTCAAACACCACTGGCAGACGAGTCAAGCCACAGGCAATCAAACGTCAGGGTAGAAAACATGGTTAAGTGGTTCTTTGTCCGGATGATACCATGTGTGCTTGCTCTGGACTCTGAATCTGGGGGGAAGGCAACCTGGCTACCATTAGTTCAATTCCAATCATCTTGGCTCTTTCCCCTCATTGGATGTCTGCTACCTGTGCCCCAGACCAGCTGACACCAAGGTTCCCTTGGGCTAACCGCAGTGGTATGTGCCCTGCAGGATGGCCAGCAATAGCCAGGGCAGTGCGAGCGACGGGGAGAGCGCTAACTTCACATTCAGCTTCAAGATGTTCACCAGCTGGGATTACCTGATTGGGAATTCAGAGACGGCCGACAACAAATATGCCTCCATCACCACCAGCTTCAAGGTAGGCGCCCCAGGGTAGTTCCCACTTCCTGGGGGAACTTTGGGTCCCTCCGCTCATTAGGAGACTTCACCTAGTTGGGGCATGGTAGATAAGATCCCCAAGTAATTTGTGGTATGAGCTTTACCAGAGGCATGAGCCTAGTTCTCAAGCCTTCAAGAAAGAATGCTCATGACTGGTACTCACCATCTGTTTCCTAATATGGCGGAGAATCATGGATGCTGGGACCTGGTCCTGACTGTTTCCTCGTGGAATTCTTTCCTGCCAGAGAAACTGGAAGGACTCATTTGGGGCTGCCGTTCTCAACCTTTGATGCATGTTTGAATCACCTAAGCAACTTTAAAAATCTTTTGGGCCCAAATCCCCAGAGATTCTGGTATAATTGGTCAGGGGCTGGGAGATTATTGGCATTGAATTCTTTAAAAGCTCCCTGAGTGATTAGAAACCCCAGAAAGAGTTGAGAACCCTGGTTTGGGTGGGTGGGGGGAGTCAATTAAATGCACAGCAACTCCATACTTAATCATCTCATTAATTTCTTCACCAAAGATGTGTGAAGTGACCTACACATCTCTATTTATTTTATAAAATAAAAGCAAACCTAAGGGTAAACGAAAGAAGGCAGAAGCTATTATGCTGAAGCGTGGCACATCTTATTTTTTTCCTCCATGTCTGTAAAAACCATTCAGAGTTTTTGATAGTTCAGTATTTCTCGTGTCTGATCAGTGAGACTTTCTTTCCCCCAGGACCTGCCAAAGGTCAGATTTACAACATGCTTAATTGTCTTGTCTTCTTTCCTTTCCTCTCATCTGGCCCTTCCTGGCAGCTACCCCCTCACCAATGCCTGCAAATGGCAGGTACATCCACCAGGGGCAGAACTTGGGCTCAGCAGCTCACTGCATGGGTTTCATGAGCCCACAGTCCTTGGCAGTGGGTAGCGCAGGGAACTGACTGGGCTCTCCTCCCTTCTCCTTCTCCCAGCAATGGGGGGCCACCAGTGGAGCATCCAAGGGCAGGAGAGGGTCAATGGGGGTTTTGCCTCTTCCTCCAGGCCTACCCAAGAGAGACAAAGAAGGTCAATGCCTATGAAGCACTTTGAACATCTGGCAAGGTGAAGGCTTTTTCTCTGAGTCTATTAAAACCAGAGATAATAACCTTATATAACAGGGCACATGTGAAAACTGCATGAGCTAATGTATATTAACTGCTTGATAAATTACTTAAACCTGAACCTGAATACAGTAACTGTTCATTAATTAGAAAAGTCTCCTTCCAAGTACTTTGGTAATCAGGAGACCTCATTTACTGTCTTGGGTCCGCCACATACTATTTCTGTCTTCATAGAGAGTGACTGATGCAGGATGCAAAGTTTATAATAAAAAATCTAGGAGTGCCTGGGTGTCTCAGTCAGTTAAGTATCTGACTCTTGATCTTGGCTCAGGTCTTGATCTCAGGGTAATGAGTTCAAGCCCTGCATTGGGCTCCATGCTGGACATGGAGCCTACTTGAAAAAAAAAAAGCAACAACTATATATATGTGTGTGTGTGTGTGTGTGTGTGTCTATACACATATATATACATATATACATGAGACATATATACATGTATATAGACATATATACATATATAGACATATATTCCTATATATGAGACTATTGTATTTTTATAAATTTTTTATAAAAATTTTATATTTTTATAAAAATATATGAGACTATTGTATTTTTATATACAACAGCAAAGAATTAGAAAATAATTTAATCCCATTTACAATAAAATTACATAAATTATATAAAATTCTTAAGAATAGAGTTAACAACAACAAATATACAAGACTGCTACACCAAAAAATACAAGGCATTTCTGAAAGAAATTAAGAAACCATAAATAAATGGAGAAATACCATGTTCATAGATTAGACAGGGATCAACAAATTATGGCCCAGGGGCAAATCCAGCCTGCTGCTTATTTTTGGAAATAAGATTTTACTGAAACAAAGCCATGCCTATTTATTTCCATATTGTCAGTGGTTGCTTTCACGTACTATGGCATAGCTGAGTAGTTGTGAAAGAGACAACATGGCTTGCAAAGCCAAAACTATTATATGGCTCTTTTTTTTAAAGAAAAGATGTTATCTATTTATTTGAGAGAGAGAGTACAAGTTGGGGGAGGGAGAGGGACAAGCAGACTCCGCATTGAACCTGGAGCCCTACTCTGGGCTTGATCTCACAGCCCTGAGATCATGACCCAAGCCGAAATCAGGAGTCTGACGCTCAACTGACTGAGCCACCCAGGCACCCCTACTATATGGCTCTTAATAGAAAATGTTTGCTGGCCCCCAGATTAGAAGACTCAGTATTGTTAACATTTCATTTTAATCTATTTGATCTATAGTTTTAAAACAATCCCAGTCAGACTGTTGCTGAGATCTCTCTGCGCCATAGGATCAGTGGCACGGATGATAATAGAAACTACTCCATTGGTTTGTTATTGGGATAAGGAGGGATGATGCAAAGCAAACGTTTAGCACCACATCTGGCATACGGTAGGTATTCAATAAATCTAAGCTTTTGTTAGCACATGTACCAAAATGGCAATAACAACAAGATGTATCTTCTTAAAGAAAATTATTCTTAGGGTGCCTGAACGGCTCAATTGGTTGAGCATCAGACTCTTGATTTTGGCTCAGGTCATGATCTTGGGGTCATGGGATCGGGCCTCTCATTGGGTCCCACGTGGGGCTCTGTGCTAAGTGCGGAGTCTGCTTGAGATTCTCTCTCTCCCTCTCCCTCAGTCCCTCCCCCCACTTGTGTGCTCATTCTCTCTCTCTAAAAATAGATGAATAAATCTTTAAAAAAAAAGAAAAGAAAAAGAAAAAAAGAAAATAATTCCCCATAGGGCAACAGTGCTCGGCACCACCTCCTCTGCATTATTTCATTTATGAAAATATAGTAAGTAGTCATCTCAGGAACCCAACAATGATGGATCCTGTCGGTTCCTGGCCTATCATTGTTCACATCTTATTTCCACACATTAAGGAATCAATAGTGGATGAACAAGAGAGTAACAAAGAAGAAAATATCCATCTGACAAGATTTCTCCGGGTCCTGGCCAACTTTCTCATCATCTGCTGTTTGTGTGGAAGTGGGTACCTCATTTACTTTGTGGTGAAGCGATCCCAGGAATTCTCCAAAATGCAGAATGTCAGCTGGTATGAAAGAAATGAGGTAAAAAGGGCATCTCTGTAGAAATGAATACCGAGGGCAAACGTGGAAATTACACTGGTTCCTATGCAATTCAGCTGAATTATTGAAATCTAGATTATAGGACATGTTTTTAAAAGTGAAATTATATCCCTTTCCAGTTAAGTAGCATGAACGTTTGAACGAAGAGTCACCTCTTATTAGGCTTTTATAGGTTGTTAAAGCTGGATTATAATTAACATGTCAGTCAACTGAATAGTAAGTTATCTTAGCACCAACTATTAAAAAGGTGATCCTTTCTTCACAGCTATACAGTGCCATACATCATAAATCAAGTATCTGTTAATGTGTGGGTGTGATTCTGGGCTCTCTATTCTATTCCATGGGTTTATTTCTCTGTTCCTGCACTAAAAAGTACACTGATAAACTATGGCTTTAAAGTATGTCTTGATATCTAGTAGAGTGAGTTCTCTCATCAAGATCCACAATAAAACTCATTAAAGTTTCATCGTGTTTATATTGAATCCGTAAATCTCTTTTGGGAATTTAACATCTTTAGTAGTTGGCAAAATGGCTACAAGTTCCTCCCCTTCTTATATTCCTATATTTCTTTGCAATATGATTTTCTAGCTCCTCTCATGAAGAGGTTGAATCTGTTTCCCCACCCTTGGAATCCAGCTAGGCTTGGCCATTTGAGTTGCTTTAGCTGTGAGACAATAGCAACCATGATATAAGCAGACTTGAAAAATGCTTGTGTATTGGAACTTGCCCTCTTGGAAACCCTGAAACCTCCACCTTGTGAACAGTTCCAGGCTAGCCTGTTGAATGAGGAGAGACACATGGCCCAGTTATCTCATCACTCTACGTGATAGCCAGTCAACTACCAGACATGTGAATGAAGCCATCAACCACAGCTGACCATAGATACATGAATGAATCCACATGAAGCCAGCAAAAGAACCACCTACCTAAGCCCAGAGAAAAAATACTGACCCACAGAATCATGAGCTAAATAAATTAAATAATAAGAAAGAATCTATCTCTTCCCACTAAGCAAAAAAAGATAGAAAAAGAAATGTGCAACTGGTAGGACAAATGTAAAGCATAAAATCAGATAGAATTAAGGTCAGTGATTACAATACATGTAAATGGATTAAAGCTGCAGTTTAAGAGCAATAACAGGGGGGCCTGTGTAGCTCAGTCAGTTAAGTGTCTGCCTTCAGCTCAGGTCGTGATCCCAGGGTCCTGGGATCGAGCCCTGAGTCGGGGTCCCCACTCAGCGGGGATCTGCTTCTCCCTCTCCCTCTGTGCTCTCTCTTTCCCTCACTCTCTCTCTCTAGTAAATAAATAAAATCTTTTTAAAAATAAAGGCAATAATAATCAGAATGAATTTTTTAAAGCTACATGCTATTTAAAATTAACTTATCTAAAACATTGGGTCACTAAGCTATAAGGGAGATACAAAAGATGTCTAGGATGGATTCTGCCCTTAAGTGGATTGCAGTTTCCTTCGGAAGAAGACTTGACAAGAATAAATGAACGGACAAACAGCAGTGGGCAGGAATAGTGATCAACTGAGATGTTTTGGGTTACAGAGATGTGGCAGGTGGAGAGTTCTAGGTGAGCTGGAGAGGCAGGGGGATTTTGTGGCAAAGGCAGGAATTAGGCTATGCATTAAACAAACATGTGAAGAGGGGCGGTGATGGATGTAGTGCAGTGATAGCTCTCCAGGTGGGAAGCACTGCATGAACAGGTGTGAGGGTGCTGAGAAGCCATGCCAACAGTCAGTGTGATAGAGTATAAGGGAGTCAGAACTAGCCCAGAAGAATTGACCCACCTGCACCTTGGTCAGCAGTTCAAGGATTTACTCTCCACTAGATGAGGAGTTTTCGCTGAAAAAAGAAAAATATTCTACCAAGGTCAGGTTCAGTTATTAAGTCAGGATTCTCCCAAAATTGGAGCCAAAATTAAGTGCTTACCAGGCTCTGGGCTAGTAGACTTATGTTCACGATCTCTTCTGACTCTCACAACAAGAACTATCATTCCTACTTTACATGTGAAGAAACAAGAAACTCAGAGAAGTTATGTAACTTTTCCTAAGTTACAAAGCCAGCAAGTGATAGAGTTGGGGTTCAAACCCAGAGAACTGACTCCAGATGCCATACTCTTAACCACATCCCTCTGCTGTTAGTTCCCTCTGTGATCTCAGCTTCTTGTCTTCCATGCTCCTGAGATAAGAGCTACCACAGTGACTCCTGCCCAGCTCATGACTTTTACAGAACACAAAGCACTGTTCCATATGTTAGCTCATTTATTTCCCAAAGAAAGTTTGCTATTTGTATCAATACTAATAGCAACAATCATGATGGCAACCAGTCACAGAGTAGTTATGATGTGTGGGATATATGCTGACTGCTCCAGGCATGTTGGCGCCTTAGCCAAGGTCACACAGCAAATTGTGGAGACATCTCCAGACGCAGAGGAGGGGGCAAGAAGGAGATGGAGATGCACGGCCCTGGGGAGTACAGAGATGGTGGCCAAGCAAGTGATATTGATGACACAAGTAATCCAGGCTTTCCTGATTTCCTAGGTAGAAATTGTGATGTCCCTGCTTGGAATGTTTTGTCCCCCTTTGTTTGAAACCATCGCCGCCCTGGAGAATTATCACCCACGCATTGGACTGAAGTGGCAGCTGGGACGCATCTTTGCACTCTTCCTGGGGAACCTCTACACGTTTCTCTTGGCCCTGATGGATGATGTTCACCTCAAGGTAAAGACCACAAACTCCCCCAATCCCTGGTGCCCACCAAATTTCCTTTTTCAACTATAATTTCCTTATGCACAATTCTTATTAACTAAAGAAATTTTGGGAAGTTGAGAAAAGTAAAATGAAGAAAAGATATCCCCAGAATCTTATGACCCAAAGACAACCATTGTTAATATTTTGCTGCAGGTTTTTACTGTCTTTTTCTTAGGAAGTCTTTTTTTTATATCATATACATGTCATTTGGTACCCTTCATATTTTATCTGCTGTCTTTCCTATATTGCATCATAGCTGCCATAAATGTTTACCAACCAAATAAGTGTCCATTGACATGACATGTCATGGTTGACACAACCTTCCATCACGCTCACTAGATGGTTATGGAGCACCCACTATGTTGGAACAAGACGCAGTCCTGTTCCAAGGGTATTCATATCTAGGCTGGGAGACAGACACATTCAGTATAGCATGCTGTGGCAGGTGCTTCAGTGGGGACAAGCCCAGGAAAGCATGGCAGTCCATAGGAGGGACTCCAGATCCCCCTCCCCAACCTGGAGAGTCTTACCAGACATTGGAAAAACCAGAGGGAACAGCTGGTGCAAACAAGGAACTGCAGGATGGCAAAGAATGGAGTGGAGGGAGGAAGGGGAAAATGAACCTAAGGGAAGGGTCAGATAACGATGGCCCTCTTCCTCACCCCTTCCTCCTCATTATTGAGCTGCATGAACTTTTACCTGAGTTTAACAGAAAACTATTGGAATATTCTAAACATGGAAGTAACTGGACCTGGTCCTCGCCTACCCCTCCACCTTCATCTCTGGCTTTCCTCCTACCCCAGTGAACTGTTCCACTCTCCTGAGCCTCACATTTCTTCCATGGGACAGAATTTTCTCTTGCCTATCTCCCCACCCTTCTCCCTATGTTTTGACTCATTGACTAATCCTCCCAGAGATTTTGTCTCAGATGTCATTGCCTCCAGGAATTCTCTGTGGCCCCATGGTCTGATGTGGATTTCCTTGGTCCTCAGAGAATATTTCCCATAGATCTTATCACTCTATTCTATAATTGCCTATATCTCTGTCACCTATTAGACTGTGAACTTTCCGAAGGAAGCCTGCCTCTCTTTTTTCACTCTTATGTCAACACTACCTTACATGCCCAGAATAGACCCTGAAAAACCTTATTCTCGAAGAATGAATGACTGGATGGATGGACAAACAGATAATAACTTAGAAAAGAACTTCATGGAAAAGACCCAAGGACTTCAGCCAAATGCCCCCCTTCTCCTTGTATAGACTGAAAGGATGGGGAGGGCATTTCCGTAGAAACTGCTGAGGGTTAAGGCAGGGGCTAGGTGTAGAGTGGTGGCATATTCTGGCTTTAATTGTTGTTTCCATGGAAACAGTTGAACCCACATCTCCATCTTCCATTCTAGCTTTCTAATGAAGAGACAATAAAGAACATCACGCACTGGACTCTGTTTAACTATTACAACTCCTCGGGTTGGAACGAGAGTGTCCCCCGGCCACCCCTGCACCCTGCAGATGTGCCCCGGGGTTCTTGCTGGGAGACAGCTGTGGGCATTGTGAGTACTTATGCTCTCCTGCAAAAGTGATCCCTGTTCTCCGTTCTTTGTTATTTCTTTTGTGATGTTTCTATTTTTAAGCTACCAAAATGTCATGCCAGTATTTCTTAGGAAACTTCTACCTTTTCTCTTTCCCATTTTTTTCAGCATCTCACATATTTTTCTACATGCTCCATCTATCAGTCTAATACCACTTGGATTCATTTAGAGTCTCACTGCAGATCTCACTGAAAGCCTGAGGTTCTCCACCTCAAAATAAGGAGCAAATACTCCTAAAAATTGGATGCAGGATTTGTGTGCATATATGCATCTGTGCATTTTTGTAAAGAGAATTAGTGGTTTTCATTAGTCTCAAAAATTGACAACTACCACTTCTCTTTATGTAATGTCACCACCATTCCTTTAGCTTGCACAATATGGACTTCAAAGGCTAATGTTCTTTGTCTTCCTAGGCAGAAACTTAAAGTATTCACAGGTAACACGAGGATCACCCACCCTCTCATCCTCAACTCCATCTCCTACACTGGGTTTTCTTTCATATGCCGCCACACTGGGATGCAGAATTTGTTACTTCTTCATGGGTTCCCTGAAGAACCCAATCACATAGAGCATCAGACAGCAGTGTTTTTAACTGAGGATGGTGAAGTACAATGAAGGAAGGGATTAATCACACAGTCCATCAAACACTGCCTGTAAATCCACCGGCAGATATTTTCCTGCGGCAGAGTGTCCATCCCACAGGGTCCCAAGGGCCTTTACTCCCCAATTCCTCCATGGAGGGCTCAGACTCACCATTTCTTGTCTCCTCCAGTCCAGATCCCCCTATACTCTTTAAATGCTCCTCCTCATTAATGTACAAAGCAATCCAGCTTCCCTAGCTCCTGCATTTCTAAAGCCATCACTGGGTATAACAGAGAAAGAGTCTTCAAGTCAATAAAACCCACCCTCCTTAGAAGGCAAGAGAGAATTCATTATCTACATGGTTCCTTCGGAATATTCTGCAATAGAATTTCTCATTTCCTGTCTCACACCCTTGGAAGATGTCTCTCTTGCTCTCCTCCCTGAATGTTCATCACTGTTTCCAACACTGATTAAAGCTTGTCTCTTTCTGAACTTGTCAGTAGTGATGGGTTTGAGCTGTTATGTCCTGCTCACCTGTCTCCTCCACCACCTCCACCCCAGGCCCCAGAGCATCACCTTGCACAAAAGTAGAGACCTGATACATGTTGATTTGTCTGTTACTTAGGAGCATTAACTTGAATTCTTATTGAGGAATAATCCTGAAAACTCATCAGCCGTTCATCCAGCAAACATTCATTAATCATCTTGAAATACAAAAATGAATAAAGCAGACCCTGTGCCCCCTAGGAACTCCAGGGCTATTAGATAGATGTCTTTAAGGTTGTGATGATGCCTGGTAGATCTTCTCCATTTTTTTAAATTAATAAATTATATACACTCTATAAAGCAGAGAAAAACTTGGCTTTTGGTTCTTCCACTATATGCCTCATGAAAAAACCTGCGTTATTATCTCTGTATAACAAGCCAAAAATCCAATTAGCAGGAGATGAAGAATGCTGGCTCTTGTCCCCAGGGATGATGGTCAGATTCAGTCTTAGCTGGAGGCAGTTACATTTCAGAAGAGATGGAGGAAGCAAGGAGGGAGCCTTCAGATCCTCTCTCTGTGCATTCGTGCTGATAACTACCATAAACTGGGCATTGCCAATGTGCCAGGCAATTTGCATGCATAATCACTAAGCTTCCCAATAACGCTGCAAGGTTGATATCATTATCAGCTTTGAGAGGCTCAGAGATTATTCCAAAAGCAATATGATCGGTAACTTGTAGAGCTGGGACCCAAAAATAAGCATTTTCCAAAGCCTGGTGTCCTTTTTCTGCACCATCTCTCTGCCACCAAGAGCCAGCAGGTCACGGAGAAGACTCAGGTGGGTGGGGAAGACGGTGCGTGACTGCAGTCAACTGGGAGAAGTGGGCAAGGTTTGACCCTGACCATGCCCTTTTCCTGTGCTCCGCCTTGCAGGAATTCATGAGGCTGACGGTGTCTGACATGCTGGTAACATACATCACCATCCTGCTGGGGGACTTCCTGCGGGCTTGTTTTGTCCGGTTCATGAACTACTGCTGGTGCTGGGACCTGGAGGCTGGATTTGTAGGTCACGGTTTCAGGAACATCCCGCAGAGAGGCGTCTCAACCATCTTATCTGATATAGTCAGATGTATTCCTGGGCATTTGTTTGGATAATTGATGCCAGTCTCTGCTCTGCAAAGTAATGAAGCATTTCATCTGTATTTCCTTTAAGTGTCAGATTTGCCTTCCTAGAGGAAACTCCATTTTTTTCCCCATATAATTAACAACGTGACCTTCCTATCTGGGAAATGAAGGCATTTGGCCTTGGGAAAGGTAGATCACATACTTCGGTGCTGAGCAGACGGTAGTAGAGAAATGCCAAAGCGGCATCAGCTTTCATTAGGGAAGACAAGACCCCCATCCTTTGGAGTCCACACTGAGCAAGTGATAGGATCGGTAATGGAAGTGGATAAGGCAAAATGGTAGTTCTTTTTTTTTTTTAAGATTTTATTTATTTATTTGAGAGAGGGAGAGACCACAAGACCGAGCAAGAGGGGTGGGGAGAGAGAGAAGCAGACCCCCCCGCTGAGCAGGGGGCCTGACTCCAGGCTCGATCCCAGGATTCTGGGATCATGACCCAAGTCGAAGGCAGACGCTTAACCCACTGAGCCACCCAGGTGCCCTGGAAATGGTAGTTCTTAATTTTTGAGGCTTTAATGAAATCCTGGAGTGGGAGAGGGCAGATGGGGACGTGAATGTTTTAGGAAGCCTTGGAACCAACCAAGAACACAGTAGCCATTGGTGCTGTCTTCTGGATTATGCTTTGAGAAACCTCTTTGGACTCATTCCCTCCACCTGGGATACTCTACTCCCCCCTCCCACAACCTGGGAAACTGCACATTCTAAATGTGTGTCATTTCCTCCCTGTGGTGGCCTTCCGTGATATGGCAGAATGTCTGGCCTCATTTGTCCTGTGTGTGTCTCTTCCACAACACCTCACTCACTGACCCTGTTAGTCACTGTTGTTGGGAGGTTGGGGAGCACTCCCCTTTAACTGAGCTCCATATCTTGTTTACCTATGTCATCTTCATCGTGGCCTGCCGTAGGGTACCTGGCCTACGTAAGGGCTCCAGTAGAGGTTTCTGTCATTTTTTTTCTTTTAGTCACCAGCCATAATTTTACACAAGCTTACTCACCTCCTCCTCACGGTGAGGAAACCGTCATAATCTCGTCTGAGAACAAGGGTGAACGAACCTCATGCTCAGAGAGGATGCCATCTTTAATAGGACAACAGGAGACTGCTAAGACGGCATTGCCCTCAAGTTAATTTATAAGTTCAACAAGATCCCCAAATAATACTAAAGTTCATTCTAAAAATAAACATGTGGAAATAGCCAGGAAAAATTTTAAGACAGCAAAATGAAAGGGGCTAGACCTACCATTATATTAAAACATATTATGAAGCTATACTAGTCAAAACTGGCACCAAGGAATAACCAAAATTATCAATGGAACAGAATAGAAAATCCAGAAATACAATCTATATGAAATAATCTATGCGGAAATTTAGTTTAAGAAAAGGCAGTCTCTCTCAAGGGGCGCCTGGGTGGCACAGCGGGTTAAGCGTCTGCCTTCAGCTCAGGGCGTGATCCCGGCGTTATAGGATCGAGCCCCACGTCAGGCTCCTCCGCTATGAACCTGCTTCTTCCTCTCCCACTCCCCCTGCTTGTGTTCCCTCTCTCGCTGGCTGTCTCTATCTCTGTCAAATAAATAAATAAAATCTTTTAAAAAAAAAAAAAAAGAAAGAAGAGAAAAGGCAGTCTCTCAACCCAGTGGGAAAGGAAGTATTATATAACAAAGGGTGGAGACAACTGGTTTACCATGGGGGGGGGGGACTAAATCTCTTACTCATTTCACCAAAATACGTAAATTGTAGGTAAATCAAAGTTTTAAATATTGAAAAATGAAATCATAAATTCTAAAAGAAAGCATATGTAAAGCTATAATCTTGGGGAAGGACAATTTTTCTAACCAGGACACAAAACCCAGCAGATAAGAAGTTTTTTAAAAATATTTTTAAATGTTAAATTTTAAATTCCCAAGGCGTAACCCCCACATATTTGGAATGTGCACATTTCCTCCTTTGATCCATGCCTGACCCTCCTTTCTCTCTATCCTAACTTCTTCCTCCTCCTCAGCCCTGTCACCCTTGACCTCCATTTCTGGAGGACAAATGCTGCATAAGGAGCCCTGATTCCCCAGCGCTCACACACTCTGCATTCTTTCAAACAATTGACAAGTCTCCAAAATTCTGAAAATCAGAGTCAGCCTGAAAACATGAATCTGGCTGGGGTCTTTCCTTTCCACGAACTGCTCTCAGACTAGAGGAAGATGAGAAGGAGAAAAGACAAGTGGAGAAGTGGCTTAGTTCTTTTGTTTCCTTTTAAAACTATCTTTTGACTCCTCATTTAATTGTTTGCATTTGGTTATCCATTAGGTTTATTCCTTGATTATAATTTTAAGGTAAATTTCTGATTAGAGCATTGCTAAAATGTTCTCTTAGGGGCCAGGGTCCTCCCAAGAACACACTGTCGGCCTGCAGGTCCTAAATGGTAAAAACTCTCACTTTTTTAATGGAAAAAGTCATTGGAAAAACTTCCAACTTTAAGAATTTCAAAACTTTTCTTGAAAAATGGGAAATGTGTGAAAGAAGCAGAACTGTGAATCCGAGGCTCCTCTCAGGTCACCAGAGCAAGCTCTTTGGGAGTGGCCCTGGCTCAGCCAGTTGGCTGGTAATGGGGGCTGGCTGACGCCTAACAACTTTCTTTCTCTCTGTCTGCCTCCCCCTGCAGCCCTCGTACGCTGAGTTTGATATTAGTGGAAATGTACTCGGTTTGATCTTCAACCAAGGAATGATCTGGTGAGCTATGCATTTTGTCTGGGGACCGCCTCCTCGGGGGAGTCAGAAAACTGGAATCCCAGGCTTGGCCTCCAACTAGCTGGGGGAAGAGGTTGCCCCAATCCTCAGGCCTCTCTGAACTGCCTCCTTTCAGATGACAAACAGAGGGCAAGATAGATGAGAACCAGGACCGTATCTCGCCCACCCATGTGCTGCCACGGACGGAGAGGGAAGGAGAGGGATGGAAGAAGATAGAAGGGGGAAGGAGAAGAAGGAAGGAAAAAGGAAGAAGTAGAGAGGGAAGGAAAGGGGAGGAAAAAGGGAGAAGGAGGAGAAGCAGAGGAGGAAAGGAAAGAAAGAGGAAGGAGGGAGAAAATAGGAAGGAGTGGAGGAGGAAAGGAGTCAAGGGGCTCCCTTGAGGCGGGGGTTAGAAACTAAGGCTGTGTAATTTCAGCCAAAGTCTTTTAAGAGGCCGAGGGCTTGCTGCAACCCAGCTTCTAATTCTCTTCCTTTAAGAACTTCCGATAGTTTTCTGAGCAGCAATGCTGTTTTAGGGGGACCATGGAGAAACAGACAGGAGGCCGAATAATTTGCTAGGTGCCTCGTGGTGAAGTGGTGGTTAAATCCTAGCCAGAACCCAAGCCAGCAGTGCTTGGAGGCCTCCCTCTCCCAAGGAATGGGTGGCTATGGCTTGGTGATAGATGTCCTGCTTAAATGGGAGACCCCTGCCCTTGGGACCTGCAGGGAAAGCAGCTAGGCCTCATGCTCCTAACCCATCGATCCCATTTCCTCCTGTCACCCTTCTCTGGCCTCTCCTGCTGTGGGGCCAACCAGGTGTGTGGTTTCTGCCCTTCCAGGATGGGCTCCTTCTACGCTCCGGGTCTAGTAGGCATCAACGTGCTGCGTCTGCTGACCTCCATGTACTTCCAGTGCTGGGCAGTGATGAGCAGCAACGTCCCCCACGAACGCGTGTTCAAAGCCTCCCGATCCAACAACTTCTACATGGGCCTCCTGCTTCTGGTGCTCTTCCTCAGCCTCCTGCCGGTGGCCTACACCATCATGTCCCTCCCGCCCTCCTTTGATTGCGGGCCATTCAGGTGCACAGTCTTGGTTGCGTGGGAGCAGCTCCTCTCCCAGGGCGGTCTGTTCAGAGAGCACTGGCTCAGAAGTCCTCTTTTAGTGTCACATCAGCCTGCAAAAGGCCGTGGAGCTCTGGGCACATCGTCAGAGCCCTTCAATGGCATTTTCTGCAAGAATGGAAATGTTCTATCGCTGCATGATGCCCTATGATAGCCACCAGCCACGTGTGGCTCTTAAGCACTTGCAATGAGGACCGAGAAGCTGAATTTCTTTATCTCATTATAATTCATTTTAATTTAAATAAGCACACACGGCTGATGGCTACCATATTGGACAGCGCAGCTCTGATCTTTTAACATGTGGATAACCTAGTGCCCTGGATTACCTTAGCATGGGATGGGTAACGGGGGGGATATTCTGAAGATGAAATAACCATACATTTGTCAGTGCCAATCACATGGGAAGTAGTGACTGAGACTCTTGACTGGGTCCCATGCTCTGCAGAGCATTTGTCAGCACTGTGGGTTCAGGGTATAAGTCAGACTAGTTCAGGAGACTGGGCATCGTATAAAGAAATCAATAATGGTGTAAGGAGGAGGTACACTGAGGAATAATATGCATCTGCTGCTCTCTTTCCCAAGCGTGAGACCCTCTGGAAACAAAGCCACCTCTCTACTCTGTAAGAAGGAGTTCTGTGGCTCAGGCAGTTTGGAGCATGCTGCCGCTTGTATCCGCCACCTTCTCACTTAGAAATGCTCGAGGCGCACTCTTTATTAATGGATCAGAAGAATCGGGCAATAAGATAATGTGTGCAAGCCAGCGTTTGCATCCTCCTTGACCACAGACTCTCCCTTTATTGTAACACGCATCCAGGGCCGGGAGCAGGGTGAGGCTGGTGAAGCACTGACTCTGTGCCCTCACAACCCTACGAGTGAGTAGCTCCCAGGGCCTCACCCAGCTCACTCTAGTCCTGGCTCTGTGCCTACCATCGTGGATCAACACACGGGGAAACGCTGATCTGGTACTTTCCCATTTAGGAGGGACTTACCTAGATAAAGCCTGTGGTCGGTGCCCCCCCCACGTGCTGTGGTGTTCAGAGACGCTAGTGGAGTGCTCGTGGCAATGAGGTCTGGCTGCACGGGGGTTTAGATGGAAGGAACTGGGGTGGGGGTCGCCTAAATCTACAGAAGAAGAATGTACTGAGCTGTAGAAGGCCTGGGATGCCAGGCTGAAGGGAGAGCCACATGATAGAAATGGTTAAAGCCTCTCTTGACTTCTTCCTAAGCAGGGTTTGGAGGGCTGAGCTCTGGGTGCAAATGCCGGTGCCCCTTTGCTCGGGCTGCCTACCTGCCCCCAGAGAGGAGGCCCATGAGCAGGCCTGAGCCATGCCTGGCCCTCACCATCTGCCCCGCCCTGGCTTCATTTGCTACCCTGAGAGGCCCTGACGGCCAACAGCCAGAGAGCAGGGAAAGGAACCTGAAAACGGAACTCAGAAGGAAACATGGCTGCCACTGCCTTCCTGTCACCGTTCTGATCAAAACTCACCAACAGCTAGAAGTTCATTCCTCAGATATTTTTACAGCTGTTCTCTCTCTAACTTGCTTCAGGTGTTTTCTCAGAGGTCACCTTCTCAGCGAGACCTTCCCTGGAGAACCTAACTAAAATGTCACATACACACACACACACACACACACACACACACACACAGATTTCTTAGTGTTTCTGCTTATTACATCTCCTTATCAACATCTAGCATGCCAGGCGTTTTGTTTATTTATCGTGTTTGTTGTCTGTCTCCTTCACCAGGACATAAGCTCCTTGAGGGTGTGATTTTTGGTTCCTTTCTCACTGCTTTATACCCAGTGTCCAGAATAGAACACCTGGTTTATGGTCAGTGCTCAAACTAGACCCTTCACATCGCAAAAATTCACTTTTACAGGGAGAAACAGGGTTTCAACCAGATCCAGACCGACAACGTAACTGGATGAGATGGGCAACATTGCATAACGTAGAGTTTTCATAAACAAAGTTTAATTGGAGCACAGCCACACACCCATTTGCTTACATATAATCTAATCTGTGGCTGCTTTCTCACTACAACAGCACAATGGAGTTGTTCCAGCAGAGACCATCTGGTTCCCAAAGCCTAACATCTTTATTATCAGCTCTTTCCAGAAAAAAATTCTCCCCCTGACTCAGAGCATAGACTCTAGCTGGAGTCAGCTCGGTCCTTTGTCAGCTGGGTCATCTCGAGAAGTTATTTAACTCCCTACACCACAAGTTAATTGCCTACAACATGGGAATATTTGTAGTGCCTCTGTCATAGTGTTGTTATGAGGATTTAGTGTATGCTTTGCAAAGTACTTAAAGGAGGGTGCTAATTTCCACGGTAAGGCATATACACGAGTTTGTGAAGCTGAGTCCTGCCCAAGCTGGGGGTAGCTGGTACTTCCAACAAGGCTATGAAGTTGGAAGCATTATCTACACCAGGGCTCAGCTACCTTTTTCCGGCAATAGCCTGATGGTAAATATTTTCAGCTTTGGGAATCAGGAGAAAAAATCAAGAATATTATGTAAATACTTATATAATTAGAGAAACAAATGGCCACAAAGTTTTTATTATTGACAAAATTCGAGATATGATAACAATAGAGTACAATTTTTTGTAATAGAGGTCTACCAATGAAAAGAATGGAGTTCTTGGGGGGAAGGCGGTGATAATATCTCACATAACAGGGCTTCAGAGTTACTGTTCTCTGTCATCAAATATCAATTTTACTGCTCAGAATGCCACCTTTGCTACCTGGATCCATCATTGTACCAGACGCGACAACACATCTCCTACCGTAGAAGAAACATTCCCATAAAACTTAACTACTGCTAAGCCATTGAACTGCTGTGCAGTGGGGCAAGTCAGAATCCTCGGCTTCTATTTCTGACAAAATGTACAGATCAGAAAATGATTAAGTTATGAGAACAAATCAAATTCACCATTGACACTATCGAGTGTAATTCCATGTGATAGATTCAAATATTTTCTGCAAATTACCTACTGATGAGTAAGACAGTGAATAACCAACCATAGTCTGTCCACACCTGAAATTTCACAAGCTTCATAAATTTGTCCAGCTAAGCCTTCTTCTTTTTTTTTTTTTTAAAGATTGTATGTATTTATTCGACAGGATAGAGACAGCCAGTGAGAGAGGGAACACAAGCAGGGGGAGTGGGAGAGGAAGAAGCAGGCTCATAGCAGAGGAGCCTGATGTGGAGCTCGATCCCATAACGCCGGGATCACGCCCTGAGCTGAAGGCAGACGCTTAACCGCTGTGCCACCCAGGCGCCCCTAAGCCTTCTTCTGCCCTGTATATATTTTGACCATTGTCAACTGTAGCATATCATAGCAGATCCCACTTCCCTTCAGGTGTACTGACTTCCATTCCATTCGGTTGCACTGAATTAATGTATTCTCAACTCTTTGAGAAAATTTCACCCGTATTTGTTCCCCACGGTACATTCATAGAAATCAGTTCTTCAGTCACTTCCAACTTGGCATGAACTCCTCAAATAAGCAACTGAGCAGCATCAGTAACATCTACTGACTCATCAAGAGCCAAGGAAAACCACTTGACATCATTGGCCTCCCTTTGAATACAACATTGTTCTCAATGTCCTCAACTCTTCAAGCAGTTGCTTTTGCCGGAAATTGTACAAGTCTCAAGCAAGTTTATTTTCTCCGGATGCGTTTCTTCAGCCCCTGCAATCAAACACAATTTAATTACTTCACCACTGGTCAGTGAGGAACATGATTTTGGAAAGGGGAGGAAAGGGGAGTCCTTGCTATATAGAGAACAAGAAGCTCAGCTGAACGATGTCCTACAGGTGTATGGAAATCTGAATCTGTAAATCATGAACTTGGATGTTTGGCTAAGGGGATTTCTAAGCAAAGTATTGAAAGTGCAACCTGTTTTCTTCCTGCTGCTTAGACTAGGATGTGAGAGGAAAGAGACAAATTGAGAAAAGAACTGATAAGCCAAAAGGAACCAGAACTGGATGATTTGGGAAATTCTCAGCCTGTCCAGATTGCAAAAGACACTAAAAACAGACTCACTGTCAAGAAAACATGCTCTAAAGAGAAAACCAAGGGGCAGGCTGGAAACTTTTTTGCTAGTGCCTCTGAAGGATCAAAAAACCTGAATATTCGGGATGCATGGCTCAGTCAGTTAAGCGTCTGCCTTTGGCTCAGGCCATGATCCCAAGGGCCTGGGATCGAGTCCTGCATCGGGCTCCTTGCTCAGCTGGGAGCCTGCTTCTCCCTCTGCCTGCCTTTTTCTCTCTGACAAATAAATAAATATAATCTTTTTTAAAAAAACCTGAATATTCATTCACGTGGAGGATTTTCTTAAGCTCGTAACTGGGATCCTCTCAACCATCACAGCAGAAGGCAAACATAGAGATAGAATTCTCCAGGAAAGATCTGCGTGGGACCCTCTTATCTAATGGACTGAATTCCCATGACATACATGGAAGACCCCCCCCAGGTATTTAAGAATGTCACATGAGCAGTAACACTGCCAGGTTTTACTGTTAGCTTATGGCTGACCCACCATTGTATTTTGGGAGTAAATAACTTGTTTTCTAGTTTCATGAGTCCATGGAGAGAGAAGAATTTTGCCCCAAGATGGATCAGACCCAGAGTCTCACCCACACGTGATTTAGATGGTGAGATTTGGGACTTTTGTGCTGATGATATTTAGATGAGATTTTGGACTGTGGGTTGATGCTCTAATGGGTTGCAACTTTGGGGGATGCAGGGATGGTGGTGAATGTATTTTGCAGGTGGGATGAATGTGAATCTTCGAGAACCCGAGAGCATATGGTGATGGGCTGAATAATGGCTCCCAGAGATACTTACATCCTAATCCCTGTGGATGTTACTTTATACAGCAAAAGGGCCTTTGCCAATGTGATTAAATTAAGGATCTTGAGGGGCACCTGGGTAGCGCAGTCGTTAAAGCGTCTGCCTTCAGCTCAGGGCGTGATCCTGGCGTTCCGGGATCGAGTCCCACATCGGGCTCCTCCGTTGGGAGCCTGCTTCTTCCTCTCCCACTCCCCCTGCTGTGTTCCCTCTCTCGCTGGCTGTCTCTCTGTCACATAAATAAATAAAATCTTTAAAAAAAAATAAATAAGGATCTTGAGATGGAGAGATTATCCTGGATTATCCAAGTGAGCCCTAAATCACCCAAGTGTCCTTCTAAGAGGGAGGCACAGGAGATTTGACTACAGAAGAACAGAAAGTGATGTGACCACGGAAGGAGAGATTTGAAGATTCTATGCTGCCAACTTTGAAGACGGAGGAAGCGGCCATGAGCCAAGGAATGCAAGGAATAAAGCACTAGATGCTGAAAAAGAAAGCAAGGAAACATCTAGAGCGTCCCCCTGAAGGGAGTGCAGCCCTGCCAACACCTTGATGTCAGCCCAGTGAAACACATCAGACTTTTGGCGTGCAGAGCTATAAGAGAACAAATTGGTATTGTTTGAAGTCACCTGTGTAGCAATTTGTTATAACACCCACTGGAAACTAATACATCACCTAATACATCATGATTCAAGGACAAAATAACCCATACTTAACTGAGACTTAAAAGCATAACAGGTGAAATTCACTTTTCTTGTTTTTACTTGACATGTCGACACTGATAATAATAAAAAAAGAATTAATTAAATGTCACAACATGGTGATACGCATGGCACTTAAAAGAGCTAAGCACTGAGATGGCCCCCCATGGTCTCTGACACAACTATTTCTCGTCGGCCACTAGAGCGCAAAAACAACCACAGACCGTATATACATAAATAGGCATGGCTGTGTTCCATTAATAATTTACTTAGCGACACAGAAGTTTGAATTTCCTCCTTCAATTTTTATATATCACAAAATATTCTTCTTTTTTTTCCCCACCCACTGAAATACATAAAAACCATTCTTCATTTTCAGGCCATAGGAAAACAAGTCACAAACCAAAGCTGGCCCATGGGCCGTTATTTGCCAATCCTTGATCAGTACTTTACAGAAGAGAAAAATGAAGCTTCTGGCTGCAACATTTTGGAAGGCACTTATCGTTTGATGGCCCCATACACAGTGTTTTGTATAAATTTGTATCTACACCCTCTAAACAATCCTCTGAGGCAAATATAATTATTATCCATGTTATACTATATCATTATTATGCTATATTATACAGATAAGGAAACTAGGGCAGAGAAATTTTCAGTATCTTGGCCAAAGATATCAAACCTCTGCAACACTGTCCAATAGAATTTTCTATGTGATGAAAAAATTCCATATCTGCTCTTCAAAAATAGGAGCTACTAGCCGCATAGTTACTGAGCACTTGAAATGTGAGAGTAAAACACTGAATTTTTAATTTTGCTTAATTTTTAAATCGATTTTTATTTTATTTTTAATAGCTACACTGGACAAGACAGCTGTAATGGGGAGAGCGAGGGAACGGATAGAAACAGGTGGAGAGAGAATAAGTAAATTATCCACTGTGCCCCACAGCTAAATGATGAAGCAGCAAGGATTTGAACCAGGAATTTCAAGCCCTAACGTCCATTTCTTGGCCCTGAAACTACCAACCAAAGCCCTCAGGGGACCATAGTCTCTGGGCAGGCATTTGTGGAAGTCAGCCTACGTAATGGTTCTTGAGTAGTTGAAGAAAATCAAAATTTCTGCTGCGACCTGTCCAGGAGCCTGTCCTGGGTGATCCGATCTCCTGAAACTATCGTTTGAAGACGAATTATAGGTATTTTTGAGCAGCCCCATGAAGTTGTCTCCCACATAAGCCTCTGGAGAACTCTTCCCTTCCACGGGGGCCCAGAGGGAGCTCCACGTTGATCTGATAGCCACCTGGCTGGCCATTTTCTCCCAGGACAGCAGAGGAGAAAACCCATTTTCATCTTGTTGAGGAAGGTGTCAGACCCAGGAGACCGATGTAGGCTGAGAAGTTCTGAGGTACCGAGGACATGACCACGGGGGGCTGACCAGCTATGAGACAGCCCCTCGTGGCGCATGTTTGATGCGCAGTTCCTTTGGAACAGAGCTCTGGTTCTTCCAGAAAAGCAGGGGTGAGTGGCAGCTTGGGACTCACGGGGACGCGGGCGCAGTTGTGTGTGCCACACGAGCTTTGTGTCGTGAGCTGTCATGTGTTCTCTCCTCTTCACAGTGGGAAAAACAGAATGTATGACGTCATCCAAGAGACGATTGAAAACGATTTTCCAACCTTCCTGGGCAAGATCTTCGCTTTCCTCGCCAACCCTGGCCTGATCGTCCCAGCTATCCTGCTGATGTTGTAAGTTAGCCAGGGCCCGTGGCTCTGCCTCCTGGCAACCTTCCCCTTACACTTGAGCCCCCCCCCCACCGCAGGTCCTTCTAGGTCCTTCTTCCCCCCCCCTTTTCCTTAATCTGCATTTCCCAGAAGCAGATCCTGCACAAAGATTCAAATGCAAATAGTTCACTGGGGAAGAGGAACGGATGTGAGATGGGGAAGGGGACAGCAAGGTCATTACCACTGGGAAGACTTTTACCACTGGGAAGACTCCTGCTGGAGAACTGAGCAAACAGTGGGTCTCAGAGTTATCCTGCTCAAGGGTGAGGGTTGGGGCATCTGTAGACCAGCGCCCATCGGTCACTGGTGGGTGGGACTGGGAAACCTAAAGGGGGAGAGAGGGGTGGGTTAGTTCCCCAGCAATCAGGGTCAGCTGCATTTTTGGGTCAAAGGGTTTCTGCAGGGGATGGAAGGGAAGCTCCAGGCACAGAGGTGAAGGAGCTGACAGCTGTAGTCTTTCAGGGGGCACAGGGGTCCAAGGAATACAGATGGGCATTGCCAGCTCCCTAGAAATATCAAAGACGTCTGGGCTCTGGGTCTCTGAGAAGCAGAGGGACTGATTCAGCCTGTCCCTGGGGACACTGGAGCATTTCCTCGCTCCCCACTCTCCCTCCCACCAAAGACCGAGAACCCCCAAGGGTAGTGGCTGATCTCTGCATCCCCAACACCAGCCCCAGGCCTAGAGCAGAGGAGGCAAATAACATGTTCAAGGAAGGAACAAGGGAAGAAAAAGAAAAGAAGGTGGGAAGCGAGAGTCCTGAATTTGAATGACCGTCATCAAAAATCTACTAGTGAAAACAATAGGGTCTTTTTTCTTTATAAAAACCTGTTTGGGAGTGCTTTTTTTAAACTGAAATATATTCCTAACATACAGAAAAGTACAGACAACATGAAAGGGATCACAAGAGTAAACAGATGGTACTAGCTTGCATTATTTGCTTCAGATCTGTCCCCTTACAAGAAATAAAATGTTACAGATACATTTCAGGCCGCTCCCAGCCCTGCTCTCTTCCTCCCTCCCCAGAAGTAACCGCTGTTGGAATTCGCTGTTATCATTTCCATACATGGTTTGGTGTTTTCATCACACGTGCTCATGTGGTCTCCTTTTCTGGGCTTTAAATGTCTTCAGGAATGGTTCACTTTCTCACTCAACATTATGTTTGGGGATGTATCCCTGTGGAGCACTACAATGGCTCGTCTCCGCTCTGCAGTAAGATGAAGCCGCAGTTTATCCTTCCGGTCCCTTTGCCGAGAGGCGGTTAGGTTGTTTCCACTTTTTCGCTATTGCAAGTGTGGTCCTTGGGCAAGTGTGTGACTCTGGAAGTGGAAGTGACCAGTCCTACGTATGTGTTTCTCCAGTCCTTCTAGAAAGTGCTGAATGGCTCCCCCAATTAGGTGTATTTCCTTACCTCCCTGATCGGAACATCTCCTGCTCCTCGTCCTGGCCTGAGACAGGACTGGCATGATAGTGACACCCTGGACGACCCCTTGACTGCCTGAGAAGATTCTGGAACCCAGACCTGATCCTGGCAGGTGGCAAAGGGAAGTGCTGAATTTGGGAACGGAGGCGCACAGCCACCCGGGAGCATTTCCTCCTCTCTGACCTCCAATTCCTCCCTAATAAACGGGTGGTTATTAGAAGAGAAGATGAGGCCTGGCCTTCAGAGTAGGGGCCTTGCAAAACAGATCCTGTTGCCTCCACCCGTCCTCCTGACTCCCCCTGAGTCTCTGCTCTGCAGGGGGCGCGGGGGGGTCACATGACAGCCTCTGACCCCCAAAGACAATGTGATTCCTCCTCTCTGGCTGGAGAGATCTCGTGGCCTCATTGAGGTGGCGATGGGTGGCCCCACCCTGCGAGGAAGGCTTAGAAGACCCAAGCTGGAGCAGCTAAGACTTGAAATCCAAGGAGAAATGTGACGAAGAAGGATGAACCTCGAAAGCTCCCAACTAACAGGCCAGCGAAGCACCCAATCCAGGTGGCACCTTGGCTTTTGTGGCCCCTTCCCTCTCGGGTGGTGCACCTCGGTCATAGCGCCTGACCTTAGGTCCTGTGAAAGGGAAGCCCAGGCTCTGGCCTCAGAGGTCACCCAGGCAGCCAGTGGGAGCTGGACTCTGAAAACCAGCCCAGGACCAGACACCCCATCAGTGCTCCCTAAGCAAGGACCCCCAGGCCTTTTGCATCTGTCCTTCCAGGCAAACTTGGAGCCAGCACTTAGCTCCCAGACCCTCCTCTCTTAGCCTTGATGACTGGGGAAGGAGCTTTGGCTTAAATGTGGGCTCCAACAAGTACTGATAGATGGGGTGACCTTGGGCAAAGTACTTAACCTCTCTGAGTTCCAGGATACTGATTTGGAAAGATGGGAGACATTCTTTCTACTTCGCGGGGTTGTCGTGAAAACCACGGAGATGTGGATTGGGAGGCACATGACACAGAGCCTGACCGAGGGCAGCTCCCCAGGAAGCATAAGCGGCTTCCTCTGCTTTCAAGAACCCCTGCCCCTCCCCCACCTCTTCCAATTTCCAAGAAGGATGATTCCTTTAGCCAACATTTACTGAGCACTCTGGGAACTAAAAATGTGTATGTCATTCCCACATTTAATAAAATAGAAAGCAAGGTGTCCAGAACCTTCTCCACATTAAGTGGGGAACTTAGGATAGTAGGGTATCTCTCCACCCTGCCCAGAGGCAACCTACTCCAGGAAGCCTGCCTGGAATCCTCCAGAAGGCGTCCAGCTCTTACCATTTTCCAAGACTACGGTACCACAGGAGGCTCACTTTTCTCTTGCAGCCTGGCCATCTACTACCTGAACTCAGTTTCCAAAAGCCTTTCCCGAGCTAATGCCCAGCTGAGAAAGAAAATCCAAGCGGTGAGTCTGTCGGGAGT
Organism: Ursus maritimus; assembly: GCF_017311325.1. Lineage (NCBI taxonomy): Eukaryota > Metazoa > Chordata > Mammalia > Carnivora > Ursidae > Ursus > Ursus maritimus. Next base: position 19,739,184 of record NW_024424675.1, on the reverse strand, counting down.
TTTCATTCAAAAATATGTCATGGTTTTGGTTTTTGCTAATTTGTTCTGTGAACCCAGTTGTATTATCTAAATGGCTCCCTTCTAAACCAGATCCCAAACTACCTGTATTATAGGAAGCCTTGTAAGACTAAACAGCATGCATTTCTATTTTGAGGATATTTGCAAGGCACACAATAATGATGGCTTAAATTTGGAGAGGTTGCTGAAGAACAGGAGAAATTCAATGGCCTCAAACAATGTTCATACATAAAACCAGTACCCCCAATAATACCTACAGATTCAAACTAATACTAGAAATACTAGAGAAAACACTGTCAGAATGACACAGTGCCTGTGCCCATGGCCTAAAGGGTCTCTTAAGCCCCAGGCCACACACAGGCAGCCTCTCTCTTCTGACCGCTCTCTTCTGCTCTCCCAGCACCCACCCCCCTCCTATAAACGGTGAAGGGCGGACCCCACCCCTTTCTAAGCCCTGTCCTCCTTGCTCCTCCATCCCTCTTCTGGAACTAATCTCATCTGCCTCACAGCCAGCTCCCCCTCGGCACCTCCCTCTGTTAATCTCACCGTCCTCCTGCCCAGATACAGAAAACCTTGAAATGCAGGATTGGTAGGGTTTCTGTCCTCCCCTGGCCAGACGTTCCTCCAAATGCTGGGCGAAGCTGACTGTCAGGCTGCCCTCTCCAACCAGTGGCGAGGACCAAGACCTGGCAATTTAAGGTCATTACCAAGAACCAAAGACAGAGTCCTTGTCCCCTAGATCTCGCCATCCCGGGCTCTAAGCCTCAAACACCCATTGCCCTGAGAACCGTTCATTCTTTTCCTGCAGCTCCGCGAAGTCGAGAAGAGCCACAAGTCTGTCAAAGGCAGAAAGACAGCCCAAGATTCAGAGGACACAGCTAAAGATGCCTCCAAAAATGCCACCCAGCTCCAACTCACCAAAGAAGGTAAACTCTATTTCATGACGATTGCTTCTTTACAGGGCCACATGGAAGGGTGTAGAGAGCATCTGCTGAGAAATCAGAGGGAGCTGGGATGAAGTCAGAATTCTGACAATTAGCTGTGCGAAGTTGGACACGTTAAGCTAAGAATGGATCATAGGTCCCACCTCATGGAGTGGGGAGAACGAGATGGGATTCGGCAAGAGGCGAGCTTCACAGAGTCCTGGCGCACTGAGAGGGAACCCATGACCACGAGCTCGGAGGGGCTTCTGTGACATGGGGAAGCATCTCCACTTCTCCTGACGGCTGTCTCCCTCACCTCTACCCACCAAGTCTCTCGCGGCGTTCTCTACGGTGACTCTTGACATTCGCCACAAGTGAGCCTTCTTTTCTGAAATGATTTCGTCTTCTTCACTTTCTCTCCTGAGCCTGACAGTGCCCCCGTGATATCCTCTTTCTATCTGGCTATTTAACCCAATGGAGGAGCACTGCTGACGTCCCACCCAGATGGCTCTAAGATGCCCTGAGGGTTGGCTGACAAGGGGGGGGGTCACAGTCACTGGCCTGGGGATGGGGGAGGTATTTGCTCTCTGTGTAGTTTCTAATGTTTTCTTTAGGAGGAGAATTGGATTTGAATCCAGCAGCCGCTAGTCCTACCTTAACCAGTTTGTATTCTTTTAAAAAAGAGAAACCCTGGAATATCTAGAATAAAAGGACGAGAAGTGGCCGCACGTGTTCCAAAGAAAGTGTCACAGGGCTTCAACGGGGAGTGGTCACAGACCATCTCCACCTTGAGAGAGGGAAGGTCAAATCAAAAGACACCATCTCTGGGATGACCCCATGTCCCAAAGCTTGTCCCGCTGTAAAATTAAACTGCATCAGCATGCTGTGATTTTGGCCTCCGATGCAGGAAGTGAACAAGACGCACAAGAAATGGCCGGAAGTTCAGGAGTTGGAATTTTTAGTGCAGAAGTTGTATTATTTATGTGATGACTTTATGACATAGAGGCAAGACCACAAAAAAGAGAAACGAAGGATATAACCGCATAGCAGTATCTCCCTGCAAGACGGACATCCTCCGTTGGCTTATTTTGAATTCTTGAGGTCCAACAGTGACCGAAGTGGCTGTGGAAGCAGGTGAGGAAGAACAAGGGACACCATGCGCCACCCGGCAAACACTGTGTTGGTACTGGAATACTTGTCAGTATCGTTATTGATGCTGGAATAGTAATGAATTACTACCGAATCCTTGGTAGCAAGTAAGCAAAGGGATGTTGCAGAAAGAGGACAGGAAGTCTGTGTCACAACAGAAGCTGTCCCTAGCGAGTCTCCCAAAATACGTGGAAGACATTTCGAAGCTGTAGACATTCTTGTTGGTCAGATCGGCTGGCAGTCCGTGGATGCCCTGAAAGGCTGGTTCAGGGTTGAAACGCAGAAGAGCGACTGGCTGGCAGCTTATCGTGACACTGAAGAAAATATTTGAAATCCCTTAATTGTCCCACATGGGGCAGGAAATGGAGCACATGCAATGTTATGTTGTGGTATCACCAACAAAACTGAGAAAATGGAATCCATTCCATTTCCATGTTCGGACACGGATGGACTTACATATGGAAGGAAAACAATAGGTGTACAAAATGTTTTCTGTGACAAACCAAGGAACTTATGCTGGTTTGACAGTGGTCGGCTCACGTCCCCACAGTCCCAATGTCCCCTTCCCCCTGACACACTTCTCCCCCCCTTGCTCTACTAGGCTGCTGCTTAAAAGTTTGACCTTCTCCAAATTTGAGTTTTTAGTACAGATCCAAAGCTCTTTCGATTTTGAGCTGCTTACCTCAGTCCTGCAGTGTTTGACTTTTTAAAAATTGGTGTGATCTGAACCATCAGTGGGAATGGGCTGTGGGGGAGCCTAGGAAGATGGCCGCCGGTGGCCTCCATGGCTGCCCTCACTTAGTTTCTCTTCTCGAAGTAGTCGCTAGAATGATACCCGTTACTGTAACAAACAGGCCCAAACAACTAATGACTCAAACACAATGAAAGTTTGCTTCTCACTCAACGTAAAGTCTAAATTGGGTGTTTCCACTTGACGGGCACTTTCTTCCCCAACACGGCGGGGATGCTGGCTCCTTCCACCCGGTGACTCTGCCTGCCCCAGACAGGTGCAAGGGGAGGAGCCCAGAGGAAGTGGGGCACATCAGAGTCTGGACTTCAGTCACGGGCCACATTCACCCACCAGGGAAACCCAGTCCATTTCTGTGTCCCAGGAACTGCGTTTGGTGTAGAACAAGCCAGTAATCACCCAAGGTCAGAGTTAGGGGAGGGGAAGGACACAAGGAAATGAAAGCGCTGGAAGTTGAATATGATTCCATGCAGGTTGCACAGCCCCTTCCAGCATCCAATGTGACCCTGGCAGCATCGTATGCCACCTGGGAGACTTACTGTTGTCCCAGCTTTATACTCCAGAAAACCAAGGCTCAGAGAGTCCAGTTTAAGGCCCACGTTCAAAACCTAGCTCTCCAGCTAGCAGATCATATTCTTCCAACAGATCTGTTTATGCCAAGGCCAGGCCAAGCTGCCTCCAGACGCCTGAGGACCATCTGACCATTCTCGCTTCACCAAATGGGCCTGAAATCCACACACAGAACAGGGCAGCTCCAGAGGGCTCCCATTCGCTACCAGGAAACTGAAACAAATTCCCCCACATCCTCATTCTTTGTCTTGGTTCCTTTTCCAGGGACAACACCTCACTCTGCCAGCCAAAACAAGACCCCAGACAAGAAGGCCCAGGATCCTGGGACCTCCAGTTCTGCCAGTGGGACCATGCTTCCTGCCTCCCGGCACCTCTCCATAGCTCGACCTCCCGGTGCCAGACCAGATTCTGGCCCAGCTTGGCCTCAGACTCATCCTTGGAGATCAGCCTCTAGAAAGAGTGCTCAGAGACCTCCCCACTGACAGCTGGGACTCACACAAGCTCCATCCTGGGGCTGATCCACGCACACACGCACGTTCTCTCTCCTCTCATTGTGGGAATTTCGATTACTTAGTCTCAGGCACTTGTTGGCTACCACAAGGGGAGGACAATGGTTTCGTCCACTCTTTAGGGGAGCTGAGTCTCCCCACTCCCCATAAACTGCCCTTCCCAGTATCTTGGTTCAGGCAGCTCTGGACCTTGCACTCACCATGGTTCCCTCGGCTCCAGACTTTGGGAGGAGGGGGCAGGGTCATGACCACCACCATGGACTTCTTTCATGGCACCCATGTTGGGACACTGGTTTCCGCTAACCTTACTAACTGGGAGGAGGATGCAGAGCGGCCCACATTCCTAACCATTACCTCTACCCAAAGGAGATGAGGTGGTTTAAATACAAGGTACAAGAAGTCTCTGAAAATAAAGGTAGTGAACCAAAGCCCAGCCATGGTGAGTAGGAAGGTGATTATCCCCCAGATCCCAGCCTGAGGGGAGCTGATGCCATTAAGCAGCAAAAATGCATGGGAACCTTCTAGCAGTGAGGCAAGGAGCAAGTATTTCTTCTAACTGAAGACAACTTAGATTGCTCAGGGCAGAAAAGTCCTTCTCAAGCACCAATTCGAAAAGGAATCTGATAGTCTGCTTATTGTGTGGGGAACGTTGAAGATGGTTTCTCTGAGGAGTTCAGCAGAGGGTGCAATGCAGAGCCTTGTCTCGGTGATTCTACGTTCAGCTAGTGTCACGTGCAGTTCTGTGCAGAATGACTCCTGGGCGGCACAAGCCAGGGAGGCCAGACCATTGAGAGGGCCTTGGCACCAAGGACAAAGCTCAGCAGCGCGCGAGTCACGATCTAAGACTCTGACGGCACAGGTGTCCTGCAGGTGGCTCCCTGCTCTCCTCTGCCCCACGTTCCCAGACCCCGGGGCGCAGCATAGCTTCGGGATCATCTCAGGCCATGTCTCTGACTGTTCTAAAGGGAGTCCTCTCCCCACTAGCGCCCAACCATGGCCTCAGGGGTTCTCAGGAGAATCCCCCACACCCTGGAAGTCAGGCAAAATCCTGGTGGGGAGATGGAGACTTTACAGAGATTTCATAAGCTATAAATTAAAGTAATTCCCAGGTTCCCTCCCAGCTCCTCCCCCTTCCCGGCCCAGCACCAGCCCTTCACACGTGACCTAGAATGGAGTGGGAATGGGGACACGTGACCAGGAGAAACAGATCAGTTCTTTCGCCCCCATCTGTCTCCAGGGAAGGCTAACGAAGATGTTGCTCGTGCCTCCTGTCCATGGAACTCAGGTCCAACCCCCAATCCCAAACTCTTGTGTGTCATATGCCTTCTTCTGGGAGGACACACGTTGGCCCTGAGCTTACCTGCCTGACACACTGACCCCGGGATCCAGGCAATCTAACCCAACCCAGCAGGACTGGGAGGCCCTAAAATGGTCACCATGTGACACCTGGCCTTCAAGACCAGCTGGCTGGGTAATGTCAGCCCTCCGGGGAGGGTAACAGGACGGGCCTGAGTCATCAGCCTCCTAGTGATTACTGTCAGGCTTCCAATGGCTACCAATATGCCTAAACACCCACCAAACACACAAACACACTACCCTGTTCTGGTGATGGCACAATTCTCTGTGAGGGAATATCTTCATTGTCTATTTCCGTACAACAGATAATCTCCCCAACTTAACCGCTTAAAAAAATAAGCACCGATCATCTCACACAGTTTCTGTGGGGCAACAGTTTGGGAGTGGCTTTGCTGGGCAGTTCTGGTTCTAGATATCGCTCAAGATCTCAGGTGGGGCTCCAGGCACTGGAGGATTTGACTGGGACTGCAAGATCTGTCCTCAGAATGGTTCGTACACGTGGCTGTTGGCGGGAGGCTTCAGTCCTTGCTGGCTATTAACAGGAGACTTTGATTACTCCCCACGTGGACCTCTCCGCAGGGCTGCTGGGCTGTCCTCACAACGCAGCAGCTGGTCTCCCCCAGAGAGAGAGAGAGAGAGAGAGAGGACAAGGGGGAAGCCACGCGCCTTTTATAACCTAGTCTCAGAAGTTACACCATCAATCGTACCGCTTTCTATCTGTTAGAACTCAGTCACTAAGTTTAGCTCGCACTCAAGGGAAGGAGATCAGGCACCGTCTCTTGAAGGGGGTTATCAAAGAATTTGTGGACATAATTTAACAGGAGGTTTCCTAATTCAAATAGTTGCAAGACCTCTCTCAAGACAACGCTAAAGATTTTTCAAGAGATGTCCATCAGAGAATTAGTTCATGGTGACTCCCAGGACCCTCAAGCAACAGGAAACTTCCAGTGAGCCAGGGAGACAGGCAGAGGAAGAAGGCATGGGTAAGAGAGGTGGTGGCTTTACAGCAGGAACGTGTTATTAGAGAGCAGTCCCATGATCTCTGATTCTTGGGTTTGACCCGCCAGCTCCTTCCATCTTAACACTTAGCTATTCAGCCTATCCAGGAGCCATCAGGCATGAAGATTTCTCTTTCTTCTTTCCTCCCTCCCTCCTTCTCTCTCCCTCTCTCTCTCTTTCTTTCTTTCCTCAGCTCACCTAAGAATGATTTGAAATAGAAAGTCTATTTAACAATTTATCCAGAGAACTATAACCGGTGTCTCACTGATATTACCGTAGTTCATACATTTCTTATTGGGGAGAAAATGAAACAGACACTGGATTTTCTCTGTCAGAGGCTATTTCTGCAATCAGAGCCTTTCATTTCTAATAAGCAACACACTCAATGTCCATAAAGAACTCCCCTGTACACAGACTTATGTAAGTAGAAACACACCTTTGGTGAAGATCAAGGGAGACACCTGACTTGCATACTCACAGAAACTGAGGAGTGAGGCACCAGCCATTAAGGAGAGCTGGGCCAGGTACCAACAGGGTCCACTATGCTGATGACCCTCCATTCAGTAGACTCCCTTCGGATATGCTCTGTAGAGCCCCACCCAAAGCTGGGGCACCTGAGTTCCTGTAAGGGATCATAAGAAACAAACCTGCATTGCAGAAAGGGACACTTGTCTCTTTTGACCTTGGCAGAAAGTGGGGAGAAAAAGTCTCCCTCGAGAATTTATAGCCACAAGGCAACCCTCACACAGAAAACCTAAATTCCCCCACCAATGGTACATCGCAAAAACCTCAAATGGAAAATTTTAATTGAAAGTACTCTTAGGTTAATAGTACCTCCGAGAAAGAGGGGGAGGAAAGCCAAGCGACCACAACAACAACAACAACAACGAATAGAAAGTACATAAGATGGGGCGCCTGGGTGGCACAGCGGTTAGGCGTCTGCCTTCGGCTCAGGGCGTGATCCCGGCGTTATGGGATCGAGCCCCACATCAGGCTCCTCTGCTATGAGCCTGCTTCTTCCTCTCCCACTCCCCCTGCTTGTGTTCCCTCTCTCCCTGGCTGTCTCTATCTCTGTCAAATAGATAAATAAAATCTTTTTTAAAAAAAAGAAAGAAAGAAAGTGCGTAAGATGATAGAAAAAGAATATATCAGGAATCAAAATAAATGCAAATGGACTAAGCTCTGCAGATAGACGGCAGAGATGATCAGATGAATATTTTATAATCCCATGCACTGTTTCCAACAGATACTTTCAAAACATACAGATAGAGTCAGGAGGGACTTTATCCCCTTTTTCCTAGGGAACAAAACTAAAATACAATCTTCAGGGGCAAAATCACCAGGTGTGGGAGTGCTGTCCAATTTCGTAAGTTAGGCTTGTTTTTGAGTGTTGAGAATTGCTAAGTAAAGACGGGTCTCTGCAGCACTGCACCAGATAATTCATTCTTCGACACAGTATTAGTTTGGAAAATGTGAAGAAAGGCCCAAGATCACGGTTGGGGTTGATGAGGTATAAAAAGCATACAGACATCTCTATCACTGAACCATGTCTGCCGAAGAGCCACGTAAACCTCACCTCCAAATTCTGTTACGAAGACTCTCCTAGTTGACACAGGTAAGACTAAGTGTCATGCATCATGCTATCTGCTCATAAATAACAGATATGATCACAGGCACGGGTAAGATCAAACATCCCTCAGGCTCAGATTCTGAACGCGAACAGCACTGGCTGAACAAAACATTTACCCTGTAATCCAAATTACTCTGGGCTTCGCAAGCTGCATCTAAAATCAGTTCAAGGATCTTCCTTGGATGCTTTACATTCTTCTGTGTCTATGGAAATAAATATTGCATGTATGTGTAACTCATTACCAAAGACTGTTGCAGGGGGTTCTTTCCACGATTGAGAAAAGGGCCAAGGAATTCCTGGAAGTCTTTCAAATTCAATGCGAGGGTTTTCCAGTCTAGAAATTAGTGTAGAGTGCCACCATCTTGTGTTTGTTTCACACAATTTCCTTTCCTGAAGCTCCCCCTACTGGCTGGAATTTAAAAAGCCCGTTCCATTTCCAGAGAGCCCCATTAGTGTTGTCAGGAGTAAAAACTCTGGGTTAATTAACACCAAAATGACACAGTGAGCCACAGCCTGGACTAAATTAAAAGGGACTAGATGCTGTAGAGTATGATCCTTCCGGTGAATGGACAGTTCTATCTACACGGAGAAAGTAAAGGCCCCAGGTGCCACATGACTTTCAAGCCTGGACTTGGAACACGCCCGGGGAAACCCACAACTCCCCTTCAGACCTGCTGCCCATGCAGGACACTTTCTCAGCTGGAACTTTCTGGGAAATCTATCTTGCATCTCACCTCCAAACTAATCTCCAATCAAAGTGTGTGCAATGGAGAATAAGAGTCTCATCTGACCCCAGCCACTCCTCCTGGCTTTTGTTCAAGGCTTCTCAGGTTCTAGATCTTACACACTAGATCCTCCAGTCTTTCGTCCAACTACTGACCAGGATGAACCTTACGTTTCTAGCAGTTCCTTCTTTCACTGCTGGCTTTTGCTTCCACGCACATTCCATCCTAGATCTCTAGATGACCTACACGTTCTTCTCTGACTACCTAGAACCCCTTCTAGCCGTGAAGTCTTCCCCAGGAACACGGGCCCAAGCGGTCTTCTGGTCTACCTCCCACCCTGCTGCGCCTCAGCCCTTGCTTACATTCAGTCTCCCGGGATCAGAAAGTCCCTGAAGTCAGAGGCCACGGGCTAGCAGCATCACTGTGTGTATTACTCTCCCAGATCTCTGCATTGCTGACTCCCCTGCTTGAGATCTCTGCTTAATGTTGCCTCTTCACTGAGGGCCTGTGTAAAATCGTGCTGCCTACTATACACAGCATTACGTGTTTACCTGAGTTTTCATCTCCCAGAATGTGAACTCCCTGATGGCAGTGGCTTACTTGGTTTGTTTCTACTGTGTCCCCAGCACATAGCTTTCTAGGTGGCGTACATACCTACCTGGCACGTAACAGGCACACACAACCCTTTTTTTTTTAAAGATTTTATTTATTTGTTTATTTACTTATTTATATATTTGACAGGGGAAGAGCACAAGCAGGGGGAGTGGCAGCCAGAAGGGGAGGGAGAAGCAGGCTCCCCACGGAGCAGGAGCCTGATGCGGGGCTTAATCCCAGGACCCCGGGATCATGACCTGAGCCGAAGGCAGACACTCCACCGACTGAGCCACCCACGCGCCCCAAAACCTTTCTTTTTTTTTTTTTTAACAAATGGAAAAATTAACTGATTCTGTAGCTTCTTGGGCACCCAGACTCCTGAACATCCTGACCGTCATCTGTAAAGGATGCTGGGTCACACAGTGTCCAAGGTGCTCCCGAGTTCAAAACTTACCTGTGTTCTTAGGGGCCAAAAAAAAGACTAGCTGAATTCAGTTGTTTAGTTTGGGTTCTGAGAAGATGAGCGGAGGCAGCTTTGGGCTCATTGCTCTGCTGCCTCCTCCCAGCACCTGCCACCACCCCATCTTCATGTCTGTGAGGTATCTGCAGACTAAAGGAGTGCACTGGGCCTAAGGCACCTATAATGATGCCAAGTTGTGGGGGCCCCACCGGAACCTGTAAGACTGAGCTGCCACGATACAATCAGGGGAGTAAATCTGAGGTTAGGCAGCTCGCCAGCTTGGGGCACCCCCAACTTTTTCACCAATAGCATCTTGCCTCCTTATCCAAAGGGTAAGCAATGTCCTTCACCAGACAGTGATGGGTGGCTGAGGTTTTTCAAAGAAAAAGAGAAGGAAACAACACTTAGGAAGCAGCAATGGGAAGCAAGAAGGATGTCAACCTTTGTCACCAATCCAAATAATGTATGGGTCATAACAGCATTCCTAGCAGAAACCAGAATACATGTGGAATTGAATTAGAAGGAAAATATTGCACACCAAAATTTGCAGACTACCACTAAAGCAGTATTTTGAGGTCAATGTGTATTTAAAAGGAAAAGTTGAAATTAACGAGCCAAGCGAGGTACAATGTGTACAAGCTTCCATATTATCCAGGTTCCAGCAGTGTTTAATCAGGGTGACAGACGATGAACCATCCGTCTACTACCACCGGCAGTAGAAAAATGGAATGCATCACTGTTTTACCGTGTAAAACTAAACTGTGTTAGAGGTGATCTGTCCACACGGGTGAGTTAGTGGCTGAAGTGGTAGAATTAAATCATGGCAGCGGGGTGTATTAAAAAATGCAGTGTCAGTAGATTCTATGGGATGCAATGGGAGAAGTGGGACTCCCCAGAGAACAGGTGCAAGGAAATGTCATCATAATTTATTTATTTATCATAAAGGGACAAAAGAAGACAATGAAAGACCACTAACACTTGTTGAGCCCCTACTACCTGCCCAGTGCCACCCCTGTGTCATACCCAGCCCCTAGATGTTCAATAAAATGTTTGTTGAAGGGATAAATGAATCCTCAGTGTTCATTCTGCAGAAGAAATGAAAGCTCAGGAAGGTGAGTGATTCACTTAGGTCACATTGTAAGTAGTAGAGCTGAGGTCTGAACCCAGGTTTACGGATTGATTCATATTTATTGCTGCTTAACAAATCATCCCAAAATTTAGTGGCTTAAAACCACAATATATTATTTCTCGCAATTCTGTGCATAGGTGGGGCTCAACTACACGGTTCTTCTCATGGTCCTGTTTGGGGTTGCTCATGTGGCTGCAGTCAGATGGTGGCAGGGGCTGGACACACAAAATGACTTTACTTACATGTCTCCTTTCTTGACAGGGACAGCTGCAAGGCTGGGCTCAGTTGAGCTGCTGGGAAAGCTAGACCTGCCCATGAAATATCAGGGCCTGTCCTTCTCTATGTGGTCTCTGCAGCAGAGTAGCTGAATTTCTCATAAGGTAACTCAAGGCTCCCAAGAATGCACACGGCGGAGGCTTGGCACGGGCACGGAATCTCTCCTGCCACATTCTATTGCCCAGAGTGAACCACAGACCCAGGCTGGTTCCTTGTGGGAGGACTACACGAGGACCTAATGCCAGGAGGCATGGATCATTGGGGGTCATTTTTGGACACTAGCTACCACAGCTGATTCTGAGACACCAAGCCCTTAACCTTCCTATGACTTCATGCCACAACGAGCACCTATAAACCGAACATGATTTAGGAAGATCATCCCAGCAACAGAGAGGAAGGTGGCTTAGAAAAGGGGAGACCAAAAGTTTTACCAAAGTCCACTTTGGTGGTGAAGAACTGAACCTCGGTAGGAATGAACCCGACCCAAAGGGAAGGAAGGTATGGTCTCTAATATCACACGCGGCAGAGATGCCCATTGCGGTCAGGATCATGAAGTATCGGGGAGATAGCTTAGTACAAGAGGTGGAGGTGAGGAAGCCAAAGGAATATTTTTAGTGTTTACCCCGTGTCCCATCTAATCATGAGTGTTTGTATCTCACCAGTGGAAATGCGGTTTTCTTCCGTCATTTCCTAGTTAGCATACTGCTTCGGCACAGCTCTTATATAACCAGAGGACTCAACTCTCTCCCAAGTATGACTATGGTTAACTTCCAGCTCAGTGACTCTCAGCCTTCTTGTATTTAATCCACAGAAATGTACTGTGGAAATACTATTAAGTTTGTATGTGTATACATGTATTTTACATGCATATGTATGTTTAGCTAAAGCAAAAAGTTTTACAGATCAATACCGTATGTGACATACTCTTATTTCTTATTCTCTATCATCCAATTTTTTTTAATGCTGGCAAAGAATGTCTAAATTAATTCTGCAATCCATTAATGGATTCTGACTTCTCCTTTGAAAACTCCGACTTTAGTAGATAAGCGCCTATAACCCTAGAAATATTTAGCATGAAGTACAGAAATAATTTAAAAATCAGTCATAGCATTAATATTTTCCATTACATTTTGGAATCACCTGCTTCATTTGGTATTTATAATTTAAGAGAATTTAACAAACTGATGTATGTAACTAATTTTGCAATTCCACTTTACAGTGTGAGCAATTGATTCAGACCCATGACTATGTAAATATATGTAACAGAATTCAATCACATTTTAAGCAATATTGAGACGGTGAAATTTTAAGTTTCACCTTACAAAGTTTCAACAGTGAGCTCACTACTTGGATTTTGTTTACCAACTAACTGAATTGGTCAAGAAGAAAATATGTTAAATGCATAAATGCGCTTTAGTTATGGGAATATATGGAATAAAAATCCCTTTAAGATTATTTTTTAAGGGGCACCTGGATGGCTCGGTCAGTTAAGCGTTTGCCTTTGGCTCAGGTCATGATCTCAGGGTCCTGGGATCCAGCCAGGCATTGGGCTCCCTGCTCACCGGGGAGCCTGCTTCTCCCTCTGCCTTTACCCCTGGCTTGTACTCTCTCTCTCAAATAAACAAACTCTTAAAAAAAAAAAAAAACCTACTAAAAAATTACCGGGGGCGCCTGGGTGGCACAGTGGTTAAGCGTCTGCCTTCGGCTCAGGGCGTGATCCCGGCGTTATGGGATCGAGCCCCACATCAGGCTCCTCTGCTGTGAGCCTGCTTCTTCCTCTCCCACTCCCCCTGCTTGTGTTCCCTCTCTCGCTGGCTGTCTCTGTCGAATAAATAAATAAAATCTTAAAAAAAAAAAAAATTACCGGTACATATACCACTTTAGGATAAACAAGTTTGGAGTTTATAATTCTAATATTAATTATTAAAGTAAAGGTAATTTTGAAAATAATCGCCAGAACGCCCAAAACCCGCCCTCAGGACATGGAAGAAGCTGCAGTTCACTTGGAGCTAACTGGGGGTTCCGCCGGCCGGCCGAGCAACACGTGGCCCTTCCAAAAGAACTGGTTCTTCTTACAGAGGAACCAGAAACCGATCTAGGAAGAGGTGAGATCGTGATTCTTTTCAACTTTATCGCCTGTAATAAATATTTTTTTTAAAAAATACAATACAACCGAAAAGCTCGAAGCTGGCCATGAGGAGCCGTCTCCTCGGGGTCCGCGCCAACGCGCCCCAGGCCCCGCTTCGGTCCGCGGGAGCAGGGTGGCCCCCGAGCTGGAAGCAGGGAAGAAGGGGTCCCGGGGGGGATGGGGCGCAAGGATTGGTCCCTGCCCCAGGTCACCCAAGCCGCGGAAAGCGGGCTCAGCAAGCTTCTGCACGAGAATGGTCGCCGCGACCCACGCGGGGCCTCCCGCCCGGCGCTTGTCCAGCTCTGCCATCCAGAATTACTACGATTGAAGACCCGAGGGGTTGCAATATTATTCGGAAAAGCGCCTTCTAGAACCGCTTTGCGGCCTTCAAGGCCGGGCCCCATCCCGCGCGTCCCCAGCAACCACGCCAGCCGGCGCCGCAGCAGAAGCCGGAAGGCCACCCGCGCGCCCGCGCTCCTCCTCCCGCCCTCCGGGCGCTACCACAGCGGCGGACCCCTCCGAAGGCCCGCAAAGGTACCGTCCCCGGCCTCTGATTGGCCGGCGGCGCGAGGGGCGTGGCCTCCGGAGCCTGGTTCCGCGCGCCAGAGCCCCCTCGCCGCATTGCGAGCCGGGCCAGGAGCGGGCGCCATGGTGAGGAGTGGTTGCGGGTGCGGACGGGATGAAGGCCCGAGGTCTGGGCCTGAGTTCGGGCGACAGCCGGGGCCGGAGCCGGGGCCAGAGCCTGCCTTGGGAGCCGCGGCGGGCGAACGCGGGGACCGCGCTGATGCTCGCTCCCCGGCTCTCTTCCAGGTGCTGCTACACGTGCTGTTCGAGCACGCGGTCGGCTACGCGCTGCTGGCGCTGAAGGAGGTGGAGGAGATCAGCTTGCTGCTGCCGCAGGTGGGTGAAGGAGGTGGTGGGCTCCCCGGCCGCGTCGCAGCCCCTTGGGCCCCCGGGCCCCGGCATGCACCGCGCGCTCCCACGTGGCCGGCCGCGCATTGGGGGGGTGCTCTGGGCCCGAAAGCTCCAGAGCCGGGGTCCATACCCGCGTTCGTGACTAGAGTCGCGTTAGGAGCATTGAGAAGGAAGCCCCCCTGGACTCCACCCCGTGCGATGAAGCCGACCGGGCTTTAGGGCCTGTCTGTAATCGGCTCATTTACGAAGCGTGCGGTTGGTTCTTGCACGCGACCAGGGCTGAGAACCGCTGCTTTACTGCGCCCTAGAGGCAAGAGCGAGGGAAGAAAACCACTCGTGTTCTCTTCTCCCCCAAGGTAGAGGAGTGTGTGCTCAACCTGGGCAAGTTCCACAACATCGTTCGTCTCGTGGCCTTTTGTCCCTTTGCCTCGTCCCAGGTTGCCTTGGAAAATGCTAACGCTGTGTCCGAAGGTGAGTCGGCCACAACCAAGTATTTTAGGGAGATAAGCGGAGGATTAGTTGCTGCTGCTCTTATCCTCGTGGGGAGTTTGTGATGGCATTTTCCTTTCCTCGGCTAATTTGTTGTAAATCTGCTAAGTGTTGGGCAGTATTTAGTGTATAGGATGTAGTTTAAAACAGTGCCCAAGGTCTGGGGATACGGTATACTGTATGTTTCACGTGCACAATCCAGGTCCTAGGCTTTGTGAGTGGTAAATGATTCTTCCGGGAAATCTGGTAGGGAGGCGTGGTTTAATGCTCAAGGTGGTTCTTCGGTCATTGTTGAAGTAATTGGAAAAGGCAATTTTGATACAGAAGAATCAAGCAAAAAGGTTTGGCTCCAGAAGGCAAATCAGATACGAAGTATTTGTCTCATTAGTGCCCCTGGGTATGTTTAAGATTTCAGTTCTGTACTTCACGCATGTGCTGTTGGACCTGAATCCTCTTCCTCCCATGGTTGATGCCGGCTTTGCAGTGATGACTTGAATCTGTCAATCCCCTGAGTTCAGTCACTGATGTCTCCATGTGTCTGAGCAAAGCCTGAAGCAAGGGAGGATGTAGGCATGCCATCTCGGCATGCCCTGTGGGACCAATGTAGGATCAGTTTGTCACTCAGTGGTTAGGGGGCAGGATCCCTTTTATGATTTCAGCCTTTTTCAGCATGTTAGTGGGAGCTCTGTTGTTTGCCTTGAGGTGTTGTTCATGAGGACCTCCGCCTGCTCTTGGAGACTCACCTGCCATCCAAAAAGAAGAAAGTCCTCCTGGGGGTTGGAGACCCCAAGATCGGTGCTGCTATACAAGAGGAGTTAGGGTACAACTGCCAGACCGGAGGCGTGATCGCGGAGATCCTGCGAGGTAGGCCCACCTATTAACATTCACGGCTTTCTTGACATCTTTGAGGGGGGATCTGAAAACCTAAGGAGGGTGCTCAAGGTTGCATCTGGGAAGCCCTTCTGCTTGGCTGGTGCCCATGGGGGCTGGAGCTGGCTTAGAACCTTTTCTTGCTCACAGTCTTGCCCTCCTCCAGGGGTTCGTCTGCACTTCCACAACCTGGTCAAGGGTCTGACAGATCTGTCTGCTTGTAAAGCCCAGTTGGGGCTGGGACACAGCTATTCTCGTGCCAAAGTTAAGTTCAATGTGAACCGGGTGGATAATATGATTATTCAGTCCATCAGCCTCCTGGACCAGCTGGATAAGGACATCAATACTTTCTCCATGCGTGTCAGGTAAAGTGCGCAAGCAACCCAAGAATGGGTGTTTAGCGAATTTTGAATGCTGAATTCAGGACTAGGTCCCGTGGGTAGAACAGGGTGGGGTGGGGCCGAGCCTCCCGGTGCTTACCACAGGCTGTGTTCTTACACTGACTGTACAGAAAGAGGAGGTAGAGTAAATCCACCCATATACACCCCAGCCCAGGCTCTTTGCCTGGTCTGTATTGTGAATGGGGGGACATGGAGTTGAGGTTTTGAATTGGCCTTGATCCCTTTTCTCTGGGCAAAGAATAGGTAAGGAGAAGGGGGAGGCTGTGGCTTGGAGGCCTAGCTGCTGGGCCGGGAGTGACTGTGGCTCCTTGCAGGGAGTGGTATGGGTATCACTTTCCGGAGCTGGTGAAGATCATCAACGACAATGCCACGTACTGCCGCCTTGCTCAGTTCATTGGAAACCGAAGGGAGCTAAATGAAGAGAAGCTGGAGAAGCTGGAAGAGCTGACGATGGATGGGGCCAAGGCTAAGGCTATTCTGGATGCCTCGCGATCCTCCATGGGTCAGTACAGCCTAGTGGCCAAAGTAAGTTTGGTGCTATGGATGTCTGGTCCTGCGTTCACACTGGCTGTCCCTTAGGCATGGACATATCAGCCATCGACTTGATAAACATCGAGAGCTTCTCCAGCCGTGTGGTGTCCTTGTCAGAATACCGCCAGAGCCTGCATACTTACCTGCGGTCCAAGATGAGCCAAGTGGCCCCCAGCCTCTCAGCCCTAATTGGGGAAGCGGTGCGTCATGGGGAACACAAAATGGGGCTAAGGAATGTTACAACGTAGGTCTGTGCTGCTGTATTTCCTGACCCACTGTTACCTTCCCCGGTTGTACTTGATGGCGAGAAGCGGAATTATGCAGTTGATAGATGGCCATTCCAGCTTCTCTAATTCCTCGAATCCTTTTCCAGGTAGGTGCACGTCTCATTGCTCATGCTGGCAGCCTCACCAACCTGGCCAAGTATCCCGCGTCCACAGTGCAGATCCTTGGGGCTGAAAAGGCCCTGTTCAGGTACCAGTGAGGGCACCTGCCCACACTCAGGTGCCACTTCTGGTGCCCACTGCTTGTTTGGGGATCACGGTGATGGCTGACCAGGGCTCCCTGACCTATACAGACCTCTGCTATGGGGGTGATGGCCAGTCCTGGTGTCTGAGTGATTCCCAGGGCCCAGCAAAGGGACGAGATTTCCAGGTCAGCGACATTGGATGCCTTCCCTGTGCCTCTGGGAGCTGTGGGTTGGCATGAGGTGGGGTCACCAGCCTGAGGCTCACTCTGGAGACTGAGGGTACAGGGGAGGGGAGGAGCTGCCATGGCTAATAGGGTTGAAATTTCTGATCTTAAAACTCCCCACTAAATATTCTTCTCCCAGAGCCCTGAAGACAAGGGGTAACACCCCAAAATACGGACTCATTTTCCACTCCACCTTCATTGGCCGAGCAGCTGCCAAGAACAAAGGCCGCATCTCCCGATACCTGGCAAACAAATGCAGTATCGCCTCGCGAATCGATTGCTTCTCTGGTATGGGCGGGGCTGGGAGGAGAAGGGCTGGGAGGGAGGGAGGCCGACTGCCCAGCAGCTTCTACAATGATGGCAGTATTTTTCGTCAACAGCAGTTCACCTAGTGAGTGTTGATACTTTGGGTCTGAGTGAAGCTGAGGGTAGAGGGCAAACAGGGTGGGGAGTAGCTGGCCCTTTAGGGGCTGTCAGGCTTTGTTTATCCACACATACACACACACATCCAGAGGTGCCCACAAGTGTATTTGGGGAGAAGCTTCGAGAGCAAGTCGAGGAGCGGCTGTCCTTCTATGAGACAGGAGAGATTCCACGCAAGAATCTGGATGTCATGAAGGAGGCAATGGTTCAGGTCAGTTGGGGCTGTGCTGGGTGGGGGGAGGACCCGAGCTGGCTGTTGGAGGTGATGAACTGGCTTAGCCTGACCTTGTGGAGTGGAGGCAAAAAACTGATTTAATGAGCCTGATCCAGTGAAGCCGGAAGGGAGGCCTGGAGAGCCTACAGTCTTTGGGGCCTCTTTAGCACCTTTCTTTGGCCAGGCAGAGGAAGCGGCTGCTGAGATGGCTAGGAAGCTGGAGAAGCAGGAGAAGAAACGCCTGAAGAAGGAGAAGAAACGGCTGGCCGCCCTGGCCCTCGCGTCTTCAGAAAACAGCAGCAGTACCCCGGAGGAGTGTGAGGTCAGTAGGCAGGCCAGCCCTCAGCCCGGGGTGAAGACCCTGGATGTGGGTTCTCAACAGCAGAACAGAGGGTGTGCTACCTCAAGCCGTGGTCTTGAGTCCAGGCTTTTGGACTGAAATAAGGACCTGAAACATCTCAACTACCTCTTGATTCTATAGGAAGGAGATAGGTGCAGAGAGAACTGGCTCAGGAGCCCAGAGAGCTGGTTGTAGCACCCCCCAGTCCCTGGGCAAGTGTTCTGTCCTCAGCTGCCTCCCAGGAGTCCTCCAACCGGGGGTAGTGTAAACCCCTGCTGTGTGTGTTCTCAGCCGTGTGTCGGAGGCGGTAGCCTTTCCTAGTGGGGCTTGGGGCAGGGAGGTCTCCACGATGCTACATCAGGGTCCCCCGCCTGGGATTTTCATGGAGTGCCCAGTTTGTCAAGTAGTTTTTCAGGGTCCCCTTTGCAACATGGCATGGTGGTTCTATCGTGGTCTTTTCTATAAGCTATTTCACAGGCTGAGAGAACATTCTCCCTCAGTGGGAGTCACTCTTGGGGTGGATTTCCAGTGTCTGTTAAAAACCACCCCAGAAACACTGGGCAATTTTCACATTTCTACATCTTTCTGCCCCAACTGCTTAGTTGCTGGAATTTTAATAGAGCTGTGTGTGTTCATACAATGGGTGACAGTTTCATGCCTATTTCATTCTTCAGGAGACAAGTGAAAGACCCAAAAAGAAGAAAAAGCAAAAGCCCCAGGAGACTCCACAGGAGAATGGAATGGAAGACTCATCTGTCCCTGTCTCCAAACCCAAGAAAAAGAGATCTTTTTCCAAGGAGGAGCTGGCTAGTAGTGACCTTGAAGAGACAGCTGGCAGTGTCAGTCTTCCCAAGAGGAAGAAATCTGCCCCCAAAGAGGAACCAGGTAGTGACGCTGAAGAGGCGGGAAACAGGAGTGTCCCCAAGAAAAAGAGGAAATTCTCTTCCAAGGAGGAGCCACTCAGCAGTGGACCTGAAGAAGCTGTTGGCAGCAAAAGCAGCAGCTCCAAGAAAAAGAAAAAGCTTCAGAAGCTATCCCAGGAAGATTAGAATGGACGCTCACCCGGTGGGGGCATAAACCACGTGACCTTCCCCAACCCATTCCTATGTCCCAATAAAAACAACTTCACAAGAGTCAGGACATATGTTTTATTGAACACCTTACATGGGTATGGGTGGGACCTATGGTTGAGGCAGAGCACCAATGACCGCCTCAGTGAAGTCTTGGCAGGTGGCATAGCCACCCATGTCAGAAGTTCGAACCTGTAGGGGAGAATTGTCATCATCCCTGTGGCCTAGGCCCCAACCCTAACCTCTCCCCCACCCCCCACCCCCACCTGATAACACCGGTCCCTAAGGAAGCCAGCCCCAGGACAACCTAGGCTCTGCCCAGAAGATGGTTTTGGTCTAAAGGGTTAAGAACTCTTCTCTGGTCCACTGTACTGAAGGGGGGTGTAGGTAGTATGGTCCTTGGGAGGTTGGAGGGAATAAAGGGGTCTAGCCCCCATGGGGGTGCAGGTGGCCGATGACAGACTTGATGAAGTCGGTTGTGGTGCTGTAGCCGCCCATGTCTCGAGTCCGCACCTACAGCCACCACCGGCAACAGCCGTGGGGAAGAAGAGAAGAGAGCCCATGAAGGGGGGATAGGGCAATGGGATGGAAATGGAATCCAAGAAAGGATGGCAAGGCCAGGAAGAAGATGCAGTGCAGCAGAGTCGCAAGGAGGCGGCCGGGTTTGGGAGAGCGTGGGCCCAGCCGCTCCTGGCTGCGGGCCAGAGCCGCGCTCAGAGCTGCGCTGCAGCCGGGGCAGGATGGAGGGAGGCTGAGCATGAAGTGAGATGGGAAATGCACGTCAGAGACAGGATGAGGATGCCTTGGAGAAAATCAGACCAGGTGGGGGGAAAGGAGGCCAGGGAATGCAGCCGAGGATGGGCTTCCAGGTGTGGAGAGCCCGACACCTGTGCCTCACCCTGCCTGCTATCTCCCTCTGCTCCTCCATCCCCCGTGCTCTCCCCGGACAGAGAGCCCAGAGAGCCGCAAGTGCTGCATTAAGACGGCCATAAAAGAGCCAACGGATGGAGCAGGAAAGAGGGAATAGCAGACGGTAACCAAGAGGCGAAGAAGAGCCAGAGGATGAAACAGCCAGGAGAAGGGAGGTGAAGAACAGCCCTGAGAGCCACAGGGGAAGATCAGAGAGCAGATGATGTTCTGGGGACCTCGAGGGAAAGGAGGCCCCAAATCAGGTTCCCCAAAGAGGAGTGCCAAGGCCCTGAACCCACAGCCTTCCTGACTCACCTTGCCAACTTTGATCACCTTCTTCACCGCATCTGCAATCATGTTGGAGTGATACTCGAGACTGTCAGTGTGGACAGGAAGGAACTGAGATTCTCCCCACAGCATTCCCAATTTCCTCGTCTATGCTCCCCCTTAAAACACCCAGCCCCGGCCCCGGCCCGCCACGACCTGCTTGAGAGACCTACTTGAGATGCCGCAGCATGTTGGAAGCTGAGAGCAGCATGGCTGTGGGGTTGGCTATGTTCCTGCCCACTGCCTGGGCAAATGGGTGCCGGGCACCCTGCGCAGAGAGAGCAGACCAGAGTCACTGGGGGCAGACGTTATGCAGAGGCTGAGGTCAGGGAAGGGCATTAGGAAAGAGAGATCAGGCCAGGGCCACTGAGAAGAGGCATGGGAGAGGGGGACAGAGCACACCAGAGTCACTTAGGCGGGGGACACATTGGGAGGTAGCTATCAAGGGACCTCAAGTCAGAAGACAGGCATGCAGAGAGGGAAGAGGGGACCTCACTCACCGTCTCAAAGACTGCATACTCTGCACTATAGCTCTCACCGGGGACCACACCAGCTCCCCCGACCAAGCCAGCAGCCAGATTGTCAATAATATTCCCGTAGAGATTGGGCATCACCAGCACATCAAACTGGTAAGGATTCTGCACCAGCTAGGGGGCACAATGTGGGCAATTGACAAGAGAAGTGAGCTCTGCTCCCTGCCCATCCCTGGCACCGCGAGAGCAGAGACTCAGGGAGGACGTTACCTGCATGCAGCAGTTGTCTATGATCATCGTCTCGAACTTGATTTTGGGGTACAGTTCAGCAACCTCCTCACAGCACTGCAGGAACAACCCGTCCCCAAGTTTCCTGTCCGTGGGCCAAAGGGAACAGATTCAGTCATGAGAGTGCAAGGGGCTACCTTCCCAGGAGCCTACCCCGTGCAAAGCCGTGTCCCTCACATGATGTTGGCCTTGTGGACAGCCGTGACCTTGCCCCGCCCCTTCTTGGTGGCATAGTCAAAGGCAAACTTTGCAATCCGCTGAGATTTGGTTCGAGTGACAATCTTCAAGCACTCAATCACACCCCTTGCACTCTGGGTAAGAAGAGAGAAGCAGCCAGGTGACCCTGGAAAGAAGGGAAGGAGCTATGCCGCTCTCCCACCTTCACCCCTGGCCTCCCCAATGTCTAGGGCCTCACCTCATGTTCCAGTGAGCTGTATTCCCCTTCTGTCTGCTCTCGAATGATCACGAGATCTAGATTGTTGTGTCGAGTCTTGTACCCCGGAAGTGATTTCACATGGACTACATTGGCAAACAAGTCCAACTTACGCCTGGGGGTGGGACAACGCCATCAGCACTACGCCTGGTGCTCCAGGACTCCTCTGACCCATGGCCCCCACCACCTACCTCAGCCGCATATCGTAGGAGGCTAGCTCCCCCTTATACTCCATCGGGGTATGGATCTTTCCTGCGTAAACAAAGGGGTCGGGGTTGGGCACAGGCCAAGCCCAAGGGAACCCAGATCAGTGTCTGATCCTCTCAGTGACATGATGCAACCCAACCTCTCATCTCCCACTCCCAAATCTGTGACTAGTCTTTAAGTGCCTCTGAAGGCAAAAAAAAAAAAAAAAAAAACAGTTAAAACCAGTGTTTTATTTTTAGTCATTGTATTTAATTTAGTTTAAAACTTCAAAATGACCTAAAAGAAGGACAGAAAACTTTTTCATGTGATCAAAGAGCCTGGGTTTAATAGGCTGAGAAACAATGCTAAGGGATTTATGACCCTTCTTGATGCTGGCATGTCTACCTACTTGACATTTTTTTCAACCCATACTTTCAGCCAAGCCTTAGGTTAAGGGAGTACAATAGGCTGAACAGTGACCCCAAAATGGTATGTCCATGCCCAGCCCCTAGAACCTGTAAATGTGACCTTATTTGGGAAAACAGTGTTTGCAGACATAATTAAGGATCTTGAGATGAAATCATCTTGAATTAGGGTAGGCCCTAAATCCAATGACAAGTCCTTCTACAGGAAAAGAAAGAGAGACAGATACACAGACACAGAGAGGGAAAAGCCATATGAAGACTGAGGCAGAGACTGTAGTAATACATCTATGAGCCAAGAAACACCAAGGAACACCAGGAGCCACCAGTAGCTGGAAGAGGCGAGGAAGCATTCTCCTTTAAGTCTTCAAAGGAAGCCCTTCCAACACCTTAATTTTGGGATTCTGGCCTTCAGAACTGTGAGAACAGATTTTGTTATTTTAGGCCACTAGCTTTGAGGTAATGTGTACAGCAGCCCTAGGAAACTATAATAGAGTGAGAACTAGTCTAACAGGTAGCATCAAAGGAAGAACATTCTGGGCAGAAGTAACAACCTAAGTCAAGATAGTACATGTATTTGGAAACTAACGGTCCAGTGTGACCAAAGCACAGAACCAGTGTTATGGGAATAAAAGCAGAAGAGCTGAGAGTCAGCTTATGAAGAACTTACTT
The DNA here is from genome assembly GCF_017311325.1 of Ursus maritimus. Taxonomy (NCBI): domain Eukaryota; kingdom Metazoa; phylum Chordata; class Mammalia; order Carnivora; family Ursidae; genus Ursus; species Ursus maritimus. The sequence goes on along the minus strand of NW_024424675.1, from coordinate 19,716,314 downwards.
TCCTATGCTAAGGCTGGGCCTGGCAAAGTCATGTTGGTCTTTCCAAAAGAAGAGATGCAGAAGATGGATTGTAGGGGCAGAACTGGAAGCCGAAGAAAAACAATCTAATGAGATTAAAGCAGAGAAGCAGAGGGGAATACAGAAGAAAAGAGGCAGCTAGAAGCGGCATTCTAGAAACACAATTAACAACATGTAATGACCCATGATGTAGCCCCCTGACAGACTTCAAACCCTTGAAGCCTTCCTGCAAAGACAGCTCACATGATCTCTCAACTCCTGAGTTAAAAGACAGAAGAAACAAATGACCACAAAATAGTGATGGGAGCTTGGGGGACTTAATATGTCAGCATGTCCAGAAAGATGATTAAACAGCATTTGTTCACATGATTTTAAAGGGCACATGGGTGGAGTAGCAAAGGGGCACGCATACCAATGATGGCCACCTTGTTCTCCTTCATGGAACTCAACACCTGCTCCAGCTTCTCCTCTGATGCCATATTCTGCACCTCGCTCAGGTGATGCTCCTGGAACTCCACTGGGACAGAGGCAGCCTTCGGGGACATGTCCCCAAAATCTCCAGGTCAGGATCGAATATGTCCTTTCCACCCCACCCCACAGTCCGTGCTGGCTGATGCCCCCATGGCACTCACCTTGAACACCTCCTTGACTGCGTGCATCAGTTCAGGTCCCACGCCGTCTCCTGGCAGCATCGTCACGGGAAAGGCTCCCTCCACCCTCATGTCCTCAGCCTGCAAGCGGTGCCATCAGAGCTAGAGCTGGGGCTGCAGCACAGACTCCCGGGGAGAGGGAATGAGGGGACAGAGGAGTGGGCACACCGCACTCGGACTTGCCCTTACCTGGCTCCGCGAGGCGGCGTGAGCCACGGCCGAGGTACACAGGTTCCTCCATGCCCCGGAATTCGGGGCGGCGACCAGCGCCTGCGACACAGACGCGCACGCCTGTGAGGTCGGGTACGGGAGGCCCAGACCCCGGATACTGCAGTGAGCCCGGTGCAAGCCCGCCGCTCCCCCGCCCGCCCCCGGCGCGACCTGACCCCGGGCCTCACTCGGGTCAAACAGCGGACACCTATGAGAGCTGCCATGTTCTCAGCAGGAAGTCCCGGGGGAAGTGACGCCGGACGCCGGCGTGGCCCGGCACCCCGACTTCCGGTCCGCGAAATACACGGGTATCGGGCGGTGGGCGGTTCTCTGTTCCCCGACCGACACCACCTGTCCTCTCCTGTGGCTCTTGCTCCTTCCTCGTCTTCTCCTTGTCCCTTGCCCTGGAGCCTGACGGGACACACAACCGCTTTGTCTGTTGCTTTGTTTTCAGTCTCCATATTTAATTTATGTTGAAACTAACACTGAAGAAGATGAGATTTTATGCGAGTACTTGAGTTGAACGGGTTGAGAAACAATACTGAGAAATCTGTCTTTTCTTAATGTTTTTGTGTCCATGGCTTTGTTACTGTCTTAGCCAATACTCGCAGAACATTCGTATGTGAGGCACTAAAAGAGTACCTGAACACAACACAGTCCATGGGGAAAGGTATGTGTCTGTTTTCTCCTGCGATCTCCTAGCCTAACCAGTTACTCGGTGTTAATCAAATTTTCTCGTTGTTTTTTCCGATGTGGTCTTCTTCGTTGCTCTGACAGTTGTTTCCCTAATAGTGTGTCCCAGGCCTCAACTACCCTGGGCAGGACCAATAACCGGAGACAGAAATTACTTCAAGCATGTAAGTGTGACCAAAGGGAAATTTTTAACTAAGTAACTAATTTTTTTTTTTAATGCTTTACTAACCTCGCCAGCCAGGTGCTCCCAGACTGATTTTTAAAATTCCATACATGTGCTGTTTACAGGTGACCTGCAAAACAAAATGGCACAGGAGGATTTGCCTAAACCCATATTCTAGAAGCGTGGTTTTGGACCACTTGCCCAAAGTGGACCAGGGGCATTTGTTAATAATGCAGACTTAGGAGTTCTACCCCAGACTTGCAGAATCTGAGTCTCAAGATTGGGGCCCCAGAAAATACATTTCTAACAGGCACTTCCAGATGATACACACTGAAAGTCAAACACTAGCTAGGTTCTCTAATTCATATACTTCATCTGTCTGAAAAGTGCTGGGCATTCTGCCATCCCAAGGGCAGGAATGTAGTCATTCTAACCTTAGGGCCACGTACAGGCTTTGTGCCTCCTTCTCTGCATTCCTTTAGACAGAGCATTCTCTACAGTAGTGGGAGGAAAGATTTATAGATTTAAAGATTAGATAATGTGTAAGAGTCTTGAACGAATGAAAAGTGCTGTGTAGCTTTAAGGCTGCTATAAATATTATAGTTAATATAATTAATGTATACTATTAATATAATCTACTCCTCAATCTCCATTCATTTATCCCATGAAACAAATCAAAACTAGAGAGCGTTAGGGACACCTGGGTGGCTCAGTCAGTTAAACATTTGCCTTCAGTTCAGGTCATGATCTTGGGGTCCTGGGATCGAGTACCGCATCAGGCTCCTTGCTCAGCCAGAGGCCTGCTTCTCCCTCTCCCTCTGCCTGCCATTCCCCCTGCTTTTTCCTCCTGCTTGTGCTCTAACAGATGAATAAATAAGATCTTTAAATAAATAAATAAATAAATAAATAAATAAATAAATAAAAGCTCTCGCTTAAAAAAAAAAAAGAGCATCAGGGGCACCTGGGTGGCTCAGTCACTTGAGTGACCAGCTCTTGATCTCAGCTCAGATCTTGATCTCAGGGTCGTGAGTTCAAGCCCCACGCGGCACTCCCAGAGTCTGCTTAAAAAAAAAAAACAAAAAAACCTAGACTCCCTAGTCCCAACTTCCACACTGCTATTGCCATCCACCCCCATTTTTCTCCTCCAAATATAACTCTGATGAAGAAAAAGTGAGAGATTTACTCTTCTTAAAAATTTATATTTTCTGTTACTTTAGGAAATTTAGGGTGAGAAAGAAGAGAGATGTGCCATCTTGATCCAATCTCTGGTGATAATCTAATTTTAATCCCCCAAAATATTAATTTTCTTGAGAATAACTACAACATTAATTTTCATCCCTAAATTCTGCCCAGCCTGACATTCAAGTAATATCTAAGACATTCTGCCCTTAATTGAGCCCAGCCTGACTTTCAAGTATCTAACTAATATGAAACCATGTGGCTGTCCCCAGTGTGAAAAGGACTGATGAAGGGTACCAGTTGACTCAAGCTGAGATGAGACCATCATTGTCTGAAGGCCATTGTGTCTTCCCTATGAGCTTGGCAAGCTCTCCTGGCCTTCCCAGTCTCCAGGAAGGCATCTCTCATTGATACTGCCTGAGAATGGGGAAGTTTAGCCAGGACCCTTGAAAAGTTCCTCAAACAGTCTCTTGGGCAGCGGAGGGACTGCTTAACTGTTAAACAGCCTGTTGAACTGTTAAGAAGCATATAGTGTGAGGCTGAGTCAATTGAATGTCAGTTTCCTAGGCCTACAGATCTCTAGTACAGGGGTCTTAACCTGGGGTCGACAGAGTCTACAGGTGTCCATGAATACAAACCAGTATCATGAACTTGGATGGGGAAAATCCAAAAATCACATCTTTATTCTTACTAACCTCCAACTGAAATTTAGCACTTCCTTTCATTATGAAGGTAGAATGAAATCGTAGTGCCACGGTGTAGTACCCTTGACTTTGTCACGAATAGAAATTACATTTCATTCCACATTTCACTTAGGCCCTGCATGGTCTAACCTTCCTGGCATCTCCGTGGCTCTTGGAGGCTCCATTTGTCCACCGACAACCCACCAGAGAAGGGGGTAGCTGTGAGCCGTTGACAGCTGACATCCGAAGCAGGTGAGGAACTGGCTGCACCAGCTGGCAGAGGATCTGAACAAGGCAGCTACGACCCTGTGGAGGTGAGAATGAACATGGTGCATACTCTGGGACATGGTGAGGAGAGCAGGCATGTTTGAGGAGTTGATGTACAGTGAGGAGTGGTGAATAAGATTGGTGCAAGTCTCAGGACTGAGAGAAACAGGAGTTTACGAGCAATACTGAGGACCCTGTTGGGATGGTGATGTGAATTGATCATGGTATGGCACAGCTGTGTGTGATTTCGTGGAGAAAGCTAACTCTTGGGTTCATCGAAAAATACTATTTTGCCAGAAAGAAGTACAACAGAGTTGAGGGTGATACCAACATGGAATCCAGAGGGATGTAAAGACAGTCAGAAGAGATCTAATGGGTGGGCAGGTGAGAATAGGACCAAAGATCCCAAAATATTCCAAGAGCAGTGCTGGTGGGAGTCGCTGAGCTGTGAGCTGGAAAGCCAGGAGGGTGTCTCCACCAGCAGTTTCGGAAGCCGAGCGGATGCCAGTGACAATGAGGTCCCAGATGGGGCTGTGGGAGTGGGTGCCAAAGAGAGCTCAAAGAGACCCCCACAGAAGAGGATTCAGACCCTCAATATTGGATGGGTCATCTGTATCCCCATGGGAGTCACCCGTGATAGTCTCATCAGCCGAGGCAGGGGAAAGGCGAGGATCTGGGTACCAGAATCTTCTCTTGATGAGCAGGAGAGACCAGGAGGAGAGAAATACCACAGAAGGAGAAAGGTGATGTCAGCGACTGGGAAGAGCCACCAAAAAGTAGAGCCTCTTTTTTTCTGTTAGTTTTCATATAAGAGTTTGCTTGGATATTTATAATTAGTAAACTAGTAATTAGTAAATGATTATGTTCCTTTTTTAAGAAAGTACTCTAAATCATAAAGAAAGCTGAAGTTTCTTAGCACCCCAGCCACAGGCCTCACTCTGTTTGCCCTGTCGCCAGAGGCAGCTAGTCATCTCCTTCAAAACCTTTTTCCTATGCATGTACGCTACCCACTACACACAGAATATGTCGTGTTGTTTTCAGTGTAAGGTGGGCACTTTAGAAGAAATGGTTTTATGCTTTATATACTTACGGTCTTATAATTTACTTTTTTTCACTCAATACTAGAAATCTAAGATACCGTGTTTTAGAAAAGGAGCAGGCTCATTTCATTTTGCTGTGTAGTATTCTATCATGTGAATTTACTAAGTTTATTGAGCCTTTCTCAAGTTGATGGATATTTAGGCGGTTTCTAGTTTGGACCATTACCAATAATGTTGCTGTGTACACCGATCTTCTTGGTACACGTGATAAACATTACAAAGTGCCCCCAAAGCACCTGTACCCATGTTTCAGTTACGAATATGTTCTGCTGCAATGAAAAGAAGTCGTTAAACAAATTAGGGTCTGGGGTTTTCCCCCTCATTTCTGAAGGTAAGAAGTTAGCGGGATTGGTTTAACTGCTTGGTGACTCCCCCTGAGATCCTGGCTCTCTGATTTTCCGCTCTGCCAGCCTTAGTGTGTTGTCTGACATCCTCATCCCTGGTGCCTCATCATCACCACATGGCTGCTGCAGCTCTAGACATCACTTCTGCATTCAGCTGGAAAGGAGGAAAAGAACAGTCCCAGCCATGTCTGCTCCTTCTTACCAGAAATGTAAAAGCTTTCCCAGCAACACTGTCGGCAGAGTTCCACTTAGGTATCAAAGGCCAGAACTAGGTCTGTGATCACTCCTTCTGCAAAGAAGACTAAGAAAGAGGGGAAGAGGTTTGTCCTGATTGGCTTAAAATAATTCACACCCGATGCATTTTAGACTCACCTGGGGAGCTTCTAAAAAACACCTGTGTTTCAGGGCACCTGGGTGGCTCAGTCTGTTAAGTGTCTGCCTTCGGCTCAGGTCACGATCTTGGGGTCCTGGGATTCAGCCCTGTGTCGGGCTCCATTCTCAGTGGGAACCCTGCTTCTCCCTCTCTCTCTCTCTGCCTCTCCCCCCAATTCATGCTCTCTCTCTCACTCGCTCTCTCTCAAATAAATAAAATCTTAAAAAAAAAAAAGAAAAAGAAAAACACCTGTGTTTGGACCCAACTGCCAGAGCTTTAATGTAACAGTCTGGGATGGGGCCCAGATATTGGTGTTCTTCAGAAGCTCCCTGGATGATTCTAAAAGTGGACCAGGGTTGAGAACCAGTGGCTTACGTTAATCATGACCCTTCACTTGGGGCAGGGCAGGTGTCTCAGTTAGGATTAGATTCAGGGGTAGGGAACAATGCACAACATAACCATGGCCCAGTAAGGGAGGGGTTTATTTCTGGCTCCCATAAAAGTTCAGTGATAGTTGGTTCAGGGCAGGGTCAGCCCACGGCGGTGTCAGAGGCTTACGTGCCTTATGTTGTTGCCCTTCCTGGCAAGGCCTCCATTCCCAACTTTATTCAAGATCTAAGACTGTTATTCCAGCTCCAGCCATCATGTCTGTATTCCAGCCAGCGAGAAAGACAGGGAAGAAGAGCAGAGGCCCCCAGCCCGTTAATGACACTGACATGTCCCATAGCATTTCTGCTTATGTCCCGTGTGATACAGAAACTAGTCAGTCTTTGTCTTCGAAGCTCTGGCTTTTGTTTCAGAAGACTTCCTCTAAAGATGATGAGGATATTCTCCAATTCCTTTTTATCTGAGAGAAAGTTTATTGTTCTGATTTACTGAAACTTAAAATATTCCATCAAGAAAATCCAGGTGGCAGAAATATGTCAGGGCGCCTGTGGCTTGCTCAGTCAGTAGAGCACGTGACTCTTGATTTCAGGGTTGTAAAGTCAAGCCCCACACTGAGTGTAGAGATTACTTAGAAATAAAACCACACAAAGAAAAGAAATAGGGGTGCCCGGGTGGCTCAGTCAGTTGAGCGCCTGCCTTTCGCTCAGGTCATGATCCCAGGGTCCTGAGATTAAGCCCCACATCGGGCTCCTTTCTCAGCAGGGAGCCTGCTTCTCCCTCTCCCTGCTCATGCTCTCTCTCAAATAAATAAATAATGAAAAATTAAAAAATTATTTAAAAAATTTTTAATAAAAATTTAAAAAATATTTAATGCTGCCCATTCCTTCAAGAGGTCTCAAATAAGTTGTAAAAGGCCACAGGATGTAGACGCCCACACTGTGCCACTTAAATCACTTCTGCCTTCACACCTGAAGAATTCAAGTACAGACATAAACCGTGCAGTGCTGAGGTAACGTTGTAGCCTTCCCCCAACGTGACCGGGTCGGTATTTAGGGTTAAGTGTGAAGGTTACTGTGAAGTTCCAAGTCATTTGACGAATCAATCCCATTTCAATTTTAGACCAAAAGCAGCACGATACATGCACCTGAGGGGGCTGTCTTCAGTGTGTGTGGGTGTGTGTGTGTGTGTGTGTGTGTAGGGGACAGGTATGTGTCAGGGTGAGGCTGCCTGAACCACATTCATAACGAACATCAGAAGTCTGCTGGTGTCAGGAATACAGAAACACACATCTTCACGTTCAAAGTCTTCGTGGGGATTTCTTCATAATTTCGTCTGTGAGTCTCATTCAGAAACAGCTTTAGCTTCCTGCTCTGAAGGCCAGACGCCTTGGCTGCTTCATACAGAAGACCCTGGTGGGCAAGTCAACTCTGCCCAAGTGGGGTTTCCAGTAGGAGAATGCGCACTGTTCCTATTACACACTCTTGCGGCCCTTTCGGGAGCTGCAGGTTGACGTGCTGGCAGAGATCAGTGCCTGGGCTGCCCACCACAGCGCGCGCAGACCCTGCTGCCATCCTCAGGGTTTTTCCAGTGAGACTCAATAAGTCAGTTCGGTTTCATATTTCTGTTTCACCGTAGAAGACAGCCAGCTCTGTATTTTTTCCACCAAAAATACTAGTAACAACACTTCAGCTTTGAAAGGTGTAAGCCTTTTGGATTTTCTGGAAGCGGTCCTCCACCTTGCTGCCATTTGTACAAATGTTCAGATCGACATATGCACAAGCAGGGCCAGGCAGGGATGATCCTCTGGTGAGTGTAATTTCCAGGTCAGACCCCTTTAACTGTGTTCGTTTGTTTCTTTGTTCGAAGATTTTATTTATTTATTTGAGAGAGCGCTAGCAGGGGGAGGAACAGAGGGAGAGGGACAAGCAGACTGCGCTTTGCGTGCAGCCTGATGCGGGGCTTGATCCCACGACCCTGAGATCATGACTTGAGTCGAAATCAAGAGTTGGATGCTCAAGCGATTGAGCCACCCAGGTGCCCCTCACTGTGTTTATTCTCGAACAAGGACTTTATCTGATGTTGGAACTGGATATGGTTTCGAGGGAGCCTTTATGGTGGCAGGTATGAACTCCATGTGGCTTTCGATAACATTCAGATACTTCCCTTCAGACTTTGCTTCGTAATAAACTATTATTTCATCAGTTTTGCACTTTTTGTGAAGTTTCTGGTCGTGAGCTACTCCTTCATCCATCGAAGAGAATCAAAGCCTGAGCATCCCAGTGTGCGTCAAACTGGATCGTCCCTCCTGCTGTCTGATCAGAGGTGTACATGAGACGAATGTCCTCTTTGTGCAGTTCATGCCTTCCGCAACAATGGTCCCCCTCTCCTGGAAGCGCCCCGGCTCCTTGTCCCTCGCTGCTTGACGGACACGTCACAGCCTTCAAGTCTCCCTTCAGAGGCTTCCCCAGGACCCTGGGATCAGGACCTGCCCTTAGGTGAATGCCATGTGTGTATTTTGTCTGTAGATAGCATAACTCTTCAAACACTCAGTTCCTCAGTGATACACTTTCCAAAGACTTGATCTCAGTAGGAGCTTCTGGATCCTGATGGATAACCACAATTTCTTTCAAAGGAGACTTTATCAGAATGGTTTTGGAGTCTCAAACCACTCACTCACATTCAATCACAGACCGCATCCAAGACACTGCACCCTCTGTTTTCTTGTCAGTCAGCTCCTCTCAAACATGGGGCAGCGTGAGGTAGTGGACACTGAGTGTCTCTGTGTCCTGGACAGAAACAGGGTCGGTCGGCATCTTTAGATTCTGGTCCGTCAGTTCAGTAGGAAAAGGTGTATTGGGGGCCATAAGTCTGCACAGGGCGGGCAGGACACTAAACAGGGTCTCCAGGGCCATCACATAGTCCTCCCCCCTGTTTGCACCCTTACGTCTTTTGCGGTTCATGCTGACATACTGGTTGGTCAGAACATCCATGAATTTGATCGGGCAAAGCACCACAGCGTAGAGCCTGTAAGCTGTCAGTTCGGTCTCAGAGAACCCAGCAAGTGACTACACGAAGGACAGGACCCGCCGGTCTGTGATATTGGCACTTTCTTAAACCGTGTTCTCGTAGAGGAATTCCATTTCCTTCTTCTGCAACTTCAGGACATTTCGGATGAAGAAGCAAAAGGCATTGTACCAAGGGAGCCACACGTCCTTCAAGACATCACGCACACCCTCGTCCTTAAGACAGAGGTTTTCTCTCACTGCAGGGGAATTAATCAGATAAAATCTGAGCGCATTGGCACCATATCCATGGATGATTGAAAGTAGACCCAGATAATTCTTATTTCGTTTGCTCCTTTTTTGGCCATCACTCGCCAGGATGAGCCCGTGCACAGTCATGTTCCTAAAAGGCAGCTGTCCAAAGAGAGCAGTGGCCAGCACCCCGGAGTGTAAACCTCTGGTGTGCTCAGCGCCTTCAGCAATGAAGTCTGTGGGAAATGCACCCTCCTGCTCCCTCTTGTCTTCAGATGGACAATGAACTTGAGCACAGGGCCTGCTGCCACTCTTGAACCAGCAGGCAAACGCTTCAGAGGTGCGGTGCAACACTTTTCACAGCAGGATGGGAGGTCACATGGTCCATGCTGTCTCTGTGCAGATCGGAGATCTTTGCTCCCGACCGTTCTTCAAGTTCTGCCCTTGACCCCATGCGTACTGCCTCCTCCAAGTCATCACAGACCCACAGTGGGATAGGGGTGCCCCAGTATCTGTTTCTGGAAATTGCCCAGTCATAGGCCTCCTTCAGCCCATTTCCTAAATGCTTTTGTCGTACAAACCCTGGGACCCAGTAACTCAGGTCATTGTTCCTCAGCATCCAGTCTACCATGTGCTCTACCCGCATGAACCCGCTAGCACTGCTTTGTAAATGGGGGGAGCGTCTGACCTCCAGCAGAAGGGGTGCTGTGAGTGAGGGTGCTGGCGACAAGAAGTCGGCCTCCTGGGGCGCCTGGGCAGCACAGCGGTTAAGCGTCTGCCTTCGGCTCAGGGCGTGATCCCGGCGTTCTGGGATCGAGCCCCACATCAGGCTCTTCCGCTGGGAGCCTGCTTCTTCCTCTCCCACTGCCCCTGCTTGTGTTCTCTCTCTCTCGCTGGCTGTCTCTATCTTTGTCGAATAAATAAATAAAATCTTTAAAAAAAAAAAAAAAAGAAGTCGGCCTCCTGCGTTCAGGGTCCTGATGATGTCTTTGTCAGCACCCTTCACATACTGTCTTGTGGAATCGGTCACTGCTAAGCAGCCACAGGGTGAACAGAAGAGTCTCTCTGGATGGTCCTGAAGTCTGTACAGACCCGACAGTCATCAGCACCAAGTAAGGAGCCCGGTGGGCCACTCCAGTGCCCTCCTCCTCCCGCACATGGCCGTCAGCAAGCCCAGTGAAAGCACCATTCTCCTTACACTGCACAATATAGTCACACAGGGGCCTATACTTCTTGCCCTTTGAGATAGGTACCGGGAGGTCATTCAGAGATCTCATAGTCACTCTCCAGATTATGAGCCCAAGGCAGACGCTTAACTACTGAGCCAGCCAGGCGCCCCTCCATAAGGCCTTTATGGTAGAGTTGTTGGAAGACCCACCAGACAGATTCCATGAATTGTGGATACAGTGTGTTGTAGTCATCGTCAAGGTCGATCTATCGGCCACCTCTTCTAACAGCGGACTTCCACTCAGTACATTATCTCATCACAAATTGCTTGGCACTGATTGTCACGCTCTACAATCCCCATTCTGGCTACATCCTCCGGTCCTCTGGTTCCCAGGGTCTTATCGATATCATGTTCCATAGGTAAGTCAGGACAATCCCATCCAAATCTTCTGTCAACGTGAGACCCTCTCTGGTGAACATGTCTGGTAACTATATCTTTAATTGTCCCTGCAAGTTTATGTCCATAGTGAGGCAGTCCAGTTCCAAAAGGAGGCCCCTCATAAAATGTAGATTTTGGCCCATGGTTTGATGGCTTTAAGCATTCCTTAAAACAGGGGCGCCTGGGTGGCTCAGTCAGTTAAGTGCCTGCCTTCAGCTCGGGTCATGATCTCAGGGTCCTGGATCGAGCCCTGAGTCTGCTCTCTGCTCAGTGGGGAGTCTGCTTCTCCCTCTTTCTCTCTCTCTCTCTCCCTCTCTCTCTCTCTCTCACCCTCCCTCTTGCACTATCAAATAAATAAAATCTTTAAAAAAAAAAAAAGCATTCCTTAAACAGTTAAATTCAGACCAGAACTGCAAGATTTTCTCTTCTTTGGCAGGAAAATTCATGTTTTCTGGAACTTGCTGAACCATGTTGTTGCTGAGGGGCCCGCATGCCAGGGCACCACGAAAGAGCCACGTCCGCGCCACTGCCAGGCATCCCGAGGTGATATATTCTCCAGTAGTTCTGCTAATGCTGTTATAGTTTTGTGTGTTTATATGGTTTAGGTCATTAATTTATCTGAAATGTAGTTTTGTAAAAGGTGAAAGATAAATACCTAACTTTATTTTGTCCCAAACTGTTAGCTAATTGCCCCAGTATTATTTATTACCTTTTCTCCCAGATAAGAGTCCTCCCTTTGTCAAACGCTAAGCTTGCATGTATATGTTAGATCAGATCATGTGCATTGTCGGTCTCTAGCGCCTCCCTCAGCTTTATTTTCTCAATTACCCCGGGCACTGCTAGACGCCATATTATATATTTGTTTGTTTGCTGGTCTTTGTCTCTCACTTGAATGTAAGTTCAGTGAAGGCTAGAATTTTGTTATTTTTGTCGACTTCTGCCTCATAGGTATCTGCTAATTGAAATAATGAAATTTATCCTTGAGTCTGTTATTATACATTGATGAGCTTTATAATGTTGGGCAGCCGCATATGTTAGACTAGCGGGCTTGGTTCTGATATATTATTCTTAAGTATACCGCTCTGTTTGCTCTGCTGACCTCTGCTGAAGTCTTTTGCATCTGTGATCTTAAAAGAGCTTGGATTTCTCTTTTCCTTGATTCTGCTTCCATCATCCAGTCTGGGCATCAGGACTGAGAAGAAGGGCTTTTTAAAAAGAGACATATGGGCTGCCTGGGTGGCTCAGTCACGTAAGTGTCCGACTTTTGATTTCAGCTTGGGTCATGACCTCAGGCTGGTGGGATGGAGCCCCGAGTTGGGCTCCATGCTTGGAGGGGAGTCTGCCTGAGTTTCTCTCCGTCCCTCTCCCTATGCCCCTCCCCCCTGCTCTCTCTCCCTCTCTCTCAAATAAATACATCTTTTTAAAAAATAAAAAAAGAGACAGGTGTGGCCTGGAAGTGGACCCAGGGTAGGAGCTGTTGGGAGAGCTTGGAGTGTCCCTACACAGTCTTTCTGGGTATGCCAAGAATGTGAGGTCCTAACTGTTCTTTGTGCCATTTCTCAGGCTTGTGTTTGCAGAGCAGCTTTGGGGAATGTAGCAATATCTCCCTCCAGGACAAAGAGCGGGCTTGCTTATTTTCTACTATAAAAGAAGTGGGTTCCCCAGGATCAGTGTTCCTCAGAAACCTATTGCATCACAGCATCCACTGAGGCCTTCCCCATTGCCTCTGTGGGACTTCGGGGGAAAGGGAGGCAGTGTAAACATTCTGTTTATGCTGCTTCCTGTGCTATGAGTAATAAAGCCCTTAGTCTCTGGCCAGGAGTCTCATCTTGGCCAGCATCCATGAGACAGCAAGAAGCTAATTAACCACTGATCAGCAGGGTAAATTCAAATGCCAGACGCTGATGGTTTTGGCAGTGAGGATGGGATGCTAACAGAGAAATGGTTTTCTAGAAGAGGAAGGACCCTGTGGACCAGGCCAGGGGTTCTGAAGAGACTCCCTGGTGTATGTTAGTGAATCTTCTCCAAATGGTGGGCAGCAGGGTGAGGGGGGCTCAAGTGAGGGTCTCACAGTGGCCGAACCTGTTAATGAGATGAAGCAGGGAGAGGTAGGATTGAAACAAGTCCCCGGAATGGTGCTTTGGTTCCCACTTACTGTCCGTGCAGGAGGTGGAAGGGCTGTTATGACGGTGGGGCAACACTACGGATGTGGCTGCTGGACCAGAGGACTCCAAAAGCCGAAACAAACGGTGTCAGTGTGTCTGAAGTCGAACTGTAGGTGAACCAAAAGCGTTACAAATGTATTTGGGTGAGCCCCACAGGTGGCCGTTCAAACCCAGAGTGACCAAAACACTTTGCTTGCTGGCAAGAACTGCTGTGTCCCTCTGTGCACCCCGATCCCTCTCTCCCCTCAGCTGCTTTGATGAAAAAGTGGAGTATGCTGGGAACTTCATGGAGGTAAGGGCCTCAAATGTTTGTAGCTCTATAGGACCCAAGTGCCCATGTCACCACCTTACCATGTCCTGTGGATAGATGCAGCCGGGATGGCTGAAGGCACCAAGGAATGCAGTGTGGAACAGGGGCAAAATGACCCTGGGCTCAGGGGCTCCCTGGACTGACACTAGAAAGAGGTATGGGGGAGATGTCACCTTTAAGGCCAGAAGCCAAGAGAAAGTAAAAGCCTGCCGGCTCCCCCCACTGCTGCCCCATGGGCTAGCCTCCCCCTCCCCCCAGCACTCTCTGCTCTCCTCCATCCCTCCTCTGCACCCCTGCTCCCCACCCCCCCCCAGAAAACCCCCAACCTTCCCACCCCCCTGCCTTGGAATAGAATGACCTCCAGACCTAGGCGGCACGGTTCCTTAAGTGTCTGCCTTTGGCATCCGGATTCCTGGGATCCAGTCCTGCATGGGGGGCGGGGAGGGGGTTCTTGCTCAGCAGGGAGCTCGCTTCTCCCTCTGCCTGCTGCTTCCCCTGCTTGTGCTCCCTCTCTCTCTCTGACAAATAAATAAATAAGATCTTAAAAAAAAAAAAAAAAAAGGAGGGGCGCCTGGGTGGCACAGCGGTTAAGCATCTGCCTTCGGCTCAGGGCGTGATCCCGGTGTTCTGGGATCGAGCCCCACATCAGGCTCCTCCGCTATGAGCCTGCTTCTTCCTCTCCAACTCCCCCTGCTTGTGTTCCCTCTCTCGCTGGCTGTCTCTATCTCTGTCGAATAAATAAATAAAATCTTTAAAAAAAAAAAAAAGGAATAGCATGATCTCCTATCTCCTGCAGCTGTTGCAACAGCTCCTAATTGGCACACATTAAACTCCTTGGTCTGTTTTTCCCATAAGGTAAAAAAATCACCCAGTTTCAACTGCTGGGCTCTGAGCAACGTTTGCAGTAGGGAAGGGAAATTAAAGCCGTCCTGTAGCTGGGACCTTCAGGCCAATTCAGTGTTCTGCGCTGGGGCTGCCACGGCTGAAAATATAATTGGTATTGGTGCTTGTACAGGCTTGTGCTGTGAGTGCCCGTAAGTGTCAGCGCCTTTGCCCACTCAGAGGCTGCTGCTTGTCCACAAGTGATTCCTGAGCACTCGGAATGGAACAAACTATAGGCTTCCAAGAGGAGAAAGGTGAACGGGGAAAATAGCCTCTATGGCTGCAATTACGCAGAGGCCATTTTCCAGCACAACAGCGCCACCAGCCGGACACAGTCACGAAGTACAGCGCTTAAAAAACAAAACAAAACCTTACTAGCTTGTTACTGACCTATACAGGTCCTGTCACTTTCCACCTGACGTCCCCCATTCTGGGACGGGTCAACTTGGATTTAGTGGCTACCAAGAGAAGAGCACAAAAGGCCTTAACAGTCAAATGGAACTGCTTTATTCAAGAGCACAGCTGGCCTGTCCCTAACAGAATCTGAATTGTACATGAGAGGGTGGTGGCAATCCCTTTGGGGAGAACTCCCTTCCTCGCTTCATCACCTGAAGCATCACCTGCTAGCTCAATGGGGCCCTCAATTCACAGAGGATCCCCCAAGTGCCTGCCTGGTTCACCAGTGGTTTGGCCGCACTGACACCTGATGATGTCCACACTCAGCCTCCACGCCAGCAAGGCAGAGCCAGAGTAGCCACGTTCATTCTGCTCAGTGTGCAGAACTCAAGGCAGCCGACAGCCCTGGCCGAGACGTCCCCTGGTGAAATGTGGCTCACTTTTATTGCCTTTTGTGTTGCTGTCCATGACCTAGCTGGCCTGTCGGTGAGACTGGCAGATCGAAGACATTTTTCATGGGAGCTGCAAGCTGTGTAAACAAATCTCTCTGCCAATCAGACCCCCTAGGTTGTTCATGGAGATGCCCACGGTAAGGACCCTTCTCTCGTCTGACCCACCGGGTTCAGGTTGCCGGCCCAGCCTGCACTGGCCATACAACTGCCACCACTGCCTAGATCCATCACTGCACCAGACAAGGCAACACATTGGCCACTGTGGACAGGGCACAAAGTGAAGAACTATGTTTCTGGTGCAGAGGCCACCGCTACGTATCACACTTGTGTTGCCTCCCCAAAGGTACACTGTTTGTCTCACAGTGAAGAGGCCACATCACGTGGGGCATGGCTCCCCCGTCTGCTCCTAGATGCTTGACTATCTCAGACCTTTGACCCTCTCTCTGGGCGATCATTGGTGCCTCACTGTTGTGCGTACATTTTCGGGTTATCGTGTTCCTACCCTAGTCTGATCAGGAGACTGGCCACACCGCCGTGGCCCTCGAAACTAAGCCGTGTCAAGTTTTGGCTTTTCACACCTTCTGCAGCCGGACAACGACGCACCCTTTGTTGCAAAAGCCACCCA
Organism: Ursus maritimus; assembly: GCF_017311325.1. Classification (NCBI taxonomy): domain Eukaryota; kingdom Metazoa; phylum Chordata; class Mammalia; order Carnivora; family Ursidae; genus Ursus; species Ursus maritimus. Next base: position 19,700,557 of record NW_024424675.1, on the reverse strand, counting down.
ACCACGGGCCAATAGTCAAGGTACTTGATGGCCTTGCCAGGCTCCCTACCATCTGCAGGCATTCCATATTATCCGGCGTTGGAATGGGCCACCTCAAAAATAACTCCTTTTTTCCCCCAACAACAACCCCAGGCCAGCCTAGCTGGTACAGCCTCTGGTTGTCAGCCTGGCAGAGCGACCTGGGGGATTCAGACTTCATTTTTGTGGTTTAGCCACCTGGACTCTCCTGATGGATTTACATGATCCTAGGTCATTAAGGTAACGACTACTTGGTTAAGTACACTGCTTGCCAATTCCCCCTACACTGGCCCACAGAGGCCAAGATGGGCGACGTAAGGGGTCCCTGTACATCTTGTCCCACTCACACCTGGCCCCGCCAGATAACAGGTCAGGGTGTGAGTCGGGAAAGACGGGAGAAAAGGTGAAATACTAGCTACTGGAAGGGGACACACTGCCCCCACAGGTACGGAAGCCCAATGGCACCTTCGATGCAGGGAGAGAGGGGTGACTGACATTCTCTTTGTCCCCCAATCCAGCACTGCAGCCTAGCAAAACTATCACCTCGTTTTCCGAGTTAAGGTTCAGCTGGCAGCCTGACCCCTTCTGGGTTTGTCGTCCTGTCCACATGCTATGGAAACAGGAAACTCACATCGGCATGGCTGGTCCTGGACTATTCCGTTGTGCCCTTTGCCACTGACGGCAGCTCCGAAACATGGAACCTCCCCTCCCCCGGCCTTGTACCAAGACCCCATCCAGCACAACCTTGTGGCAGTCGGACTGGTACAAATGCACATACTTTTCCTGTCACCCGGGTGGTCTTGGTTCGTATGTGGCAACCGAGGCCGCACCGGCTTGGTGACCTTGCCCATGGGCTTAACCAGCCCTGGCAATGGTGATACAAATTGGAATTCACTACAGATCTTGAACTGGGTGACATGTGACTCTTCGAGGCATACGTTTGTATGTGGGCCATGGAATGTCTCTCCATTAGGGATGGGGATTCCTTTTTAGCCCATCTACTGCGTCCTATAATTGTTGGCAGTGACATCAAAATCAGTAGACGAGTCTAAAAGTCACTTGTGAGAATTGTAATGGATTATAACCTGGGTTCGGACTATATCCTGACTCTCTGCAAACAGACCTGCTGATCCCCTTGGGACTCATTCACTGGTGACTGAGGCTGGAACCCTAGGTGGCAAGGTCGAAGCCCATACTTTAGGTTGGCCTCAGCTTGATGCTTCAAGTTCTATAGATAGTAGACTTAATTAAATTCTGTATGAGACAGATTGAGCAGATTTGGCCCCAGTCTCTGTTGATCAGATTAATCAGCGTGGCGGATGGAGTGGCATATTCATGTGAGTGTTCAAGTCAGCCAAGAATGCGCAGGGCCGATTACTGGGAGAGGCAAACCACATCAGCCGTGCGTCACTGTACGTTTGTTCTGGGCCCGAAGAGCGTACAAGGCCCCGATCACCCTGCCTGGGGTAGTTCTCAGGGTGGTGTGTGCAGCAGCAACCTTGAGTTTGCTTCAAGGACAAAGAGCTTGCTTACTGATTTCTACGTTTGTTCTGGACCCGCAGAGCGTACAAGGCCCCGATCACCCTGCCTGGGGTATTTCTCAGGGTGGTGTGTGCAGCAGCAACCTTGAGTTTGCTTCAAGGACAAAGAGCTTGCTTACTGATTTCTACAGAAGAGGCGGCTGCCTCATTCTCGTGCTGATACAACACAAACCCACCACGTGCACAACACCCAGAGGGCTCCCTGTGTGGCCCTGTGGGACTCGGAGGGCAGGGAACCCGATGCAAATATGATCGCTACTTGTTGTGCTGTGAGTAATAAAGTTTCTCGTCTCTGATCCAGGAATCGGATGTCTTCAACCAGCATCCGTTAACAGGTTAACAGTAACGTCCGGTTACAGGTGAACTTATTAGCTTGAAAGTAGGGCAAGGTCAAATTCCAAATACTTCCATGTAGTGCGGTGAAGGAGAATAAATGGGCAGTGCTAGAAAGGGCCTTAGGAGAAGGGCTGTCCTTGGGTGTTAGTGCAGGCTGCTCGGGCTGCCAGGACAAAATACCATGGACGAGGGGCATGTCACAGACGGTTATGGTCTTACGTGCTGGAGGCTGGGAAGTCCAAGCTCGAGGTGCTAGCCGATTCATTTCCTGGTGAGGACTCTCTTCCTGGCTTGCAGCCGGCCACCTTCTCACCAGGTCCTCACATGGTAGGGGAGAGCTCTCCCTTCCTCTCCTCACAAGGGCACCAACCCTATGGGATTCGTGTCCCATCCTCATGATGTCATTTAACCTTTAGCACCTCCTCACAGGCCCTGTCTCCAAATACAGTCACACTGGGGGTTAAGTCTTCAGCATAGGAATTTCAGGGGGACATAAATATTCAGCCCATAACAGGTGTCATTCAGGTGTCAGTTAAGACTAGAGAGGAGAAAGGCATGTAAAGAAATTTTGAGGGGCACCTAGATGGCTCAGCGGTTAGACATCTGCCTTCGGCTCAGGTCATGATCCCAGCGTCCTGGAATCAAGCCCCACATCGGGCTCCTTGCTCAGCGGGGAGCCTGCTTCTCCCTCTCCCTCTGCTGCTCCCAGTGCTTGTGCTCTCTCTCTGTCAAATAAATGAATAAAATATTTTTTAAAAATAAAGAAATGTTGAGAATATGAGGGAGTGGACTAATTATGGAGAAGGGATTCTGAGGGGTATGGCCGATGTTTTGGGAGGAGAGGAAGTGGTGGAGGATGAGTCAGGGCCAAGGAGAAGCAGAGCATCATGGGACTAAGTATGGGGCCAGGAGGGCCAACCTGTGGAATCCACACTTTCATAGGTGAGCAACAGAAACAGGCATGAGAAGCATTAAAACAAACAAAAACTTGTATTGAGTTAAAGTTATTAAAAGTCAGCACTAGGAGTACTACACAGAAATGGGAAAACTCTTACACATGACGACAACATCGATAAACTCTCACAGACCTAACGATGAGTAAAAGCCAAATACAAAAAACTCCATAGCGCATGACACCATTCAGACAAACTCCCAGGATGGAGAAAATTCGTTCACGGTGTTAGAAGTCAGGAGTGGGTGGGCTCCTGGGTGGCTCAGTCGGTTAAGCATCTGCCTTCAACTCAGGTCACAATCCCAGGGTCTTGGGATTGAGTTCTGCATCGGGCTCCCTGATCAGCGGGGAGCCCGCTTCTCCCTCTGCCTGCCGCTCCCCCTGCTTGTGCTCGCTCTCTATCAAATAAATAAATAAAATTAAAAAAAAAAAAGAAAAGAAAAGAAGTCAGGAGAGGGGCATGCACTGACAGGGAGGAGGTACCAGAGAGGCTGCTGGGATGCGGCAAAGGGCTTGTATCTAATCCAGACAGGGGTTATATGGGTATATATGTGCAAAAGCTTTACTGAGGTATACATGTGAAATTACTGCATTATACCATCATTTTAAAAAAATCAACACTTCTTTTAAAAAAAACTAAAAAAAAAAAAAAAAAAAAAAAAAAAAGGTGGGCATTGGGTCAAATCGATCATCCACATACATTTCACCCAACCTGAAGTCATCTCACCAGGAGAAAGAACTGCCCGCATACAGCCTGACCCAGAATATGGGGCCCCTTGGTCCACCACGCTTGATCAGGTAGGGGGGTTCTATCGCCGGGCCCACACCGGGGTGTGCTAGGGACGGCTTGCCCAGCTCTGGGGAACCTACCATGCGCGTCTCTTCCCGGCACGTCCAGTCGCATCACATCACTAGTTGGACACGAGCCGCAGCGGAAACATACCACATGAAAATCGGCAAATGCTACGAATCGGGTTTCTTTTTTGAGAGGCAGTTGTTCAACACTTAACCGTCACACCAAGGGACCCTCGGCACCCCCGGCTTACCCAGGAAGTAAATGAAGCTCAGGATAATTAGGAAAGAATATTTAATCATATAAACTGTAATAAGTAGGCAATGATCTTGCCTACTTGAGTCTCCAGGCCCCAAGTCCTTTCCACCATGTGGTGCGTTCCAAGGACCTGGCTCCAACAGGCCAGCTGGCCATTGAAGGTTAAAGAGGAGACGCCTTGATGCTTTCTACCCCAGGAGCGGGTCTGGGTGACAGGGCAGAGCAGGGCTGGGTGACAGGTGGTAGGCGTGCTGAGCTCGTCTCTTTGGGGCACCCTGCGGGACCCCCACGTACCTAATTAGTCATAAGTTCCTGACTTCTATATTCATTACACAAGCACTTGTGGACCAGCCACTGTTCTGAACACGACGGACACCAGAGAAGAGACAAAAATCCCCGTCAGCAAGAGCTACGGGTCGGTAAGTGCCAGCCCTTTTCCATGAAAACATCTCTCTCTTTTGTTCCTCTCATTCCCCCCTGAGCTGCCTTAGTTTAGGTCTTTATTATCTCTTACCTGAACGGTTCCTACCCAACCCCAGGCCCTGTGGGAAGATGGAGGTTCAGGGGAGCCTGAAGAAAAAGACCAACTTTTGAAGACATAATTATATATAACCATGGGAACACAGTGCAAGGAGCTTTCGAAGGGCCTTGGAAGGGGCCCGTGTGGATGAGGGTCCCTGAAGCTTAAGCCTCCTGGAGAATTGGCCTTTGCCAGGCCCTCTCCCCACTTCACCCAGAACAAGGTGAAAAACAGGCCCATCCCACCCTCCTCTGCTCCCCTCACCCCTTACCGTACCCCTACTTCAGACATGATGGCTTCCTTTCCTGCTGACCCCACAGCCATCAGAAAAGGAATTTGGTCTTGCCCCACAGGTCTTCCCCCCCCCCCCATCATACTTACATGCTGTCCTTTCCGATTTTCCACCACTGCCTGTGGAGAGCTGAGGGCCGGCTCTCCGGGGACAGTGTTGGACACTGCTACAGGACTGGCTTGGAAACCTGCAGGTCCCAGGCCCTCTCTGAAAGCTACTGGGTGAATAAAGGGGCTGGCTGACTGCACATATTACTGCCCCAGGTGAAATAGTTCCTCTCCACTTCCTCAGTGAGGATGAGCCTGGGTGTCTTTGACTTGGTTTGTGATTGCTAGGGGTGTGGACAACCAGGAAAATGGAGGGGACATGCTGTCTTTCTTCCAGCCTAGAAATGGGAGATGGGCGCTCAACTCTTCTGCCAAAGTGTTGACTCCCGCTGTGTATTATTCAAGATTGAGTAATTCAGCCTAGATTTGGGAGTGGGAGGGATCCCAAGGCAAGACGAACACCTGTAGTGTGGGTCTTGCCCCCAACAACAGGGGAAGTCACCCGGGAGGAAGGCTGAGAGCTGGGGCATACCCACCCGGAAACCTTCTGCGATAGCCCCAGGCATTGTCGTGTTCTCCATGGAACATGTGAACAACCGCATTTAGTGGATGCTTTCATACTTTTATTCTGTCTACATGGTGATAGCTATCAAGAGAACTTGACCTTGAAGTGGATCCAAGTACCTGACACTCTGGGACCTCCAGGGGGCGCTATGGCCCAACACTCAGCCTGGCCAGAGGACTTCTGCCTAAGGCACCACCTGAGATCTGTTTTGTGTGGTGTTGCAACCCCTTTTGGAGAGAGAGAATGAGTGAGTTCTGCTGGTTTTTAAAATACTATCTGGGGGCACCTGGGTGGCTCAGTCGGTTAAGCATCTGCCTTTGGCTCAGGTCATGATGTCAGGGTCCTGGGATCGAGCCCCTCATCAGGCTCCTTTGGTGTGGAGTCTGTTTCTCCCTGTCCTTCTGCTGTTCCCCCTGCTTGTGCACTCTCTTGCGCTCACTCTCTCTCTTTCTCAAATAAATAAAATCTTTAAAACTCTGTCTCACGGCCCAGGCCCCCAGAAAAACGCCGGCTCCTCCGCGTCACCTCTGGTGCTCCAGGTGCTAAGAGCTTCCACCTTAAAGCAAGTCAGCAGAGCCACTCACCCAGCTGCACCGGCCTTTCCCTGGGCTGTCCTGGTGTCAGGCCCAGGCCCTTCTTCTGGGCTGGCCCCAGGACTTGTCCCTGCATCGCTCTGGATGACACTGAGCGTTCACAAGTCTCTCATCGCCCCACTGCGATGCCCAGAAAACACAAAACATAAAAACGCGCCCGGAGCTCCAAGAAACAGACTTGCTGAAACTAAAGCAGAGACACTGACCTCCAACCACAAGGACTGACTCAGAATTTGCTCCTGGCCCTTCTCCCTGCGGGCCCAACTGATGCCTTCATGGCTCAGAGGCCTTGCCCCCTGGTTCAGTGGCTCTAACCCAGAAGCCTTTTTCTGGGGCTGCAGGCCCGAGGCAGCCACAAACACCATCCTGGTTGGGTTTTTTTTTTTTGTTTTTTTTTTTTTTTCTGGTCCCTGTGTTTACTATAGAATAGAAACCCATGCATGTCAGGAGCCCCTCCAAACTGGCCTTAGTTCGGTGCTGCTAACTCCCCTTTCTGCCCCAGGTTAACCCTGAGCACCTAAACCCCAAGTCTACTTTGGGAAGAACCTTCTAGAACCACAAAGATCTGCAACAGCAAAGCCCTTCCACCATCATGAAAAGGAATGTGGACCCTGAAGCCTCCCGGAGAAGAAAGGTGGGGCCATAGTGAGGGCACTGCCTCCGGAGGGACCAGCCAGATGAAAGGCCTGGTGTTGGCAGTGGCAGCCTGTGTTTGGGAAAGAGTAAGATCTTTGGCGTCGGGCAAGCAAGGGACTTGCCCAGAAAGGAAATGGAGGGAAGACTGGCAAGAGACATGTGGATCAGGCATCAAAGGGCTTAGAGACCCTAAAAAGGCTGAGTCCCTAAATGTCTACTTGGGGGCCACTAGAGACATAGGGAAGTTTCTAAGCAAGAGACAGCAGGAGGATGGAGCGTGATTGGGGCGGGCAGCTGGGGGCAGGGAGATAGTGTCAGAGATGAACTCCTGGCCCCAAGCCTGATGGGCATCAGGAGAAGTTTCCATGGACAGACACGGGGAGGGGGGCAGGAGGAAGAGCTAGATTGCAGAGACCAAGCAGCCTTATTCCTGGCCCAGGGACAGAGCTATGGTGTTAAGGACCCTCTGTAGAGCCAGGTGCACCCCTCGTCCTCAGGAGTCAAGGCCAGCTCGTGCTCACCAGTCGATGTTCAGGACGGCAGAAGCAGGATGGAGGCCCACCCTAGGAGATCGTGTCCCCAAGACCCTCTGAGGCTGTGGAAGAGCATTAGCGCTCTGAGGGAAGAAGGGGAGAAGGAAGCAAGGCCCAGCAGCCTGGGGCACTCGCAGGCGCAAGAGAGGCAGAGAGCTCTGGTCCTCAGGATGGCCCTCGCTATGGGGTGTGTGGAAGGAGGAGGGTTGGAGAGCCCAGCGCTGCAGGGAGCCAGAGGGCCTGAGGCCTGAGCGCAGAGCACACAGCGGCAGAGCTGGAAGGGAGCCAGACCACTAGGGCTTCGGGAGTGGCTTGCTGGGGGCTGGCGAGGCATCCTTGGGGGAGTACTCCTAGGGACTCTAAGAAACAGGAGGGGCACAAGTTGGAGGAGGAGGCGGGGACAAGGGGAGGGTTCTTTTAAGAATGAGGAGGTCGGAGCTGAGGAAAGGAGGACCAAGACACGCACGGATCAGATGGGGCAACATCTGGAGGTGCAGAAGATGGGACTTAGTAAAGCGGTCCCTGAGTCCCCATGTTTACCGGGGGCGCAAGGAGAGAACAGAATGGGCGATGAGCCTGAGAATGGATGGAAACCACGAACGGCTGAGAGAGACAGCGGGATCCTGCCACCGTTCCCCAGACCCTCTCCATTAAGAGGTAGGCCGTCTGCTGGAAATTTCGAGAGCCAGAGGTAGCTTTGAAGATTGTAGAGAGGGGTGAAGCAAGTATGGAACGCTTTAGGAGGGGGTCTCTAAAGCAACGCTTCTCAAATGTGATGTGTACATAAGTCACCTGGGATCTTGTTCAAATGTTGGTTCTGATTCAGCTGGCCGGGGCAGAGCCTAAGACGCTGCGTTTCTAACAGGCTCCCACGTATTGCTGCTGCTGCTGCTGCTGGGCCAGGACCATGCTGGGAGGAGCAAGGATTTAGAGTCAGATAAGGAGAAGGAGAAAGACTGGCAGAAGAACTCACCATAACGACAGACTTACCTTTGATAATCGCACCCAGGGTAAAAGCTGACACTTGGAGAAGTCTGTGTGGGAGCCACAGGCCCTGCAGGTGATGGGAAGGGGGCCATGGAGAAGGAAGCATGGCAAAGAGGAAAGAAGCCAAGAGAGAAGGTGAGCTTCTGGGGTGATAGGAGGCCCAGCAGTGCCCCTGGGACCCCTCATCTAGGTCAATGTGGGGTGGACCACCAACTGCACATTTGGAGGCCCCCCAACAGAGGATGGGAGTCGACTGGGGCAGGAAAGTGGTATTCCAGGGGTATCTGAGAGTGCAAGCCGCAGGCAGGGCAGGCCACCCCCGAGCTGTTCTGCAGGAAGGTACTGGACTATTATTCTGGACTTGTTCAAAGCTTGGCCAGGACACATCAATCCAGAGTGTGAGGAGAGGGACAGAAATGGCTCTGCCCCTAGGAACAGGGGTGAGATGATTTCTGTGCCAGAAACTAAAAAAAAAAAAAAAAAAAAAAAAAAGGAATGAAATCTGTGAAGGAAGGAGCTGGGGAGAAAGAGGAGGTGAGTTGGGCTCCGAGTCCTAACTGAGCCCTAAGGGTCCAACTTGCAGTCAGAAATCAAGAGGTTTCAGAAAGGCACAGGCTGGAAACAAAAATGCTTTAGGTTCAGGCGACCCAGGGCAGGGGCCGAGGGGTGGAGTGTGCAGGGACGCCACTCAGCTGTCTGGGGCCCAGTCTAAGGGAGAGAGGGAGCTTTGAGTCCTAGGCTGAGGTTCAACCGAGGTCAGGTTCACCAGGGGAAATGCAAGGAGGACAGCAGGGGCGAGCAAAGAACATCAAGAGTAAAAGCACGGAGGCGTCGAAATGAGCCGCAAGTGCAGGAACGGGGTGCCAGCGTGGGGAATACGGCGGGTACTCGGAGAGGGAGGTGAGGCCAGCAGCCCGAGCTCTGTCCCGCGGCGACCCGGAGGCGGCGGCGGTTTCTGAGCGCGGCGTGGCGCGCTCCCCCGGCTTTGGCGCGGTTCGCTCGCCGCGCAGCCCCGGCTGCCCCCTGCCCGGGCCTCCCAGGGCCCGCGGGTCCCTCCTGTTCCTCCCCGCGGCCTCGTGCAGGCCGCAGCCCCCAGCCCGGGCGACCGACTCGCCAGGATCCGCCCCGCCGCGGCGGCCCGGACCCAGCCGCTCCTCCCCCGATGATGTCACGTCCCCGGCCGCCCCTCGGCCGGCCGCGCCGCCCCGCCCCCGCCTCCCCCGGCCCCCAGTCCCCTGGGCCCGCCCGCTCCCGCCATCCCTCCTCCCGCCCGCGCTCCCTCCCTTCGACTCCCGCTCCCCCGGGAGCGGCGGCGGCGGCGGGATGGCCCGGGCCCGCGGCCAGGCCCCGGGGAGCGGCGGCCGGAGGCGGCCGCGGCGGGGCGGCGCGGGAACCGGGCCCCGGGGGGAGTCGGCCGGGTTGCTGCTGCTGCTGCTCCAGGTGCTGCCGCCCGGGGCTGCGGCAGGGCCGGGGCGCCGGGGCACGCGGGGCTCCGGCGGCGGCGGCGGCGTCTGCTGGCCCGGCGCTGCCCCTGCCTTTCCCCGGGACGCGCGGCTGCTGCTGCTCCTGCCGCCGCTGCCGCCGCTGTCGCCGCCGCCGCCGAGCTCCGCGCCCGCAGCCTCCGCCTCCCGGATGGTAATCAGCGCCCCGCGCCGGCGCCGCGGGCGGGCGGGAGGTGGGGGGGGCGCGAGGGGGAAAGGGCGGGCAGCCCCGCGCCCCCGCCTCGCCGGAGGCAGCTCCCGGGGCGCTCGGCCCCCCCCCTCCGACGACCGCGGCCCTGGGCAGCCGCCAGAGCGCGCCTCTGGGGCGCCTCCGCGCGGACCGGGTGCCGGCTCCGCTCCCGCCCTCCCCGCCTCGCTCGCAGTCCGCCCGCCGGCGCTCAGGCCGCGGGGGAATCCCTCCATCTCCCCGCCCCGCGCCCCGGGAGGGGAGGGGACAGCGCCGGCGCTCGCGGACCCGCTTTCTCCGAGGGAGCGCCCGAGAGGCGAGCGCGCACTGAGACGCGGGGACCAGGCGCTGCGCTGCGCTCCTGGAGGCGCCCGCTGCCGTCGGGTCGGGCTGAGCCGAGCCGCCCGCAGCCTCGGCTGGACCGCATTCCCGGCGGCAGGGGCGCCCACCGACTGCGCGCCCCTATGTTCCCCGCGCAGGACACTCTGCCCCGCGGCGGGCTGAACCTGAAGGAGGAGCCGCTGCTGCCCGCCGGCTTGGGCTCGGTGCGCTCCTGGATGCAGGGCGCGGGCATCCTGGACGCCAGCACCGCGGCGCAGAGGTAAGCGCTTGGACGCGACCCGGCGCGCTCGGGTTGGACGGCTCCGCGCCGCCTTCGCTCAGCCTGCTGAGCTGCTGGGGCGAGGGGTGGGGGGAGCCCTAACTCTGGACAGTCCCGACAAGCTCTCCCGCCCACCCTGCCCGGAGCGCCTCCGCTTCCTCCTGAGGATATGGGGCGGGCCGGGGCGGGGCTTCTGCCACCCCTGCCGCTGCCCCAGCTCTGATATCTGATTTCTGACTGTCGCTCGGGGGGCCGGGCGGTCCATGGCTCTAGAATAGAAGGTATCCCCGCTGCCCGCCGTCCCTGAGCCATGACCCACAGCCACCGGCCGTCAAGTAACAGACAACCCCTCCTTCGTGGGCAGTCCCAGTACCTCTCCTTGTCCAATTCCGAGGCTCTCCGCCAGCAAAGGCACAAAACCCAGCCCCCTGTCTGCTTTCCCACGCCCCTCAGAGTTGAAGGAGGGGTGCGTGTGGAGCCAGAGAAGCGGCCGGGGGGCTGAAGAGTGGGAAACAGGCGAGCTGGACAGTCACCTTGGCTGGAATGATTGGGGCTGGGGCTGGGGCTGGGCGCTCAGGCCCCGCCTCTCCTCAAAGTGAAGAGCCCTGGAGGAGGCAGAGGGTTCCTGGGAACCCAGCACCTCTGTTCCTCTCCTCTGACACCTTTGCAGGAGTCTGGGCACGGGGCCTGGGTAGGGAATGGACTCCTGGATTTGGAAAGGAAGTTTAATGGGTTTGTTGACCTGCCCCCACAAGACCTGACCACGGACTTTTTTGTGCCCTCATATCCTACGGGAGTTCTCAGTGGTTAGGACTAAGGAGGGGCTGCCTCTGCAGACCCCTGGGGCACGTGGGAGCTTGGCTTCCCCGAGGTCTGAGCAGCTGCTCCTCCAGCAGCCTGAAGGGATTCTACGGGAGGGCTGCCAGGGCCGAGCAGGCCTGGCGCACCGGCCCAACATTCCCATCCCCGGCCCTGTTCAGCGGACACCGCTCCTCGTCCAAGCCCAGCCTCAGCCCTTAACAGACACACACCTTGTTTCCTTTGCCAACCAAACCTGTGTCTCTGCACCCTGTCCTTTGCTGACTGTCAGCAGGGAGTGCTGGGGGCTCTCCCTGGAGCTCATCTCTTCAAGAGGAGAGGGTCTTGCTATGAATTAATTTACATAGTTTTACTCATGATATAACTATATTCCAGAAAAATTGGTAAGTAGAAAACAAAAGTCCACCTTTCTAATACAACTACCGTCAGCATTTTAGTGTATTTCCTTCCCATCTTTTTCCCAATCATGCCCCACCCCCCCACGCCGGGCCCTGGGCTGTGCATATAGTTCTGTATACTGCCTGGTTTTCTGTTGGTTCTGTTTTTTATTTAATTTGAGATGGTCAGTTCCTTAATGGGGGCTCCATCTTTTTCTCTACCACTGGCTGTGGTGAGAGCTCCTTGTGAAAATGGGTGAAGAATTCCAGGGGGGCCCTGGGGTTTAGGATTCTTATTTATCTCTGACCGGACCCTCTGTCCCTGTGTCAAGGCAGCAGATTTGATGAGGGGGAAGCAGATGTGAAAGAGTTGGCGCTCTTATAGCCTGTATGGGTGCAGAAGTGTGGGGATGGGGCCCTTTCCCAGAGGATCTGAACATCAGCGGTGTGGTCTGCACGTGGTGGGGGGGGTCTTGAGTGGCATTGAGGTGTCCCACCTGAGTCTTGGGGGCCTCATCACTGGGACTCAGATGGCTTCCCCTATTAGAAGAGGGGCATTTCTTCAGGCCTGGCTCCTTATTTGCAAATCCAGAGACTTCTGTGCCTCAGGACACAGCTTGGGAGCACACCCCTGCCCCATTTGGTTGACTCTGGACCACCTTCCTCCTTGTGGGGGGGGGGGGAGCAGGCTAATCCTTTCTCCTCATTCTTCCCAAAGTGACCCATCATCTCTCCCATTTGTGTCTTGATCCCCAGTCAGTCCTCGGCTCAGGTCTTTCCATCCTGAAATAGCAACAAGCATTCCTTTCCCCGTCCTTACCTCCCTCTTCAACCTCTGCCTGCTTTCTCTCCCTCTCACCTCTGGAAAACTTGCCCAGGAGCACTCTTCCCCAAGCCTGCTTGGGATCTGACGGTCGATGCCTTGCCCCACAGCCCCCTGATTGTCAAGACTCCTAGATATCAAGGCTCCTAGATGTTTCTTCATGTCCGAGGTCAACTTTTAAGAATGGTTTGCCCTTGCCCTCCACCTCTTTCCTCCCTGGCTTGAAGGTTAATCTATCCCCGTTCCCCACCACAGCCTCCTAGCCCACTGCCCCAGCCGCAGTCTCTCACCTTTCCCTTGAAACCATCTGCCATGCCCCAGGGGGACCAGAGCAATATTTCCGAAGAACTCTTCTCTGATCATGTCCTTCTCCAATTAAAAGCTTCAGTCACCCCCACTTCCTCCCAGGTATTCAGCACTCAGAGCTCGTTTAACTCCAAACTCCCTTCCAGCCCTTGGCACGATACTTGGTATCCAATAATGCCTCTTGAAACTGTTCCCCTGGCCCCAGCACCCACATAGCCACTGAATAAAGTCTTACAGTCTCAGGGACCCACAGCACCCAGCACCTTCTATGTGTGTCCTCCCACCCGGACCTCAGGAACAGGTCTCAGTGCTGCCTACGGATGCTGGCCACAGGCCAGAGTCAGCAGTGCCCCACCAGCCCGTGCCTTCCTTTAGGGCAAGGATGGTGGCTTATTCATGCTTGTGTCCACAGCACCGGGACAGGCTGGAGCAGTCAGTGGGGGGGGCAATCCTTCAGTATTTGCTGAAGGAAACAGCAGTACATGTTAGAAAGTTCCCAGATCCCTTTCTGTTGGGTTTCCCTCCCCATGTTGGTGGTCTCCAGCTCTACCTGACTCCAGGAACCAGATATTGGGCAGCGGCTGCTTCCCAGCTTTATGACGCCAAGTTTTACAGAAGATGGAGATGGAGGAGAAGGCCCAGAACCTGCCAAGATCAGTGAGGGAGGCTCTGCCAACAGGAAGGAAAGTTCTGAGCAAAAGAGGAGTAGGAAAAGAGATGGGTTCCTTGCCCTTGCCCTGGAGGCAAGAGGGGAGGGAAGAGAAGTCTGGCATCCCCAAGGGCTGACAGGATCTTCCCCGTGGGGAGCTCTGCACAAGGACCCCTGGCCAGTGCTGCCACTTTATCTCCGAGTCGCAGATGCCAGCCCCAGCCTGTGTTCCCCGGACTGCCCTGCAGACTCGTCCTCTTGCTGGGGTGTTTACCCAGAAGCAGCTCTCCTCTCCTGCTGTGATTCCCAGCCCCGGGGAGACCCCTGCAGGACCCAAGCCCGCCCTCCCCCTCGAGCCAGTCCCAGCACACAGGCAGGCCCTGAGAAAGCCAGCTGGGCTGCCTTTCCTGTAAGCAGCTGCGCGCTAGCCTCCCTGCTAGGAAATGCTTTTGTTTGCTTTAATAATTAATAGCCGCTCCTCAGCCTGGGACCTGGCAGGCAGGCCCGTGGGTGGGTGGCGAGGGAGTGGGCAGAGAGAAGCAGGGTGGGCAGGCTTTAGGTGGAATGGAGGGCCAGAGGAAGGGTGGGAGAGCTGGCTAGTGAGATCCTTCCCCTCCCCCCACCCCACTGGGGGACTTCCGTGGCCACCGAGACAACTTCCTGTGGCAGGTGAGGCCACCTGCTGCCGCTGCCCCGCAGCAGGAATAGGGCAAAGCCTCCCCTCCCACAGGCCCCTCTGGACTCAGGTTCAGAGCCTCCAGGTCCTCCCTCTGCCCACATTTTCCAGGTGGGTGTGCCCCAGTGGGCGCAGCTTTTATCTTCCTGGTCTGTGGCACAGCTAGGCTCTGGGCCGGTGGGGCTGGGCAGGGCTAGGCCACAGACCTTGGCTGCGGCCAGGAATGCCAGGCCCAGTTGGATGGCCATCAGCAGGCCCAGGGGCCCAGGGGAGGCCTGCAGGGAGCCGGGCCAGTGGAACCCTTGGAGGAAGGAGAGAGGACACAGAGATAAGAGAGATCTATGGGCCAGGATGGGCAAAAGAAAGGCTTAGATTAGTGGAGATTTTAGGGAAAGCTGAGACAAAGGATGGGACGCAGGAGACATGCTTTTGTTCCTTCCACCTCCTAGGGGCGGGCAGGTAAAAAGGAGCCTCCCCCTCATTGCAGGTGACCTTAGGGCTTGTCTCCATCTCCCCAGCATCCCAGATTCCAAGGCAGATCAGGCCCAAGCCAAGGCACTGCTCAGAACCTTGGGCTATGAAGGCGGCAAGAGTTTAGGATTGGGTAGGGGGCAGGGGGATGCAGAAGATCTGAGGACGCCCCTGGGGGGAGGCCAAACTCCGGCCTGGGCCACTTGTCCTCTGAGGGGTTTGGGATGCTTGTTTTAAATTGCTCGTATTTATTATAAGCATGTAGTCAGGAATGTAAGGAGCCCCAAGTGGCCTGCTGAGGACAGAGTTGAGATGGTGTGGTGCCCTCTGTGCTAGAAAGCTGTGGCAGGGTCCGGCAACTGCCTCGAGAAGGGCCCTGGTGGGTCCTGCCCTGCTCTGGGAAGGAGCATCTCCAGGGGCCACTGTGGCCCCCGCAATAGCAGCTAGACAACTCCGCAGCCCCCAGCCTGCCCTCAGATGCGTCCCCCAAGCGCAGGCCACCTGAATGGCCCTGGCCAGGAAGGTCAGGTTGTCCTTGGTGTCAACTTTAACCTGGATTCCCAGCACCGTACTCAGGAAGCCCATGCGCATTCGTGCTTCCTGCAAAGCAGGCGTCCTCAGACCATCAAGTCTCTGCACCCACCAAAGCTCTTCTGCCACCGTCGCCCGTAATTTATGGACTATTCCAGAGCAGAAGATGGGAGGGGGGGGGTGAGCAGGCCATGGTAGAGATACGAAAAGGAGCGCTTTCTCCTCTCACGTCCAGGTTCGTGAGTATGAGAGCGAGTGCCTCACCACCTCAGCACACTCCGGAGTTGAGAGGAAGCTGTTTTGAACATTTTGTTGAAAACAACCTTTTTAAGAAAGCCAAGAGATGTGTGATTCTTTTTGGAGTCTCACAAAAGTGATGAATGGGGCCGTTCTCACCATTCAGCTGCATCTATCTGAAGAAGGCGCCTGTGCCGCGTGCTTTTGCACTAATGATACTAAGGGAATGAGATGTTTCTGAATTGATAGGCTCCAGGAGCACATGTACCAGGTGAGGCCGTTCTTATGCCTTCCTGCCAACTTGCCGTCAGTCCCTTGGGCTGTAATTTTACTGGCTTCTCACACACCGCAGGCCTCTGGATGGCTGGTGGTTAGTACCCCGCCCCTATCCCCTCAGGACCCTTGGTAAAGGGTCTGCTTCTGCCTCGGGCATCTGCTTCCTGAGACTTTCTTAGGCTGCCCGAGCCTGCGCTGCCCACTTGCACACCGGGCCAGGCGCCCTGAGAAATGATGCCCCAGGAGCCCTCCACAAATGGCTAACTGAAGTTGGTGGATAACTACCCCAGCTCCCTCCTCCGAAGCACCTGTTCTAGACTGTTTCCAGAGCTCCCAGCAGGACCGAGGAGCTGCAGTGGCCCACAGCAGTAACTTCTGGAGAAAGCACCCTTCATGGAGTGCCTCTCCTCTTTCTCATTCCCCAGCCTGGCCAAGTGTGTTTGCTGGAATCACCTCCCACATCAACTGTTTGCGTTTGAATCCTTGCCTCTCCAGACTTCAGACTTCGGGGACTCTATTCCTGCTCCCCTTTTTCCTTTTAGATAAGGGATTCATCCCAGTAAATATCCTTGCAGTTTCTCCCCACACCCCATTGGTGGTGTTGGGCAACCCCACTCGGGAGACCACAAAATCAGAGACGCTGGCCTTCATCCACATCTCTCTGTCTCTAAGCTAGTATGAGAGCAGACAGTGGCCCCACCTCCCACCTCCCACACCTCTGCACCCAGGAGGCACCCAGCAGGGGCACTCTGACCTCTCTGCATCCCCTGTGTCCATTTTCAGAGCTGTTTGAGCAGATCTCTCGCCCTTTCGTTCTTTCAGTTCTTTACTCTTGGTTTGTTTTCTCATTACAAAAGCGTTGACTCTTCCCAAGGGGGGAAGAGCTAAAGTCTCTCCCCTGCCGATCCTCTCCCTTTGGGGCTTGCCCTTCCGTTTAGGCATGCGGATTGCTCACCTACTGCACGTTGGGGGTGGAGGTGCACGGGGGGAACCAGGAGAAGGAAGGGCTAGTCCAGAGCTACCCCACGTTCTTGCTGATGTATTGATCCTTCTGTCATTTTCTGTCTCTTGTTCATAGGAAATACGAGAATGCCTTTCTAAAGCAAAACTTTTTCTATTTCACCTTGAGCCTCTCCCATGTCCCGCAGGGGTATGAACAGGGTCAACTGGAGACAGTCACAGAGCAGGAGCAGCCCTGGGTATGCCCGGCAGGGGTCTTGCCCACTCTACAGTCCTCTCCTGGTCTGCAGGAGCAGGGGTGGGGGGAGCACTGGAGCTGTAATACTCATATTGTTCTGTCCTTGCTCTTGATAGTAATCCTGTCAAGGAGCTGTAAACTAGCCACCTGTACCATTGTTTTGCCTGGATGGCTGTGACCCGGAAGGATGAGGGTGCCTCAGAGCCCCTCGGCAAGGTGGGGGAGGGAGGATGATGCTGGGCTGCCTCTTGGGAGAATCGGAATGGAGCCTTTGGGGCCGGCATCGGCATGTGAGGCAGGGCAGCCCCCTCCCCGTCCCCCAGCTGCCAGCACTGGATACTGGTCCACAGGCCCCAGGCAGGGGGCAGGGGTACCTGCCCTCTTTACTCTCCCTGGGTTTCCTGACCTCTCTCCCCAGGAATCCCCTCTGGCATGGAGGGCAGCCCTGTGAAGGGAGTTTGGCTTGGGACTTGGGCCAGACTTCCCAGGTCTGGTCCTCAGAAGCCTGGCAGGAGCTGGCAGGCAGCCAGGACCCGGGACTGACTGATATTCGCCAAGAGGGATGGATGGGAGAGGGAACTCATGCCAGCAGCACTGATTCACTCTTGGCCTGGAAGTGCAGGGGCGTCTGGGAAGAAAGGGTGTATTGAGTGGTGGAGGGGACTGGGTTGTTGCTCAGTATCAACCCCTCCTCTGTTAAGGCCCCTTTTCCTATGCCCTCCGGCCCTGCTGTCTGAGAGCCTTCCAGGCACCTTTCCTGGTCGAGCTGACAGAATAAAAGGCCTAGTGGTCTGGGAGGGCTCCACAAGCCCACCCCCTTCCGCCTTTTCTCCCCTCAGGTGGTCCTGGAACCTGACCCAGGGAACGTCTCTTCCCCCTAAACTGGTCCTGGGGCCAAAAGGAGGAGTCAGGGTTGCTGCCTTATTAGCATATTCATCAGCGGTAATCAGGGACCTGCTGTGATCAAAGCTCTTCGGGCTTCTCTGCCTCTTGGCAAATGGGAAACTGGAGGGTCAAGGCCGGGACTTGAAAGGACTTTGTCGCCTGAGGGGGAGGGGAGAAGAGGGCAGAAGAGGTGGGAAGCTGGAGGGAGAAGGACCTCCATGGAGAAAGGGACTCCTGTGGAAAGAACCTTTGATAGGGAAGAGAAGGTGTCAGTGGTCCCCTCAACTCCTCGTGATCAGAGACCAGCAAGACCCATCACTTCTGCCCCTGAAATCAGCGTTCCACAAGGGCCAGTGAGGCTCCCAAGCAGGCTTAAGGAGATGGAGCAATTGTCCTTTTAATGTTCATGTATTTACTATAATATGTACCAGGAAAAACACAGCCTCTCAAGGCAGGATATCCCAGATATTACGGTTTTGCATGAAGCAGAGTAAGCTAAGTTGATTTAAAATTATATGCAGAACAACAGTAAGGAGTGAGAAATATGGCAGACGATGGGACTCTGGTCTGAATGGTTCAAGGCAGCACTCCCATCCCCATCCTCTCCTCTGCATCCCCTCGCTGCAGCTTCTCGCTTTCCCACCCCACTGCGCCTTCCCCACAGGCCACATCTTCTAAGCCCCGCCTGGCTTCAGAACCTTCTGGTGGCCTTTCCTTGTATTTCGCCAGCCCTATCCCTCAGCCAAATTGGTGCGTAAAAAATGAGCTCAAAACTCAGCAGCGTCAAACAACAAACACCCATTACCTCACGCAGTTTCTCGGAGTCAGGAGTGAGGGAGCAGCTCGGGCTTTTCCTGAGGCTGCAGTCATCTGAAGGCTTCGCTGGGGCTGGTGGATCTTCTTCCAAGGTGGCTCGTTCACACAGCTGGCAAGCTAAGTGCTGGCTGTGGGCAGGAGACCTTGGTTCTTCTCCATGTAGACCTTCCACAGGGCTGCTCAAGTGTCCTCATAACATGGCAGCCGGCTTTGCCCTGGGTGGCTGACCCAATAGAACGAGGCAGAAGCCGCCATGTCTTTTATGACCTAACCTTGGAAATCATATGCTATCACTTGTGCCATATTCTGTTGGCCACGAAGACCAACCCTCATACAGTCTGGGAGTGGACTACACATGGGCATAAATACCAGGAAGTGGGGATCCTGGGGCACCATCTTGGCTACCACACATGGGGAGCACCAGCCTGAGCCAAGTCAAGGAGGGTCTATTCCTGGAGGGTGTCCCGGGGCCCTCCACATACACTTGTGCACGCTTCGAAGCCTCATTTTCCAGCCCCGGTGGCCATAGCTGCCTTTTGCAGGGGGAGGATCTGAAGCCATAGGAGACCTAAGGAACACGCTTTTCAAGAGCCTGGCCGGGACGAGACAGTCTAAACTCGTGGCCTGGTTTTTGTGTCTCTTCAGACGTGGGCTTCCGATGCACCTTTTTCTTCACTTCACTTCACTTTCTAAAATCTGTGGTCCAGCGACACCAGCCCCCACACCCGCAGCCATTTCTCACGCTGTTTGTCCTGCCCCTTTGCCTGCCGCAACTGCTGAGCTCCTGTTCGTTCCTCAAGAGCCAGGGGAAAAGCCACCGTCTCCGTGAAGGCTTCCCCTCGTCTCTCACGGAAAGAATTCATTTTTTCTTCCTTTGCTTCTATTGTTTTGTTGTTGTTGTTGCTGTTGTTTGGTACGGTAACATCTTTTGGGGGCACCCACCACTTTGTCAGGTGTTACAGCTCCCTGCATCTGTCTTCCCTCCTTTCCAGGCATTTAATTCTGGCCTCGCTCAGTGCGGTGTGTCCGGGGCTTGGTACATCGCTAGGGCTGAGGAAATGCTTGGTGAATAGGGCCTTTGTTTTTCTCCTCCTGCTCTTGCCCGGGCCTTGCTTCTAGGAATCATTTCTTTTTCTTTTCTTTTCTTTTTTTTTTAAGATTTTATTTTTAAGTAATCTCTACACCCAATGTGGGGCTTGAACTCCCAACCCTGAGATCAAGAGGCACATGCTCCCCTGACTTCTAGGAGTCATTTCTGATGAGCCGGGAGACAGCCCATGGCGAGGCTAGACCAGAAGGTCCTCCTGCCCAAGGGAGCCAGTGTGTATCTTTCCCATGGCAGAAGGCCGGTCCCTGTACACCTGAGGGGCGCGCCCCCCGCCTTCAGACATAGCACAGGGGCCGGGCTGGGCAGACTAGTGGCCCTGAGCCAGTTTAATGCCTCTGAGCGTCTGAGGGACATCACCATCATGTCCCAGAAGATGCCGCAGGCTCACGAACACAGTCGTGGGCTGGAGGACCCTGGGTTATTTGTCCCAGTATCTCCTAGCTGCCCCCTGGTGCTCTAAAGGGCAGTCACAGGAGCCTTTGGTCAGTTAGATGGGCTGTTCGTACCTTGGTTTTAGAGATCAGCCGTTCAAAATGTGGAGCCCAGGGAAAAGCCTGGGAGGGCGCCTGGCAGGGGTGCCTCGTTGCCCCCTTCTGCACCCCTTGTCCCCAGGGGAGCAGGCTAGGGTGACGTCAGTCCGGGGAGCCGAGTCTGGAACTGAGATCCCTGGCAAGGGTGGAAGGGGCCCATCCCATCTGATCTCAGCGGCCGGACCAGCACCCCCCTACCTGGTTGGAGGGGCTGGGGTCTTTCTCCCAGGAGGGCGCTTCCGGTGGTTGGCCAGCCCCTTTCCTCCTCGCAGCGGCGTGGGCCTGGCACGTGCGCATTTTGAGAAGCAGCCCCCCTCCAACCTCAGGAAATCCAACTTCTTCCACTTCGTGCTGGCCATGTATGACCGGCAGGGGCAGCCCGTGGAGGTGGAGCGCACGGCCTTCATCGATTTCGTGGAAAAGGACCGAGTGAGAGGCTCGTGGGCTCACGGGGCCAGGGCGTGGGGGAGAGGGGCTGGGGGGTAAGGGGGGCTTCAGGGAACCCCTCCCCGGGGGCAGGCGGATGGACAGCCGGTGCAGGGGTGAGGGGGGCGGGATGGATGAAAGGGAGGGTGGCAGGGAAGGGAGACCGGAGGAGCCTCGGGAGCACTGAGCGTCCTCCCCATCCTGGCGCCGCAGGAACCTGGGGCTGAAAAGACCAACAACGGGATCCACTACCGCCTCCGGCTGGTGTATAACAACGGTGAGTGAGTGAGGCCCGCCGCCCGGACCAGTCCCGGCTCCCCGCACCTTGCGTGACCTATCATGGCCCATTCCACGGGCCGAGGAGGGCCTGGCTCCAGGTGGGGAGGGTGTGGAGCGTGGTTCAGTCATGCGAGGCCGCAGCAAGCCCCTCCTCCTCCCCACCCTTAGGACTTCGGACGGAGCAGGACCTCTATGTGCGCCTCATTGACTCCATGTCCAAGCAGGTGAGCCCGCCCAGGGGGTGCTCAGGCCCATCTTGGCCTCCTCTTGGCCCCCGTCTGAGTGAGCATCCTCATCCCTGTGCCCGCCTCCCGTGCGCTCCTCATTCCCGCTGGTCCAGCTCCTGTGGCAGGAGGCTGTGTGGCCCTGCCCTCCAATCTAGAAAAAGGCAGTACTTGTACAAAGGCCTTGTCTGGGGTTGTGTCCCCTAGAAGCCCAGCCTAGATGGGCGTTCAGGTGCGTGTGCTTTATAGGGAAGCGGGGGTGAAGGGGAGGGAGGGAAGCAGGACAGAGAAAGCTGAGCAGGGCTCAGCAAGGATGTGGTCCCAGCTGGAGTCTAGCCTCGGCCTGATCCCCAGGGAACTCGAGAGAAGGTGGCACCAGACTTGTGCCCCCTTGAGACAAGGAGGCCAGGATTCTCTACCCTGTATCAGTCAGTCATTGGCTGGGGTCCACTCCCAAGGGGAGAGTGTAACCTTCCAGACGTTTCCAACCTAGGCAGCTCCCATCTGCTGAGAGCAATTCTCAAGAGAAAGCCCTTAGCAGCCTCCACTAAGCACAGCTGGGGGATGGGCGCCCTGGTCCAGGAAAGGGGATGGGGGGGGAGCTTCTACTGCAGATCCTTAGCGCCTTGCCGATCTGGAAGGTCACGGGAGGCTCCCAGGCCAGCAGAAGGAGCTTGGGGACATTGAAAGCTGAGCGAATCCTGATGGATCCTGCCCCAGGCAGGACCCCAAGTCTCAGGGCTTTTCAGAGAAGTTGTGCGTGCTGGTCAGGAGCAGGGCTGAGCGAGTCACAAACGGGCCGGTCAGTGGCCTAGGATGCAAGGTGGAGACGGGCTTTCCCACAGTCTTCCAGCCTCCACCCAATCCTGGGGCAGAGGAAAAAATGGTTTGTTTCTAGAAAGCCTGTGGTCACTGTGGTGTGACCAGGCAGTGGCCAGTGGGACTGTGTGGGGACAAGTGTGGAAGGGGTTGGAGGAGGTCCAGAGAGAGAGGGTCCCCACCAGTGAGGGACAGCCTGGACGCACAGGGGGACAGAAAGTGGGCAGCTGGAGCTGCAGGGTAGGAAGCTCACTCCTCACTTCAGGGCGGAGTGGAGGCCGGGGGCGCTGGTGGGGAGGCTGGTCCAGCAGCACGAGGGGGACACGCTGGCCTGGGATGGGGAGAGAGACCGGTGAGGAGAGCCCAGAGGGACAGTGCTTGTGAACGGGAGGCAGAGGCCCCTAGGGACATGGGAACTGTGGAGATAGGAGTGTGTCTCCCCACCAGCAGCCTGACCTTGTGGTCTGGGGACCTCCCCCACCCCAAACACAGCTGGCTCTGGAAAAAGCCGCCTGTGGACAAACAGGATCTATAGAGCTACCTCAGGCCTCTCTTGCCCACGACAGCCCCCGGTGGGGGTCTTGGTTTGGGGTCCAGGTCCCAGTTCCTGCTTTGCCTTCTTGGGCGCCCAGAGCAAGTTGAAGGGCGCAATCTTCCCTGGGGGCAGGGCCCATCTCTCCCCTACACTTGAACTTGAGAGCAGCCTCCTTCCTCTTGAGCCTGTGCATTCGTCCTCTCCCCCAGGCCATCATCTACGAGGGGCAGGACAAGAACCCCGAAATGTGCCGAGTGCTGCTCACCCATGAGATCATGTGCAGGTGAGAAGGCTTGGGACACTTGCAGCGGTGCCCCCTGGTCCCCACCAGGCCCTGCTCCTGACGGCTGCCGCCACCCCCCTCCTCGCAGCTCCCTGGGGAAGCCTGGTTGGGGAGGCGACGAGGGAGGAGGGAGGCCCTTGAGCACAGTGCTGGCTGAAGAGAGAGGGTCCTTGAGGCCCCATTAGCCTGGCCTGTTTATGTGGCTTCTGCAAGTGTTTTTGTAAGAGAGGCCTCCTGCCACCACAGGAAAGCTTAGCTAATAAAGCTCAGGGGAGGCTTGCTGGGGGAGGGGGGGGGCTCTCGGATTCGCTCAGCAGCTAGAGAGAGGAAACTTTGCTGCCTCCTGGGTGAGCCTCGGGGTGCTCCCAGGGGAGGTGGGGGTGGGGCAGACACAGCTCTTGGCTCTCCTTCCCCGTTACCCCAGAGCTTGGCATTTCTAGGCAAGGCCTCCCCAGGAGATGCCCGTCATATAGGGTCCTGCATGGAAAAGAGAATGATGTCCAAACATCTGGTTGGGACACTGGATGCGTTTGGGAAGAGTAGTGACAAGGAAGGGGCATGAGGAGGCGTCTGGGGCGCTGATCATGTGGTCTTTCTTGGTCTGGGTGGTGGTTACATGGGTGGGTTCACTTTCTGATAATTCCTGAGTTGCATGCTTACAATCCAAGCTCTTTTGCTGTATGAGAGAGAGAGACCTGGAAGGTGGCCTGCAGCCTGCCTTTCCTGAATCCTCCAGGAGCAGCTTGCCTTTGGGACAAGGGTTTCCTGGCCAACCTTACGCTCAGGACTGGGCTCTCTAGGTCCCTGCGAAGGACGCTTCTCCCCCAGGCTCCTGGGAGTGAGTCCCCTGGACAGGGATTCCATACTCAGAGATAGGACATAGCATCCTCGACCGGAAGCACGTGTGCCCACTTGTGCGTGTGCGTACACACACACACACACACACATGCACACACACCCCTTCTCCTTTGTTCCCTTTCTCCTTCCCTCTCTCCTTTTCCCCCAGCCGGTGCTGTGACCGGAAGAGCTGTGGCAACCGGAATGAGACGCCCTCTGACCCGGTCATTATTGACAGGTAGGGGCTGGGGAGGAGGCCCTGGGAGGCCAGGGCGGGCTGGGTTCAGCCGCAGAGCACGGTAGCATACCCCCCGCACCCCCCCACCCACTGATAGCTGTAAGCAGAGAGAAACTGCCAGACACCGCGGAGCTGCCCCCACCTTGCCTCTGGGTGAAGCCCCTGGTGGCAGGCTTCCTAGGGGCTGGGCTTAGGAGTTCTGCTCCCTGGGGAAGAAGGCCCGAACACCAGGGCAGGGGTGGGGGCGGGGAGGAAGTGACCCAGAGCCCAGAGGTGGCTGGGAGGACGCAGGGGCTGGCATGGAAAAGGCAGGGAAGGCCGGGTTCTAGTCCCCGGCCCACTTCCACCTCCGCGCTGCTCGACTTGACTTCTCTGAACTTCCGTTTCCTTCATTTGAAAAGTGGGGACCTACTTGGCAGTTTCCAGTCTCAGGACTGTTAAGGCGATGCATGTAAAAATGCATTCTCCCACCATGATTTTTTAAAATTATTTTATTTCTTTTTGACAAGCAAATGCATCATATGTAAGGCACAAAATTCAAAAGGTACAAAAGAGTACCCCACCCCTATTACGGCAGACTTTTGTACCGTACCTTTTTAAAAATTTGCAACAATATATCTTAGAGACTGCGCCATGTTGGAACATCAACCCTGCCTTATTCTCCTTTGAATAGAGAAGGCATTTACAGGAGCAAATTCAAGCTTTAAAGAGTTTATAGCAAAAAGGCTCCCACCTCGGCGTCTCGCCCATCCATTGCCCTCCAGATAACCAAGCTTTGTTAGCAGTTTCTTGAGATCGTCTGCCCATAGATGAGAAAATACAGATACATATTGTTTTTGTACCTTTCCTTTTATGTTTCTAAAAATGATGGCATGCGAAATGTACTTTTCAGCACCTTTCCTTTTCTCTAAGAAACATGCGTATCTGGGAGGTTATATCAGGACACAAGAAGTCTCTTTCCTCTTTTTTGCTACTGCAAAATATTCCCTGGCATGGATAAACTATCATTTCTTTCAGTAGTCTGCCATTGTTGGACATTTTGGCCATTTCTGTTCCATTTCGGAGATAAAACATGCTGCAATGACTTACTCTGTCCGTGTGTCGCTTTGCACATAGGTGCATTCATAGGAGGGATGTTACAGAAGCGGAATTTCTGGGTCGGAGGACATGTGCGTTTGTTCATTTTAATAGTTATTATCAGTTTGCCCTCTGCGGAGATTACACCAATTGGTATTCATACCAGCAGTTTTGAGAATGCCTGTTGCCCACACTCTGGCCAATTAAATACGTTGTTTATTCATTCAACAAAAAAAATTTTTTTAATATTCACTCTGTGTCAGGGTCTCTTCTATATTCTGTGGATTAAGCAGTGACCAAAACAGACAAAAGGCTTGTGTTTATGGGCTTACGATCCAGTAGGGGAGATGGACGTGAACGGAATGAATGAGCGTAGATGATGTGAGACAGTGGTAACAGCTAAGGAGAAAAAGCAAGCATCAGGAAAGATCAGAGAGTGCCCGGGAAGGGGGGATGGCAGTTTTAGACTGTTCAAGGAAAGCCTCCCTAAAAAGATGACATTTGAGCCAAGACCTGAAGGAAGGAAGGGAGTGAGCCATGTTTGAACCCAGGGGAAGGATATTCTTGGCAGGAGCGGACCTGATGTGTTTAAGGAACAGCAAGAAAGTGCAGGTGACCTGAGCGAGGGGAACCCTAGGAGGAGATGGCGTCAGGGAACCAACGGTGGGGTCAGAGGAAGGCAAGACCATGCAGACAGGACCTTGTAAGTTGCATATAGGCCATTATAGGGGCTTTGGCTTTTATTCTGAATGGCATGGAAGCCAGGGGCGGCAGGGAGGTGTTTGAGAAGAGTGAGATGACCTGATTAATATTTTAGCAAGATCACTCTAGCTCATGTGTTGCCGATGACCTGTTGGAGGCGAGGGCGGTAGCACAGAGATGAGTGAGGAAGCCAGCATGGTTCTCCAGGTGAGAGAAAGTGGAGGCTGTTATAGAGACGGTGTTAGGAGGTGGTGGCAGGAAGTGGCTGGATATATTTCATGGGCAGAACTAACAAGATCTGTTATGGAAGGAGAAACAGAGTGACAGAGAGGGGAGTCGAAGACATGTCCCAGATGTCTGACCTGATCAACCTAGAAGGACAGAGTGCCTATTTACTGAGGAGGAACAGATTTCAGAACAAGCAGGTTTGGGAGCCGGAAGATCAGGAGTTTGGTGTTAAGATGCTTACCAAACGTCCGTGTGGCGGGCGGGGGTGGCGGGGATGAAAAGCAGCTGAAAACATGAGTGCGGATCCCGAGGGAAAGGTCCAGGCTGTGGTTATAAATCTGAATGAAAGAAATCATCATGGGAATGAAGGCTGAAAGAAAACAGGTGAGGTCCGAGAACTGAATCCTGGGGTGTCCAGTGTTTAGAGGCCGTGGATATGTGGAGCCAGTGAAGGAGAATGACAAGGAACAGCCAGGGAGGTAAAAAGGGAAGTCAGAGGATTGGAATGTTCTAGAAGTCTAGATAAGAAACTATTCCAAAAAGGAGGCAACAGTCAATTGCATCAAATGATGCTCATGGAGACGATAAAAAGACCAAGAATTGACTGTTACATTTAGCAATGAGGGGGACATTGGTGACCTCAGCAACAGCTATTTCTGTAGAGTGGAGGAGCGCAAGTCTGGTAAGAGGATGTCTGAGAACAGGAGAACAGAGAACAGAGGAGCTCTAGGAGTTTTGCTCTAAAGGGATCAGAGAAATGAGGTGGTGGCAGGAGCACAGCGTAAGCCCCCCCCCCCAAAATAAAAAAAAATACAGCTTCTTCATACACTGATGAAAAACCCAGTAGGAAAGGGGGAATAATGATGCAGGAGATAGAGGGGGAAATTGCTGGAGCCGTGTCGTATAGCCAGCGAAGGGCATGGGATCCCATGCACGGGTGGAGGACTGGTTTAGCTGGGAGCATAGACAGCTATCCACGGACAGAGCAAGGAAGTCAGAGAGCCTGGGCCCGGAAGGGGGCAAATCGGGACATCCAACATGGAATCTTGCAGAAGTCCTTTCCTGATTGCTTTGTTTCCTCAGTGAAATGGGAAGCCAGGTCCACAGGTGAGCATGAGCATGGGGAAGGAGACACTAGGGCATAAAACAGTTGTTCAGGAGAGTGAGTGGACCATGGAAATGTTGTGTGATTGCCAGGCAGCACTAAGGGCTTGCCCGAGGTTTGGGGTCATAAAAGTGAGAAATTTCTCCAGCCATGCTGAGCCACAGTGCAGGTGCTGGACAGGTGAGTGGTCACGTATAAGCATAGTTAAGGGTTTGCCAGGTGAGTACAAGGGAACACGAGAGGCAGGAGAGTGAAAAGCGTACGCAAAGGGTGTTTACAAAAATGGAACAAGAAATTTAAGGGCGAGGGAGAGGAATATGGGAGAGTGAAGAGAAGGCAGGATGAATGGAATTTTGGTTCTGAAGGGGCCAAACAATTATTGGAGTGGAGGTACCAGAAAGGGGTTCAGCTGGAGGTTAGAAGAGGGTTAGACCATGGGTTGTCTGGAGGTAGGCTTATTCGGGGAGATTGCATTTATCAGTAAGATGTGGCCAAGGGAAGGTAGAGACAAGGTCATCGGAGGAGAGATGCTCGCAGAATGCAGAGAAGGATGTTTTGGAAGAATTCTCTATCTATGTTGATACTGAAATCACCAAGAATTAAGACAGGATCATTGTTCAAGAGTATATAAAGAGTGATCCAGCAGGCAAATCTTCAAGGAGTGAAGGCAAGTGGTCTTGGGGTTGAGAAATGATTGCAACAAGCGGTGGTCGCCATACTTTTTTTTGTCTCTCTCCATCATCAAGGTGAACTGTGGTATCCTGGTGAATTTCATTTCTCTTACTCTGAGGTTGAGCATACTTTCAGGTATCTACACTCTGTTTATATTTCCTTTTCTGGAAACTCTCTCTTCATTTCCTTTGCTTCTTTTTCTATGAAGGACTGGCTTTTGTTACTGATTTGTAGGAGGATACATTAAGGAAATTCGCCCTTTGCATGAGTCACAAAGATTTTTTTCTAGTTGGTTGTTATCTTGTAACTTTTCTTAGGGTGCCACTTGACCACCCCCTCAATCTTTTAAGTACTCCGGATTTTTGTCATATTTAGAAAGGTCTTTCTCACACCAAAATTATTTTTAAAAATTTATCCTGTGGTTTCTTCTGGTACTTTTATGGTTTCCCTGTTTACATTTAAGTATGTGGTCCATTTGGAAAAAAATTTAAGTTATTGTGTCTCATATCATACATACAGAAGAAAAATATAACAAAATGGAAATTATGAGGCATAATAATGTACACCTGTGAACTGACCAACAAACTTAGAATGAGAACATTAAATATATTATTGAAGCCACCTCTATGTTCTTTCACCATCTCATACCACTGCCTACCCCTTTCCTAAAGGTAATAAGTAAATTGAGGTTTGTGTTAACACACAACTCTCTAAAAAATGATTTGCCGCATATTGTAAACACTATGTCTCGTTGTGCTTGTTTTTAACTTTATAAAAAGGATGTCATATTGTAGCGTCTTCTAAAATGTTCTTTTTAAATTCAGCATTATATTTTTAAGATTTTTCTATGTTGCCGTATTTATGGTTGGTTGTACTTTGTGCTATTATAAGCAAAGCTGCTCTGAACATTCCTGTCTGTCTCTCCTAATTTGAACAGGTACAAGAGTGTGTTTAGGATGTAAACCTAACCCTGGAACGGCCAGGTCATAGGGCGTGCATATGATTAAAACAGTAGGAGTCAATGTCAAACCATTTTCCACGACGGTTGTCCTGAGCAATGTTCCCAGCCAGTGACTGAGCTCCTATTACTCCACCTCCCACAGCCCTTACTAATGTCGAGCTTCTTTTTTTTTTTATATATAATTTTTTTAAATTTTATTTATTTATTCAACAGAGATAGAGACAGCCAGCGAGAGAGGGAACACAAGCAGGGGGAGTGGGAGAGGAAGAAGCAGGCTCCCAGCGGAGAAGCCTGATGTGGGGCTCGATCCCATAACGCCGGGATCACGCCCTGAGCTGAAGGCAGACGCTTAACCGCTGTGCCACCCAGGCGCCCCTAATGTTGAGCTTCTTAATGTTTGCCAGTCTTGCGGCCACAGAGGGAATTTTGGGGGGGCCTTCATTTGCATTTTCTTGATTACTAACGAAGTTGAGCACCTTTTTATTTGTTCATTAGTATTTGCGTTCCTTCTCCTCCTAAGGGGTTTTTATACTGATTTAAATGGATCTTCATAAATCCTAGATACTGATCCTTTGTCAGGAAAGTCTATTTCAAGTATCACAATGTAGTTGAACTTACCAATATTTTCCTTGTGATTTTTACTCCGTGTTTTATTTAGGAAATTTTTCCCTATGCTGAGTCATAAACATATTTTTCTATATTTTCTTCTAAAGGTTTTGCAGTTTTTCATTTTACATTTAGGCTTATAACCCATGTGGAACGAATTCTGGGGCATGGTATGAATTAAGAAATCAATGTAATTATTTTTACTTATGAATCATTAATTATTCTAGTATCATTTATTAAGTAGTTCATCCTTTCCTACTGAATTGCAGTTCCATCTCTGTCCTAAATCAGGTTTTCTCCTATTTGTGGGTCTGGTTCTAGACTATTTGTTCTGTTCCTGTGATTTACTTGATCACCCCTGTGCTAACATCACCCTGTTTTAATCACTATAGCTTTAGAATAATGGTAGAAACAAGTGTGTAGGGCAAGTCTCCTACCCTCTCTTGTTCTTGAGGAGAGTATTGCATTTTTTGGCCTTTTGTGTTTCCATATAAGTTTTAGAATGCACTTATAAAATTACACACACACGCACACACACACACATATCTTTGGGGGCTTTGATTAATATTATAATTAACCTGTACACTAACTTGGAAGAGAATTCACATCTTTATGCTACTGAGTCTTCCAATCCATAAATATGGTTTATCTCTCTATTTAAGTATATTTTCTCTAATGCCTTTCAATAAAGTTTTATAATTTTCTCAATAAAGGCCACATACACTCTTTTTCATTCAGTTCACTCATTCAATAAATATTTATTGAGCATCTACTATGGACAAGGCATTGTTCTCGGCTCTACGAATACCGGAGTAAGCAAAGCAGAGAAAAATATCTGTCCTCAGAGAAGGAGACGACACAGGGGAGAAAGGCAAAGGCGATCATTCTGAGTATGTTAGAATGTGATCTGTGGGAGAACTAGAGAAAAATAAAACTGATCAGGAATTTGGGGGTCAGGGAAATGTGATTTTTAAGTGCAGTGATCACAGTAAGCCAAATTGCGGGTGGAGTTTGAGGAAGGATTTGAAGAGAGAATGAACCATTCGTGTGTATGGGCAGCTTATCTGGTACAATTTACATTTTGTTGCTATTGCAAATCTTATCTTTTGTTATATTTATATCTAGATAGACATAACTAGCTCTTTGTTGATAGTGTGGAGAAATGCAATTGATATTTGCATGTGAACCTTTGTCTTTATACTTGTTTTGTTTTTGCTGTATAGACAGCCGTGTTATGCAAACCATAACTGGTTTTTTTTCCATCCAATCCTTATTTTTTTAAATATTTTATTTATTTATTTATTTATTTATTTATTTATTTATTTATTTATTTATTTGAGAGAGAGAGCATGAGCTGGCAGGAGAGGCAGAGGGAGAAGCGGGCTTCCCACGGAGCAGGGAGCCCGACATGGGGCTCAATCCCGGGACCCTGAGATCATGACCTGAGCTGAAGGCAGATGCTTAACAGACTGAGCCATCCAGAAACCCCTTTTTTTCTTATTTTACTGCACTGACTAGAGCCTCAAGTACAGCATTGAATATAAGCAGTGGCAATGGCATTCTTGTCTTGTTTTTGGTTTTAAAGAAAATGTTTCCAATGTTTCACCATTAGAAACATGGTTAACTGTAGCCATTTGGTAGCTATACTCTATCAGGTTAAAAAAGTTTGGTAAGCGATTTTTGTTTTGGGGGTTTTTTAAATCATGAATGGATATTGAATTTCACATGTTGCTTTTCTCTGCACGTATTGAATTGAGGAGATAGCCTTTCTCCTTCAAACTATCAATGCAATGAATTTCATTAACGGTTTTCCTAATCCTGAATTACTCCTGGTATAACCCTAACTTGATAATGGTTTACGATCTTCTCCATATGCTGCAGGATTTGTGTTGTTAATAATATTTTTAGAGTTTTTCCATTTATGCTCAACAGTGATTGGCTTGTAATTATCTTATAATGTCCAAGTATGATTTCGACAGTTAGTGACATACCAGCCTCGAATAATGAAAAGGGGCGTGTTCTTTCTTTGACTATTCGCTGGATGAGTTTGTATGAGTTTGGAATGATTTGTTCCTTGAAAATGTGTTATAATTTGCCTTGAGTTTGTGGGGATGAGAAGGAGAGAATTTTTAAAACATTGACTCACCCTTTTTTTTTTATGATCATAGACAACTCAGGCCTTCTGTTTCTTTTTTACTCTGTTTCAGTAAGTTATATTTTTAAAGGAATTTGTACATTGTACCTAAGTTTTCAAATGTGTTTCCATAAAGTTGTTCTTAGTGTTCTCTTATCTTTTTGATCTCTGTTGTATTTTTAGCTATGAACTTTTTCCATTCCCGATATTGTTTGTAGCATATCTTTCTCCTTATTAAGTTTTACCAGCAATTTGTCACTTTTATTAGCCTTTTCTGAAAACTGAATTTTCAGGGCACCTGAGAGGCACAGTTGGTTAAGTGTCCGACTCTTGGTTTTGGCTCAGGACATGATCTCAGAGTCGTGAGATGGAGCCCCACATCGGGCTCAGCAAGGAGTCCGCTTGAGGTTCTCTCTCCCTCTCCCTCCGCCCTTCCTGCTCATGCTCTCTCTCTCTCAAATAAATAAATAAATCTTTAAAAATATATATATAAACTAACTTTTAGCTTTATCAACCTTTTTCTAATGTGTGTTTGCTTTGCATTACATTAATTCTGCATTTATCTTTATTTTCTTCCTTCTTCTTTCATTGGGTTTATGTTGTTCTTTCCTAATTTCTCGAGTTGGATACTTAGCTCATTAATCACTGACCTTCTTCCTAATACAATCATTTAAGACTGTCATATTTCCTTAAAATACTACTTTACCTGTATCTCACATTTTCACATCTCATATTTTTATTACCACTCAGTTTCAAGGATTGTTATATTTCTGTTATGACTTCTTTTTCAGTGCATGGGCTATTTAAAGGTGTGTTTCCTTATTCTTTATTTTTCAATTAACTTTATGAGGTATAATCGGTATGCAATAAAATGCACATAAAGTATACAACTTGAAAAGTTTTGACATATGTATATACTGATGAAACCATCACCACAATCGAAACAGTGAACATATCCTTCATCCCTAAAAGTTTCCTCATGCCCCCTTGGAATCTCTCCCTCTCTCCCCTTACCTCTATCCTCAGGCAACCATTTCTCTGCTTTCTGTCATTATAGATTGGTTTGCATTTTGTAAAATTTTATATAAATGAAATTATACAGTGTGGGCTTTTTTTGTCTAGTTCTTTTCACTCAGCGTAATCTTTTTTGTGTGTTTCATCCATGTTGTTGCATGTTATCCATAGCTCATTTCTTTTTTTTTTTTAAGATTTTATTCATTTATTTGACAGAGAGAGAGACAGCCAGCGAGAGAGGGAACACAGGCAGGGGGAGAGGAAGAAGCAGGCTCCCAGCAGAGGAGCCTGATGTGGGGCTCGATCCCAGGACTCCGGGATCACGCCCTGAGCCGAAGGCAGACGCTTAACGCCTGAGCCACCCAGGCGCGCCCTAGCTCATTTCTTTTTATACCTGAGTGGTATTCCCTTGTATGAATATAGCAAAATCATCTTGTCCCATCATCTCTTTTTTTTTTTAAAGATTTTATTTATTTATTTGACAGAGATAGAGACAGCCAGCGAGAGAGGGAACACAAGCAGGGGGAGTGGGAGAGGAAGAAACAGGCTCACAGCGGAGGAGCCTGACGTGGGGCTCGATCCCGTAACGCCGGGATCACGCCCCGAGCCGAAGGCAGACGCTTTAACCGCTGTGCCACCCAGGCGCCCCCCCATCATCTCTTGATAGACAGTTGGGTTGTTTCCAGTTTATAGCTATTACAGATAAAGCTT
This sequence comes from Ursus maritimus, assembly GCF_017311325.1. Classification (NCBI taxonomy): domain Eukaryota; kingdom Metazoa; phylum Chordata; class Mammalia; order Carnivora; family Ursidae; genus Ursus; species Ursus maritimus. The sequence continues at coordinate 19,667,664 of NW_024424675.1, read as the reverse complement.
TATAAACATTTGTGGACTAGTCCTTTTATGGACAAACGTTTTCATTTCTCTTGGGTAAAATCCTAGGAGTGGAATGGTTGGATCATATGGTAAGAGTATGTTTAACTTTATAAGTAATTACCTAACTGATTTCCAGAGGAATTGTGCCATTTTACATTCCCACCAGCAGTGTATGAGAGTCATAGTTCCTCTACATTCTCATCAGCATGAGAATGGTCTATCTTTTTAATTTTAGCCATTCTAATAGATGTGCAGTGGTATCTCATTATGGTTTTAATTTGTACATCTCTAACGACAAATGGTGTTGAACATCTTTTCATGTGCTTATTTGCCATCCATATATTTTCTTTGAAGAACTATCTGTTCAAATATTCCGCCATCATCCCCCTTTTTATTTGGGTTGTTTTCTTATTACTGAGTTGTAGGAGTTCTTTATATATTGTGCATAAAAGTCATATATCTATTTTTACAAAATTTTTTCCCCAGTCAGTGACTTGTCTTTTCATGCTCCTAACAGTGTTATTTAAAGAATACAAGTTTTTAAATTTTCATGAAGTCCAGTTTATAAATTTTTTAATTTTATGTATTATGCTTTTGATATCATAGCTAAAAAATCCTGAATCAATGACCTCAGCTTTCATTCTAGGAAACCAGAAAAAGGAGATGAAATTAAATCCAAAGTAAGCAGAAGAAAGGAACCAATAAATATCAAAATAAAAAAATAGAGAAAATCAATGAAACCAAAAACTGCTTATTTTAGATCAATGAAATGAATAAACCTATAGCCAGACTGATCAGAAAAAAAAGAAGACATAGTTTGCCAATATCAGAAATGAGAATGGTGACATCACTACAGATTCTAGAGATATTAAATAGATTGGGAATATTATGAACAAGTTTATGCTGACAAATTCAACAACTTAGACCACTTATATTTAATGTAAATATTGATATGGTTACGTTTGAGTCTATCTTGATATTTTCTTTCTGTTTGCTCTCTGTTCTCTTCTTTGTTCTTTTCTTTTTTTTTTCCATTCTCTTAGATTAGGTATTTCTTTTTAATTATTTCATTTATTTCTTTTGTTGGCTTATTAGCAAAACTCTTTGCTACTTTAGTGATTGCTTTAGGACTCAAAGTACACACCTTTAGGTTATCGTAATCTACTTTCAGTTATGCCACTTCATGTATAGTATGCTATTGTTGTCATGAATTCTATTTTTTTTTAAAGATTCTATTTATTTATTCGACAGAGATAGAGACAGCCAGCGAGAGAGGGAACACAAGCAGGGGGAGTGGGAGAGGAAGAAGCAGGCTCTCAGCGGAGGAGCCTGATGTGGGACTCGATCCCATAATGCTGGGATCACGCCCTGAGCCGAAGGCAGACGCTTAACCGCTGTGCCACCCAGGCACCCCATGAATTCTATTTTTTTAAGGATTTTATTTATTTACTTGACAAAGAGAGAGAGACAGTGAGAGAGGGAACACAAGCAGGGGTAGTGGGAGAGGGAGAAGCAGGCTTTCCACTGAGCAAGGGGCCCGATGAGGGGCTTGATCCCAGGACCCTGGGATCATGACCTAAGGTGAAGGCAGACATTTAACAACTGAGCCACCCAGGTGCCCCATGGATATATTTTTATATTTTATAAAATCCACAATACATGGATATTATTGTTTAAACAGTCAATTGTTTTTAAAGCAATTTTAAAAATATAACAAAATATCTTTAGACATTTACCCATGTAGTTACCATTTCTAGTGCTCTTCATTCTTTTCTGTAGACCCAGATTTCCATTTTTCTTAAGTCTGAAGGGCATCCTTTAATATTTGTTTGATTTTAACTGAGTATGGGATTCTAGATTGACTTTTGTTAGTAAGGTGGTGTTCCACTGTCTTCTCTCTTGCATTACTGATGAAAAATCTGGTGCCATCATTATCTTTGTGCCTCTGTACATAAACATGTCTTTTATCTCTGGCTATTTTTAAGATTTTTCTCTTTATTATTCTTTTTTTTAAGATTTTATTTATTTACTTTAGAGATAGAGTGGGGGGAGGAGCAGAGGGAGATGGACAAGCACAGAGCCTGAAACAGGGCCCAATCCCACAACCCTGAGATCATGACTGGAGCCAAAATCAAGAGTTGGATGCCCAACCTGCTGAGCCACCCAGGCACCCCTCTTTATTATTCATTTTCAACAACTTGATTATGATATGACTTGATGTAGCTTTTCTTCATATTTCATGTGCTTGGAGCTCATTGATCTTTTTGGATCTATGAGGTTACAGTTTTCATTACATTTGCAAAGGTTTTTTTTTTTATTTAAGGTTTTTATTTATTTATTTGAGAGACAGCGTGAGCAGGGGAAGGGGAAGAGGAAGAGGGAGAAGCAGACTCCCCGCTGAGCAGGGAGCCCGATATGGAGCTTGATCCCAGGACCCTAGGATCATGACCTGAGCCGAAGGCAAATGCTTAACCAACTGAGTCACCCAGGTGTCCATTTTTGGAAAGTTTTTTACCTTTATTTTCTCAAGTATTTTTCTGTACACCATTCCCCTGGCCCTGTTCCTTTGGGAACACCAATTACTCCAATTACAAATACTAAACTGCTTGAGGTTGTCCTGCAGCTCACTCACATTTCATTTTAGGGGATTTTGTTTTGTTTTGTTTTGGTTTGGTTTTCATTTTGGATAGTTTCTACTGCCATGCCTCAAGTTCGCTAATCCTTTCGTAGGCACTGTTTCATCTGTTATTAATCCCTTCCAATATATTTTGTATCTTAAACGTTGTAGTTTTCATCTCTACAAGTTTGATTTGTATCTTTTTTATATCTTCCATGTCTCTACTTAAATTTTGGAATTTAACAAATACTGTTATAATTAATCTTTTAGTGACTTTTTCTGCTGCTTCTAACATCTGTGTCTGTTCAATTGATTGATTATTCTCATTATGGGTCTTATTTTTTTCCATCTTGGCATGCCTGGTATGCTGTAATTAGATGCCAGACATTATGAATTTTTCCTTGTTGGGCATTGGATATTTTTGTTTTCCTATAAATCTTCTTGAGCTTCGTTCTGGGATGCAGTTAAGTTACTTGGAAACAGTTTGATCTTTTTGAGTCTTGATTTCATGATTTATTAGATGGTTCTACAGCAATACTCAATCTAGGACTAATTATTCCCCACTACTAAAGTAGGACCCTCTCGAGTAATCATCCCAATATCCCGTGAATTATGAGTTTTTCAAGTCTAGCTAAGAGAAACAGGCACTATTCCCATCTCTATGCAAGCACCAGGACTGTTCTCTTTTTTCCTTTTGGGTAGTTCTTTCCTTGGCCTTGGGTAATTTCTTCATATGCACACACTGATCAGTACTGTACTACATACTCAAGGGGGACCCATCACAAGTTTCTGGTTTCTCTTTCTATGTACCTTTCTCCTCTTTGAGGCTCTGTCCTATGAAGTCTAGCTACCTTGGTCTCTGGGTAGCTAGATCAAATTTTTTATATATATATATCAAAATTTATATATATTAATACCAAAAATTGATGGAACCCACAAAGATAGGCTGAAAGTTCATGTGGGAGATTAATATACACAATATGTAATTAATAGTGTGTATGTATATATATATATATATTATTGACCATTTTATTGAGTGTGGACAAGTTTTAAAATCTTATGATTTTTTCTGGGTTGAACATTTTATCAGCATTTATTGGTCCTTTATTGCTAATATATATTTTGCTTTAAAGTCCATTTTATCTGATATTACTTACAGTCTCCCTTAACTTATTTTTGGTTATATTTGCATCATATACATTTATTCACCCTTTATTTTCAACCATTATGTGTCCTTATGTTTCAAGTATTTCTCTTTTAACAGCATATTGCTGGACTTTTTTTTTAATCCAGTCTATTTTTTGACTGGCAAAGTAAATCCATTTTCTTTATTGAGATTATTGATTTATTTCAACTATTTTCTACCATCTTACTTTGTGTTTTTTATTTGTTCCACCTCCTCTGTGTTTCTTTGTTTTCCTTTCTTGCTATATAAAAAAAATTGAGAATTTTGTTTGATGTAGTGTATGTGTTTCTTATTGCATTTTCCCCTCTACTGGTTTAGAAGTTTATTAACTTAACTTCTATTCTTTTAGTTATTACCCTTGAAACTTATTATATATTCTTAACAAAGTCATAATTTCTTTCCTAATATTAGAATCTTGGATGGTGGTGTGCTGGAGCTGGCTCATACCAGTTCACAAGAGCTAATTATTAGTATCTCTTCTCAACTCCATATTCAGTGACATCACACTGGTAGCTTGAAATCAGCCATGGGGGGATCATATATAATCATGGAAATCAACAAACATGATAAATCATGGGTTCCCCCTCCCTTCAGAAATGATTTTTAAATATTTACCAGCTCACCACTGATCTTAGACCATTCTATTACCTCTGCCCTATTTATAAGACATGTGGTCCAGATAATTCTTTTAAAATTCCACACGTTGTTAATATTTTTAATTATGTGTGAAATTTTTTTCTTGAGATTTATCAGGGGTTTTTTCTTTCTTTCTTTCTTTGGAGTTCTTCAGTTTATTTTCATGTGTCTGGTTGTGAATTTTTTTATCCTGCTTAGAGTTTGTTGATCTTCTTGTATCTATGGGTTTATATCTTTCATCACTTCTAGAAATTGCTCAGCCTTTGACTAATGTTACATCTCAGTTATATTCTCTCCTTTCTCCTTATGGCACTTTAAATGAGACTCCAATTTAGACCTTTAATTCTGTCCTCCATATATCCTAAACAACTTTCTATGTCTGACCTTTTTTTTCTCTTTGTGCTGCATTCTGGGTAATTCTTTTTTATTCATCTCCCCATTAACTAATCCCCTTAGTTGTATCTAAACTATTGTTTAATTTGTCCAGTGAGCTACTAATTTCAGTGATTTTATTTTCCATTTCTAAAAGTTTTATTTAGTTCTTTTTCAAACATGTCATGTTACTTGGTGCTTACTCATTTTTTTATTTTTTTATTTTTTTTTAAAGATTTTATTTATTTATTTGACAGAGATAGAGACAGCCAGCAAGAGAGGGAACACAAGCAGGGGGAGTGGGAGAGGAAGAAGCAGGCTCATAGCAGAGGAGCCTGATGTGGGGCTCGATCCCGGAACGCCGGGATCACGCCCTGAGCTGAAGGCAGACGCTTAACCACTGTGCCACCCAGGTGCCCCTTACTCATTTTTTTAAATTAAATGTTTGTGGTTATTTTACCTTCAGTACTATAATTCCAATATCGGAAATCCTTGGATTCTATGTCTGTTGTTCATTACTTCTGCCGACTCTTATTCATGATGGCTTGTTTCTTTGTTTGGTGTTTTTGTTGTTATTATTGTGGTAGTGATTATTTTAGCTCATATTTGGTTGAATTACATCAGGGCCAGAACAGGGTAAGTTTTCCTCTGGAAGGATTTGTGTTTGATTCCACCAGTAATAGACAGTGCTACCAAACTGGGACCTTTCCAAATTTGTCAGAAGATTGACAGCCCTCATGTGAAGTGGTCCCTATGCTCCATCCCAGTGTGTTTGTATTGCCATTGGACACTAGTACAACCCTAATATTTGTGCTAGCTCATAGTTCATAGCTCCTACTTAGATTTCAACTTCTTATTTTGGGTTTTTTTTTTTTAATCCTTGGAGATTTTCCTTACCTTTTAGATAAAACTTCAGGATATGGTTATTTTGGGAAGGCACTTTATTTATTTATTTATTTATTTATTTATTTATTTATTTAAACTAGCCTCCATGCCCAGTGTGGAACCCAACACAGAGCTTGAACTCATGACTCTGAGGTCAAGACCTAAGCTGAGATCAAGAGTTGGACACTTAACTGACTGAGCCATCCAGGTGCTCTGGGAAGGCACTTTAAAGATAAGTAGTCTACCATAATACTGGAAGAGGAAGTCATCCATTTGGAATTTACCCTGGTTAATGTTAGGCAGTATGGGTCCACCTAGGGGCACCTGCGTGGCTCAGTCAGTTAAGTGTCTGCCTTCAGCTCAGATCATGATCCCAGGGTCCTGGGATCGAGCCCCAGGTCAGTGTCCCTGCTCAGTGGGAGTCCTGCTTCTCCCTCTCCCTCTCCCACCAGCTTGTGCTCTCTCTCTTGCTCACTCGCTTTCTCTCTCAAATACATAAATAAAATCTTTAAAAAAAAAAAGGAAATATGGTCCACCTATATTTTTTTCTGATAGCTCCAGTTGTTTCAACAGCAATTATTGAATAATACATCTTTCCCTACCAATTGTAAATATCGCCATGCTATATTCTAAATGTAGTTATTTGTTTTTCTGGACTTTCCATCCTGTGTCATTATTCCATCTATTTATTCATGTGGGAATATGATGTTGTTTTAATTTTTGAAGATTTATAACATTTTTTAATAACAGATCTAGTACTCCTCTGCATTACTCTTATATTTTAGAATTTTCCCAACTATTCTTTTATTTTTTTTTATTTTATTTTTATTTTTTTAGAGAGAGAGAGTACAGTGGGGAGGGGGTAGGAGCAGAGGGAGAGGGAGAGGATCAAGCAGACTCTGTGCTGAATGTGAACTTGATGTGGGGCTTGAGCTCACGAGCCTGAGATCATGACCTGAGATGAAATCAAGAGTTGAACACGTAACCAAACTGAGCCACCCGGGTGCCCCCCCAACTATTCTTAATTATTTTTTTATATTAACTTTACAGTTAGACTGTCTAGGTTACCAAAAAATTACTTACCGATGTCATTTTTTAAATTGTGGTAAAAAACCACATAACATAAAATTTACTATCTTTATAACTTTAAGATGTACAGTTCAGTAGTCTTAAATATATTCACATTGTTGGGCAACAAATTTCCAGAACTTTTTCTTCCTGCAAAACTGAAACTCTATACTCATTAAACAGCAACTCCCCATTTTCCCCTCTCCCCAATTCTGGTAGCCACAATTCTACTTTCTGTTTCTCTAAATTTGGCTACTTTAGATAACTCGTGTAAGTGACATCATACAGTATTTGTCTTTTTGCAGCTGGCTTGTTTCACTTAACATACTCTCCTCAAGGTTCATCCATGTTGTAGCATGTAACAGGATTTCCTTCCTTTTTAAGGCTGAAGAGTATTCTATTTTACATATATACCACATTCATCTGTCAATGAACATTTGGGTGTTTCCATCTTTTGTCTATAATAAATAATGCTGCTATAAATATGAGTGTGAAAATATCTCTTTGAGACCCTACTCTTTGGATATATAACTATAAATGAGATTGCTGGATCATATGGCAGTTCTTTTTTAAATTTTTTAAGGGACCTCCATACTGCTTTCCATAGCAGTTGCACCATTCTACAATTTCACCAACAGTGGACGAGGGTTCTAATTTCTCCATTTTCTCACCAAGACGTTTTTTTTATAGTAGCCATCCTAATGGGTGTGAGATGATATCTCATTGTCTTTTTTTATAAAGATTTTTTATTTTAAGGAATCTCTGCACCCAATGTGGGACTCAAACTCACAACCCTGAGATCAAGAGTCACATGCTCTACCAACTGAGCCAGCCAGCCAGCCACCCCAATATCTCATTGCTTTGATTTGCATTTCTCTAATGATAAGTGATGTTAAGCATCTTTTCAGATGCTTGTTGGCCATTTTTACATCATCTTTGAAGAAATCTCTATTAAAGTCATTTGTGCATTTTTTTCATAGGGTTTCATAGAGTTTTAGTTCTTTGTATTTTCTGGATATTAACTCCTTTTCAGATATATGATTTGCAGATATTTTCTCCCATTCTGTAAGTTGCCTTCCACTTTATTGATTGTGTGTCATATTTATTGAGATCGTGTTTAATTCAAATTAACCTCAGTGGAAATGAAATCTTTACGATGCTAAGTCTTGAAAGTGTCATGTGAAATGTAACTCATTTATTGTGAGAGGCAATAAGGAGGGTTGTTCAAGTCTCCTATTTCCTTGATGATCTTCTGCCTAGTAGTTCTATTATTGAAAGTAGGGCATTAGAATCTCCAATTATTGTTATTGAACTATCTATTTCTTCCTGCAATTCTGTCATTTTTTGTTTCTTATATTTTGGAGCTCTATTATCAGGTGAATATATGTTTATAATTATTATTTCTTTCTGACAGATTGACATTTTAACATAAAATATCTTTCTTTATCTCTTGTAACAATTTTGTCTTAAAATCTATTTAGTATGGTATTAATAAAGTTGCTCCAGCTCTCTTTTGGTTAGTTTTCTTGATATATCTTTTCCAACCCTTTTATTTTCAACCTATTTCTATCTTTGACTCTAAACCTTGCATAGACATCATATAGTTAGATTATGTTTTTTAATCTATTCTGCCAATCCCTGCCTTTTAATTTGAGTATTTAATCCATTTACATCTAATGTACTTACTGATAAAGTAGAATTTATGTCTGCCATTTTGTAATGTGTTTTCTATCTGTCATATTTCCTCTATTCCTCTATTATTGTCTTTTCTGTGTGTGTTAAGTTGATGTTTTCCAGTGTACTGTTTTAATCCTCTTATTGTTGTTACTGTATTTTTAAGTTATTTTCTTAGTGGTTGTTTTGGAAATTACAATTAATATCTTTTTTTTAAAAGATTTTATTTATTTACTCGACAGAGATAGAGACAGCCAGCGAGAGAGGGAACACAAGCAGGGGGAGTGGGAGAGGAAGAAGCAGGCTCATAGCGGAGGAGCCTGATGTGGGGCTTGATCCCATAATGCCGGGATCATGCCCTGAGCCGAAGGCAGACGCTTAACTGCTGTGCCACCCAGGGGCCCCTACAATTAATATCTTAATTTAAAACAATCTAATTTAGGGGCGCCTGGGTGGCTCAGTCGTTAAGCATCTGCCTTTGGCTCAGAGCGTGATCCTGGAGTTCTGGGATCGAGCCCCACGTCAGGCTCTTCCACTGGGAGCCTGCTTCTTTCTCTCCCACTCTTCCTGCTTGTGTTCCCTCTCTCACTGGCTGTCTCTCTCTCTCTCTCTCTCTGTCAAATGAATAGATAAAATCTTTTTAAAAAAATAAAAAATAAAACAATCTAATTTAGGGACGCCTGGGTTGCTCAGTGGTTAAGCATCTGACTTTAGCTCAGGTTATGATCTCAGGGTCCTGGGATCAAGCCCCACATGAGGCTTCACACTCAGCAGGGAGTCTCCTTTTCCCTCTCCCTCTGCCCCTCCCCCCACTCATTCTCACTCTCTCTCTCTCTCAAATAAATAAAATCTTTTAAAAACCAATCTTAGATTAATATCAACTTAATTTCAATATACACAAAAACAATGCTCTAATACAGCTCCATTGCCTCAATTCTTCTTTGTTATATCATTGTCAATCACATTGTATTTTTACACATTATAAGCCCATCAACCCAGTTTTCTAATTACTACTTTATGCAGTTTTCTTTCATAGATTTTATTTTTTAGAGCAGTTTTAGGTTTATAACAAAAGTGAGTGGAAAGTACAGAGAGTTCTCATATACTCCTTGCCCCTGCACATGTACAGTTGCCTTTTTTAAAAAAGATTTTTTTAATTTATTTATTTTAGAGAAAGAGAGAGAGTGTATGAACTGGGGGGGGGGGGCAAAGGGAAAAAGAGAACGTCAAGCAGACTCCACACTGAGCACAGAGCCTGACTTGGGGCTCTGTCTCATGACCCTGAGATCATGACCTGAGCCAAAATCAAGAATCAGAAGCTTAACCAACTGAGCCACCCAGGTGCCCCTGCAGTTGTCTTTTAAATTAGGTAGGAAAACAAAATAGTTGCAAAGATATATTTATAATGTCTTTTATGTTTGCCTGCATAGTTACTTTTACCAGTATTCTTTATTTCTTCATGTGGATTTGAATTACTGCCTTGTGCCCTTTCATTTCAGACTGAAGCATTTCCATTAATATTTCTTTTTTTTTTAAGATTTTATTTATTTATTTATTTGAGAAAAAGAGAGAGCACGAATAGAGGGGAGGGGCAGAGGCAGAAGCAGAATCCCCACTAAGCAGGGAGCCTGATGTGTGGCTTGATCCCAGGGCCCTGGGATCATGACCTGAGACGAAGGCAGACACTTAACCAACTGAGCCATGCAGGTGCCCAATTCTCACTAATATTTCTTATAAGAAAGATCTAACTTCAAGAAAGATCACTAACAAGTGATGAATTCTCTCAATTTTTGTTTATCTGAAAATGTCACAATTCACCTTTCATATTTATTTAATTTTTCAAAAATTTATGCTTCATGTTTGAAGGATAGTTTTGCTGGCTATAGAATTTTTGGTTGACAGTCATTTTGTTTCACTACTTCGAATGTCGTCCCACTATTATTTGATCTCCATAGTTTCTAGTGAGAAGTTAGCTGTTAATCTCATTGAGGCTCCCTTGTAGGTAATGAGTTGCTTCCTTGTTGCTTCCCAAACTCTTTGTCTTCAGCTTTTGACAGTTTGAGTATAATGTGTTTACCTGTGGATCTCTTTGAGTTCATACTACTTGGAGTCCATTAAGCTTCTTGGATGTGCAGAATAAGGTTTTTCACCAAATTTAGGAAGTTTTTGGCAATTATTTCTTCAGACATTCTTTCTGCCCATTTCCCTTTCTTCTTTCCTGTTGGGTCTTCCATTGTGAACATGTTAGTATGCTTGATGGTTTCCCACGACATCTTAGACTCTGTTCATTCTTCTTTGTTCTTTTTCCTTTCTGCTCCAGAACTAGATAATCTCAACTGACTTATCTTCAAATTCACTTTTTTTGTTTCTGTCAACTCAGATGTGCTGTTAAGTTTGTCCAGAAATTTTTCACTTCAGTTGTCCTTTTCAGCTCCTGAATTTATTTTTTAAGATTTTATTTGTTTATTATTAGTTAATTTATTTATTTAAGAAAGAGACAGAAGGAGCACAAGTGGGGGGAGGGGCAGAGAGAGAGGGAAAGGGGAATCCGCACTGGGCAGGGAGGCCAGTGCAGGGCTCAGTCCCAGGACCCTGAGATCATGACCTGAGCCAAAGTCAGACACTTAACTGACTGAGACACCTAGGTGCCCCACAGTTCCTGAATTTAAATGGATTCTTTTTTTTTTTTTTTAATTTGTGTCTCTTTACTGATGTTCTCTATATGGTGAAGTATTCTCATACTTTTCTTCAATTCTTTAAATATGGTTTTCTTTGATTCTTTAAACATATTTATAATGGCTGATTTAAAGCCTTTGTCTAATAAATCTAATATGTGGACTTCTTTAGGGACCATTCCTATTAATGCTTTATTTCTCATGTATGGGCCATACTTTTCTGTTACTTTGCATATCTCATAATTATTCATTGAAAACTGGGCATTTTAATGATATAATGTAATAACTGGAAATCAGCTCCCCCTTCCCAGTGTTTGTTGCTGTTAATCTTTGTTTATTTAGTGACTTTTGTGGACTAATTCTATAAAGTCCTGTCATGTGTGGCCACTAGAGTTTTTGTTCAGTTAGCTTAGTGGTCAGCTTAGGATTGGACAGGCATTCCCAAGTGCCTTAAACCAATTGTCTTCAATCATTTGCCAGATCATTTGCTGCATATGTGTTGGGGTATGCCTTCAGTGTTCCAGCAGTTTACAACCCTGACTTAACTTCTACTTCTTGCTTGTGCAGATTTTAGGATCAGCCAGAGATGAGAGGCTAGGGCCTTCTAAGATCTTTCCTGGGCATGTGCTCTTCCCTGCACATGCACATGGCCTCCTAGATCTCCAGAAATATATGAAAGCTTCTCAGATTCCCCCTATGAACATGTCGTTCCCACTTTTTCCTTTAAAGTTTTTGGCCAGACTCTTGTTTGCCCGAACTAGTCTTACTGCCTCCAGCAACAGCAGTGTTAAACAATTGCCAGTGGTTGTTTTCAACAAACACCCTGAGGATAGGGATTTTCCCACTAAGCAAGCTCTGGGTCAGGTCAAATGACTATTCCTGTGAATGGGGTTGTCAAGGAGCTGCCAGACAGATCAAATAGTGACAGTTGTCTGGGAATACATATTGAGAAGCTCCAAACAGTCTTTTCCTTACAGTGGCTACTAGGCAGCTAGTTTTCCCAGCTACCGTGGTTGCAGTGCTGCTGGTTTTCACATCTACTGCGGAGCTAGAAAGAAGGGGATGGAAATAGGGCAAATTAAAATACTGCAAAGCTCTCTGTTGTTATTAAGATTCAGCCATTTCTCTTGAATAAATACTCCTTGGATTGTGTAAAACTTTTCTAATTTCCAAGTTCTGAAAAAGCTTATTTCAACAGTTTTTCCTGTGTTCCTTCTTGGTGTTATCAAAGAATGGATTGTCACAGGTCCTTTCCCTGCAATTCTCAAAGTTCTATCTCTGCAATTGACATTTGTAATCTAAGTACAGGATTTCACACTGTTTCCTCTTAAAAGTGATTTGGGGGCTTTGGTCCAGTATTTATCCCGTTATAGTAATTTTGATTCTTCAATTCCATCATGAATCAGTGAGCACCTGCTGTGAGGCAGGCACTGTGATGGATGACTGGGGAAAAACAGGAAAGTTTAAGCAATGATTCCTGCCCTCTGAGAGCTACAGAACAGTTGAAGAGAGAAAATGTAATTGTTTAAGCCTTTACATATGATACAAGGAAATAGAGATCAATGTAAACCTTTAAGACAACACTGTCCATAGAACTCTCTGCAAGGATAGAAATGTTCTGCACCGACCAATATGGTAGCCAACAGCCACATGTACCTACTGGGCACTTGAAATGTAGCTACTATGACTGAGGAAACTGGATTTTTAATTTTATTTAATTTTAATTAATTCAAACTTAGCCACATGCAGCTACCGTATTGGACATCACAGCTCTAAGACTAAATATTTTCTTGATTGGCCTGGTGTGGGAGTGGGTGGGGAAGACTCCCCCACTATGGGAAACCTACAGCTCTCTTCCCCTGGCTCCCAGGGGTGGACTGGAGCTGTGGGCTCTGAAGGTACTCTGACGTGTAGTTGGGCCTGGTGCACAGTGGAATTTGTAGTGATCCTGTTGAAACAGGTGTGTCTGGGCCACCTGGTGGAGGTAAGGTTTAGTCTCCCCTGTTGTGGGCAAACTTGAACCCCAGTCTCTAGGTCAGGCACAGCCTGACAAAGGCAGTGATAGGAAGGGGTTGCGGGAGCTGCAAAAGAATCAGCTTTCCTTCTTAACCCAATGGTGAATGCAATAGTCACTGTTTTTCTCCACAGCCACAAAACAAACTTACAATAGTGTCCACCTCCTTCCACTCTTTCCAGTAGGTTCTCTTTGCTCCCACACTGATTCTGCAAGCACGGGCTTCTGTCTGAGGCCCATTCTGGCAGTTCTCCTTGGGGTCCTAGAACCTCACTGCTGGGTCAATGCTGAGGTGGGACTGAGGTTTCCCTCTTGCCTGCAGAATGAACTGCACTTCCTTCCCCACTGCACTCCTTTCAGAGTTGGGAGCATTTGAGAGAGAGAGAGAAGCAGAGGGGGTTCATGTGAGATTCCCACATGGCCCCCAGGGCTCCCCAAGCCACCCCTAATTCGGAACAGAGATTTAAGGGAAACCCTCTGGGCAGCCGAAGCTGAGCTCAGGGTCAGAGTGGCACCCACGCTGAGGCAGGACTGGGGCTGTGTGTGGACAGTGCCCTCAGAGGAAATTGGAGAAGAAACACGGGCATGAGGAAGTCTAGGGGACCATAATAGGTGGAGTGGGAGATGGCTAGCAAATCACCTGTCTGCAATTTGAATGATAAATTCTCCCCATAAAGTTAAGGGTTATTCAGAGTTGGGAGACTCAAGCCAACATGGAATGTCTGGCCAGATGCCTTGGAGCAAGACCCCACCTCCCTCAGCTTCAGTTTCCTCATTTGTAACAGGGAGCCGACTCTTAACCCACCTGATAGGGATGTTGCGAAGTTAAGTAAGATATCCTTATGCAGGGCCTGCCACAATATCATTTCTTACCGCGGCCCGCCCTCACCCTGATAGCCCATCAGCACCGAGAAGTTCAGTCAGAACTAAGGAAAAGCTTCCTGACTCTGACCACGCTCAGAGATGAGCAGGAGAGGAGTGGGAGCCTCTGCCTGGGCTCCTGGGATGTCTGGGGTGGGAATAGAACGTCTCTGAATGGGAAGGGGGCAACACTCAGCCTTCTGTCCTCTCTGCCCTGGGTCACTTAGCACATTAAGGAGAGTGCCAGGCCTCGCCGACCCCCAGCCTCTGCCTCTCACATGATTCATAAACAGGAGGTGCCAAGGTTTCTGACTTGGGAGCCTGGCTCACCCACCCAAAGCCAGAAGAACACACAACTTCTTCCCTTCCGTCTCAGGACCCCTCCGTTCCCCTCCATATCCTCAAATTACTTACCAGCACATCTCCCCCCTCTGTGGATTCCATCTGCCTGTCCAGCCCCTCAGTTCCCCATCCCTCCTACCTTTTCTCCATACCTGCTCCTCTTCTGTTCTTCCTTGGTGTCCAGCATCCTGCATTCACAGAGGACTCCCAAGGCTAGGGGGCCATGCAGGGGATGCATGTGTGTGTCTCTGTCCACATGGGCACAAAATGGGCTTTATGCTTAGGTGACCCACTCTAACTGTGCTCCAGCCTGGCCCTGCCGCTCCACGTGGGGCACCCAGAGGCCTCCCATTAGCAGCCCCCCTAGCCCTCCATCCCTCCCTCAGGGAAGTGGAGTCACCACCACTCTTCATGGGCAGCTGGGAGCCCCCATGGCAGTCTCTTTACCACCTCTCCCCCTCTCCTCAGGCCCCATGCCCAGCCCTGAGGTTTGGAGAGCCTAGTAAGTGCCCTATCAACATGTTAATCAAATTACTTAGGAGCTAAAATTGACGCTGTTCATTAATTATACAAGATTATGCTAATTGTGCATGCAAATGCATGCAGGGGAACAGAAGGTGTTCAGGCGCATGGTGGGCCATTAGCATAGAGGATGGGGTGCGGGTGCATTGCCATGCTAATGTATGCGCCCCAGCTATTTATAGTCCCCCAGCCCATCTGCACTGTAGCCACCTCTGCCCCAAGTAGGGATCATGGTGGGGAGGCCAGGTCCAGGCCTGGCAGGTGGCTGTGGCCCTGGGGACACTTGGCTTTGGCCGCTGCCCCAGGCCGAGATCAGGAAGTAGCGTGTGCCAGCCCCCTCTGGGCCACCCCAACCCGGGCCTGGATTATCACGCCAACCCCCTCGCTTGTCATCCCTAGGCCCGCTGGTGCCCACTTCCCTGGAGGCAAAATGCTTCCAAAGGACACAGCCAGTAAGCCACCCTCTGCTGACTCCCCATCACCCACAGCTTCCAAATCCCCCAGGATTTGGTGCCAAACCCCCCAGACCCTGGTCCGCAGCTCTCCTCCTCCATCTTGTCGGCTACCACCGGGGAAGTGTGCCGTGCGCGCCCCCGGTCCTTTGGCAGGACTATTTATTCCCTTTGCATGAAGGGCCCCTGCCTCTCACTCCTCTTTGAGGGAAAATGCCCCCTGGTCTTTCAAGGCCCCAAATGCCCAAGATGAAATGCGGCCGGTAGGAGCCCTTCCATCCCTGCCAGGCCCAGCGGCCGCCGCAGTTACCCTGGGCGAGTTACACAGCCATGTCCACCACCCTATCGTACTGAGTGGACGTTAGCTTTCTCTCTTTCCTGCTGGATTGTAATGCCCTCAAGGCCTTGTTCACCTCTAGATTGCACTGCCTGACACACGTAAGGTGTTTAATACATCTTTTTCGGTGGGTGTGTTGCGTGAACGAGGGAACGAATGGTCCAGCCCTCTGGCTCCTCCTCTGTCCTTGAGCTGGGGGCAGGGAGCAGCCGACAGTGAGGACAGGGCGCAGACCCTGCCCCGGAAGATGTTCTGTTTCTTCTGAGGCTCATGAGCGCGCAGGCAAGCCCTTTGGAGTCAGAATTAGCAGAGGGTTCTCCCGGCCCCCGTTCCCCATCTGTAATGCCAGCTGTGGACTTAGAAACAGCTCGTTTTCTTCTACACGTTGCTCCCAATCTGCTTTCTCTCCCAAGGTATTCTCAGGACGCTTGTTGGAACACCCTGCCCCAACCCATGTCCCCATTCACATCACTTGCTCTTTCTTGAGCTGTACCGCCCATTATGGTCAGTGGCCGTGAGCCGCATGTGACAAGCTCAGTTTAAATTAAAACGAAACAATGGGGCGCCTGGCTGGCTGTCAGTGGAGCGTGGGACTCTTGAGCTCGGGGTTGTGAGTTCAAGTCCCACGTCGGGTGTAGACATTACACAAAAATAAAATCTTTTCTAAAAAACCAATACAAGTAAATAAATGAAAATGAAACAAAATTGAAAACAGTTTCTCAGTCACGTTGGCCTCATGGCAGGTGTTCATAGCTACATGTGGCTAGTGGGTATCATGTTGGGAAAAGCTCTCTTGGACAGCACTTGTAATCTAGACATTCCTTCCCCAGCTCCTGACAATCCTGGAGTTGCAAGCATCCTTGGGCTCAGTCCTGCTCTTTTAATTACTAACAGCTTTCCCTCTGGAAGTGGGAACATGATTCCTGCTCTCAGTGACTCTCTCATGGGATGTCAGGAGGGAAAAGGTGGTGCAAAACTGTGTGACCTGGTATCATAGGATGAGATTCCTAGAAGCCGAGCTGGAGATGGGGGTGCTTGTCAAAGGGGTTTATTGGAGGAGCTCTGGGAAGAAAAAGAGGGGCACAGCATCCTCAGGAGAAGCTGAGCAAGGAGACAGTCTCCCCTGGTGTCTGGCACCAGCCTGAGCCCTTGGGGAGTTCCGGAATATGGAAAGCACTGGGAGTTGGTCCTCCATGTGACGTCAGTCTGTCTTTGGCTGGGGCTGCTGGTGAGGACCATATGCTTCTGGCCGAGGATAACTTGAGGATAGCGGGGGCAGCTGTGAGCCCTTTAACAGCCAGCGTTCACAGCAGCCGGGGTTGGGGGAATCCAGCAGGCACCCACCCACCCTATGGCACCTGGACAGTGCTGTCTACCCCCTGAGAACCCAGTGTTTGTAGGGGACTCACATTACTCACCTCCACAAGTTTCTTTATCTACGGAGTCGCTTCGGAGAAGAGCGCTGTGCCGGGGAGCTCTCCTTACGCAGCGGTGTCACCCTGAGAAGTTATATATACATCAGATGTTTGCACTGGAGTCTCAGTCAATCCAACATTTGCTTCCTTGGGAGGGATTATTCCATTGACAGGAAGGTTCATTTTCATTTCATCTCGAGTTGTTTTTACAGGGAGGGATAAAAGCGTTTATAGGAGCGACGAGGAAGGCTCAGTCACGTTCGGGCTGTGGGAAGGCAGGTGTGCGAGCGAACTGCTCTTACCTTGCGCTTAAATCGGAGGACTCCGAGTCACGATGTGTAGCGGCCACCCTTGAATCACCCTATTAGCTGGATAACCACTGTCCGCAGCTCTGCATCTGGTCTTTCATTACACTTTTTATAATGGGGAATGTTGGACATCTAGGCCAGAAGGGAATAATGAGCTACCAGTACCCTTCACTGAATTTCAACGAGGATCAACTCTTGGCTCGTCTGGGGCAACGGGACTTTAATCCTGAATATCTTCTCGGACTGAGCACAGCGGTCACAACAGCCAAGGGCCTCCAATTAGGAGCAAGGGGACCTGAGTCTCCTTTGCAGCCTTGCTGAATTTGTGACCTCGAGGACATCGCCACGAAATGGCTAAATGTGTCCCCGTACAGCCTGCCTCTCAGAGCTCCTTCTGAAGGAGGCTTTCTCACCAGCCTCGGGGCTGGAGCAGGGCTGGACTCTGAGAGCCCCAGTGAGAGGGAATTTTCCATGACTCCTGTCAGTATCGGTGGTGCATAGAGTCCCGAGCTTGTAACCAGACTTTGGGGTTTACTGTGACTTCCTAGTTTATTCTTGCTTGGCCTCGGTTTCCTCATCTGTCAAGTGGGAATGATTGCAGACCTCCACCGCCTCAGGGTTAGGAGAGGATTAAACAAGGTAACGCCAACATGAGCTCAACAGAGTTCCAGGCTCTTGCTAAGTGCTTGAGAGATTAGACCTGGATCACTTTTTACGTGTGTGTGTGTGTGTGTGTGTGTGTGTGTGTGTGTAGTTTTGTATTTTATTTGTAACTCGTGCTTGTATTATTGGTATTTTTCTTACAGTATTCTAATGGCCTAATGGCAGGCCTGGGACTTCACGTCTCTCTTGCTCCTCTTCCTGTGAGGCCCAGATAAGGAGACCTGCCCTCTTAGAGCCTCATGGCCACAGGGGGGATGGCCCTCTGCACAAGTCCTGTTGTGACCCAGGGAGCATCCTAAAATGCTCACTCTCCTTGGGGATACTCAGGTCAGCCAGGGCTGTTCGCTTGGCCTGGTCTTGCTTTTCCACCCCTCCCCCAGCCCAGCCCAGCCAGGGAAAGGGGCTCCCCCAGGCTCATTCTGGCCTCATGGTGGGGGCTGCTTAGAAAATGCCCCTCCCCCAGGCTTATCCAGGCTTGGCTGGTGGGTGCTTCCCTGGTGACAGGCAAGGCTTCATAGCCTCTCAACCAAGTGCCCGTGCAGTCTCCTGCCTCGGGGCCCTGTGGGATGTCCCGGGCCCCAGAACTGGGTCCTCACTGACCCAGACCCTGCCAGGCTCTTTCCAGGGAAGGAGGAAGGGAGAAGAAATGGGGTAGGTAAAAACACTGGAATACAGTTGCCAAGGGGGCACCTGGGTGGCTCAGTCTGCCTTCAGCTCAGGTCATGATCTCAGGGTCCCGGGATAGAGCCCCGCGTCGCCCCCACCCCGCACAGGGAACCTGCCTCTCCCTCTCCTCCCTGCCTGTGCGCTCTCTTCCTATCTCTCTCTCTCTCTTTCTCAAATAAATAAATAAAATCTTTAAAAAAAATTGCCAAGTTAGCTACAAAGCTAGTTAATGTCCATAGGACGATACAATTACGAGCTTCAGGGCAAATTTCTCTACCAAACAGAAATTATTTACTTCTCCCAATAAAAATCATTTGCATCTTATCATTTTCCTGCAAATCAGCACCGCCTTCACAGAGTCGAGGCCCCAGTCAATAGCAAATTCAAGTCGAAGTCATGTCCCCCGTTCCCCCGAGAACGAGAGAACACTGCGGTGGCTGTGTTAACACAGTCCCCTGGAGCAGAGCAGCACTGTCCAATACAAATAGAATACAGGCCACAAATGTGATTTTAAACTTTCACCGTAGCCACATTTTAAAAAACAAAAAATATTATTTTCTAATACCTAAAATATTATTTCAACATGTAATCAATACAAAAATGTTCCTAGTCAGCTATTTTACATTCTGTGTTTTGTTTGTTTTTTGTTTTCCTAAGTAAGTCGTTGAAATTCGGCGTGTATTTCATACTTACATCTCAACGCAAGCCGCACTGCAAGGGCTCGGGGCCACCCGGGGCTAGAGGCTGCCGTATTGGATGGGCGTCGTTCTAGATCAGTGCCCCTCAAATTTTAGGAGGCATCCGAATCACCTGGAAGGCTTATGAAAACACAGATGACTGCGTGCTACCTGAAGGGTCTGCGTGGGTCAGGGTGGGCCCTGACGTTCTGCGTTTCTAGCGAATTCCCAGGTGCTGCTGCCGCCGCTGACCCAAGTGGCACACTTGGAAAACCACTGTTCCAGGGTGACTTTGAAAGGACTCCTACTCATCATGTTGCCTTATTTTCAACTTGTGGGTCATTTTTCTTAGCTCTCCTGAGGCTGCTGCGGGGTCGGGGGTACACCGCGGCAGCGGCGGGCGCTCTGGAGGCTGTTTGCATCGGCTCGGCCCCGTCTGGCTGGAAGCAGCCTCACGGACCACCGGTTGGCATCGGGTGAGATTTAGCTGCTCTGTCTTCATTGGCGTTCGCTGCGTGCAGCTCTGAGCTAGAAGTTCAGGGGGAAGGAGCTAGGGAACTGCCCTCCGACACCCCAGGGAGGGCCTGGCCTTGTGTGGCGGCTTCCTCCTCGCCACCACTCTACAACAGGCTTAAAAACAGAGATGTTCTGGGACAGGTCCACAGAGATGGAGGTGCAGGCTGGGCCCTGGGGCTCCCAGGGAGGGGCAGTCCCTGAAGTCTAGAATGGCCAGAAAAGGCTGGCCAGGCAGGGAGTAGGAACCAGTGTAGACCCAGGACAAATACCACCCATGACTTATTTCTGGAAGTGAGTGATACTGGAAAGAGAAAGGGTGGGAAGATGTGCTGAGGAAAGGCTGAGGGGGTTCCCCGGGGTGGGGGGCAGACCGGCACAGGAAGCAGGAGTGAGGCCGTGGGAGGTTGGAAATAGAGGGTGTCCCAGAGGCTGTCCCTGGAAGGCATCTCAGCAGCCATCAGTTTCTACTCCCAGTTCTCCTGGTGGATGGAGATGCCATGTTAGAGATGCCACAAAGGGAGTCAGCACCTGGGCCAGAGCCCGCATCTCGGGCCCTGTCTCGGGAACCCTTCCCCTGGACTCTGTAGGTTTGGGAGTGGGGTTGGGTACAGTGGGCATGTGTGTGGATGTAAGAGAAGTGTGTGTCCCCTGTGGGACACTCCCATGCTTGTGTCATCAGTGATACGCAAGGGCTAGCATTAATCCCTGTCAGGACAGGAGCTGTCCCTATGCTGACGTCTGCAGTCCTCCTTCTAGCGCCTTCAAAAGGACTGAGCACATGAATATGGAATTCAAGTGAAGTGGTCTGCACCACTCGTGATGAGGATGTCTACGCTTTATGTCATGTAAACGTGGGGCATGCAGAAGGTGCATCCTGCGGGCACAGGGGGGACACCATGAGGTGTCTCACGGGAAATCAGTACTATGGCAGATGGCGTGAGATAAATGGAGTGTCTGTCCTGAGCAGGCATGCTGTTTGGGAGCACTGGAGGTAGCTGCACTTTGGGGTGACCTTATGGGTACGTAGGGCATCGACACTGAGGTGACCACTGTTTGGGGGCAGATAAGCAGTCTGCACAGCAGTGTATCCGGTAGGGGTGAGTGTGGAGGGTCTCCATGGTGGGCGTGCTCTGTTTGCGGTCATACGGGGTAGCTGCCTCTCAGAATGCTCCACCGTAGGGGTGGAGAGGTCTACACTACATGAAAGTGTTTCAGGGGGTGTTCACTGTGGATGGAAATGTGTGCGGATGTAACATGCCTAGAGAAAGGAAAGTGAAGGGGGTTCCCAGAAGGGTATTCACTGTGTGGGGGAGTATGACACGTGGTCAGGTGTCGGCCTGGTGGACAGAGGCCGGGCCTGGGTGGAGGTGCATGTCTAGGAAAATGACTGGTTCCAACTCCTAATGAGGGGCGGCCCCTTGGGACACCTCATTCCAGGGGGGGTGCCCACCCCTACCAGCACTTGGGGACCTCCTCTTTGGGAGCTAGCTTTTAGATCCTGTGACAAATCTTCCTCTCAATGGGATGTTCATGCTTGCAGGCTTGGGAGGCAACTCTAGGGAGTTAAGTTGGATATTCAGATTTGGGGTTCAAAACCGGGGGGCTGGTAAAATGAGGACGGGCGCTGGCAGAGCTCAGGGAATGGCCCAGGAGGTGGGCCGCGTGCCAGGACCCCAACTCGTTTTGTTTTTTAAAAAATATTTTATTTATTTGACAGAGAGAGAGAGAGGGGGAATACAAGCAGGGGGAGTGGGAAAGGGAGAAGCAGGCTTCCCACAGAGAAGAGAGCCTGATGCGGGGTTTGATCCCAGGACCCTGGGATCATGACCTGAGCCGAAGGCAGACGCTTAATGACTAAGCACCCAGGTACCCCAGGACCCCAACTCCTGCAGACGTTAGCCCTGCTTGCCCTAGTGTGCAAAGGGCATCTCCCCAGATGCTCGCAGGGTCCTGCAGGGGCTAGGGCAGATATCAATAGTAGTTTGAGTTCACTAAGAGCCCAAATCCAGAGTATTATCCTTGGTTACCTCCCTGGTGGCTGGCAAGGCAGAGGCCCCACCCTCCCAGCCAACTTCCTAGAAGGACTGGAGGACCAAGTTCTCATGTGTTTGTCTAAACACCAGACTCATCACTGCATATCCTGTGCTTTTTTCCAATTACTGTATGTGAAAAAGAAGGTATTCGTTGTGCATCTGTACGGCGTGTCTGACAAGTACACCATGTGTGTGTGATGGGGATGGGCTCTGTCTGATGAGGTCGTTGCTGTGTGTATAATGGGTGTAGTATATATGCACGGGGGATCCGTTTGGGCGGCATGTGCCGTGCCAGGGAGTCTGCTGTGTGTGAGCGAGAGCTGTGTGCAAGAGGGATTTGTTGGTGGGGGGGATCTTCTGCGAAGGAGGAAGGGCGATCTGCCTGCTATTTGTGATGACTGTACTGCATTTGCAATGACTGTATTTTGGGTAATCATATACAACACACGGGGGTCTATTAATAGACACACTCTTTCTGTGCATACACGGATAGGACGGGCATACGCTGCCCGTGATGAGTGTAGACTCTGTGGGAGTAGTAGGCCATATGTGGACGATGTCTATAGGCTGTATGTGGAATCTGTATTGTATGTGCTCTGTGAAGGCTATACTCTGGGTAGAGTGAGTCTGCACTGTGTGTGATGGCTGTGCCTTGTGAGTAACAGTATGTAAGTCACATACGGTACATACAATGGGTGTATTACTATGAGTACGTTGCGTGGGGGATAGTATACTCGGGAGGAGGGACGTGCTGTGGGATGGCGAGGCCCTGCCCGAGTGACGCCCATACAGTATGACGGATACACACGGTGTGGGATAAGTTTACAGGTGTGAGTACACACCACATATGGCATATACATTGCGTGGTGGGTATAATGCGTAACAGGTATATATCGCATATATAATGGACATAGTATTTATGGTGACTATCCTTTGGGTGGGTGTGATGGGTGTATGCTCTGTGGGATAGATAAGCCCTGTGCGATCCTACGCTGAGGGCGGGGGTGGATGTTCTGTGCTGTGAGTTAGTTGTCGGGAAGGCTCTACTTGGTGTATCGCAGGCATTCTGTATAGACACAGCTGGTGGTGGGAGCAGGGGGTGTGTGCCTTGGGTGGGCAGGTGGAGGGGAGTCGCCCTGCTGGGAAGGGGCATGGAGGGGAGCAGCTGGATCTTCATCCGTTCCTAGACCCCCTACCCCAGCGCCTGAGCCCCCCCCCCACCACACTGTTTCAGGTTCTTCCTCAAGTTCTTCCTCAAGTGCAACCAGAACTGCCTAAAGAATGCAGGGAATCCCCGAGACATGCGCCGCTTCCAGGTGGGTCTGGGAGAGGGGTCCGCTTCCAGCAGGAAGGGGTGGGTGGGGAAGGCCATGGTCCTGCCACCCTGGGGAAAGCCCCAAGGCAGATCTCTGTCCAGCCCTGTGCTCTAGGGCCCGGCACCTGCTGGGGGTGGGGTAGCTCCCTCTCAGCTTATGCTGGCTGCCAAGGGAGGCTTCATTAGAGTCCCACTTAAGGAGATGCTAATTGTGACATTTTTACATGATTAACGACCCGGCTAATTTGCATAGCGTGAAGCAGAGAGCAGCTGCCCTTAGTACATCCCCAACCTGCACACCCCTCTCAGTGAAGGGCGGGGGGGGGGGAGAGAAGGAGNNNNGCCCCAGTTTCCTCCCAAGGGCGGGGGCTCCTGCTGATGGTTTCTCAGGCTGATGCTGCCTCCCCCCTTAGTCAAAACTCTCACTTCCACTTGCCTAAGACACATCCGGCCTTGGAACCTCAGGGATACAGCCCAGGGTGTGTACACGCAGACACAGTAGCCGCTCTGCCCAAGGAGCCAGAGATTGTTTCAGGGCTCTTGATTTTTCTAGTTCCTGGGGTCACTTCCCCGGGGCAGCCAGAGATAGTGCATCTGGGCTGTCACTTGACCTCACTGCCTGCCCCCCTTCCACCAGTTCAGCCCCTGGGGGAAGTTCTTTTCCATGCCCCGGAGTCTGAGCTCCAGTCTCCAGCCGCCCTTGCCAAGTTGCGAATGGCCCACAACAGTCCCCTGCAGGGAGCCCTTGAGGGCCTCAGCCAGGGGGGCCTCGGCTCTCCTTGCAGGTGGTGGTGTCCACGACAGTGAGTGTGGACGGACACGTGCTGGCCGTGTCCGACAACATGTTTGTGCACAACAACTCCAAGCATGGTCGCAGGGCGCGCCGCCTGGACCCCTCTGAAGGTCAGGATTCCCCCGCCCGGGCCCAGCCAGCCCCCAGTCCCCACCTTGGTGCAGGCCCCTGACCTGTCTCCTCTCCTGCCTCCCAGCTGCCACCCCCTGTATCAAGGCCATCAGCCCCGGGGAGGGCTGGACCACAGGAGGCGCCACCGTCATTGTCATCGGCGACAATTTCTTCGACGGATTGCAGGTCGTGTTCGGGAACGTGCTCGTGTGGAGCGAGGTGGGCCACCCCCGCCAGTCTCCCTCGGGGCCTCGCGGCTGGGCCCTCCCCTCGCCCCGGGCTGGAACCCGCAGGCCTCCCCTCTCCCCTCGCAGCTCATCACGCCCCACGCCATACGGGTTCAGACGCCCCCGCGGCACATTCCCGGGGTGGTGGAAGTGACCCTGTCCTACAAGTCCAAGCAATTTTGCAAGGGAGCCCCCGGCCGTTTTGTCTACACAGGTAAGGAGTCAGGCGGCGGACAGGGGGTGGGGGCAGAGAGGCCTATGGTTGCTGGAAGGAGCCCCACCCTGTGCTCCGGAGCCGGGTCTCTGAGTTAGCTAGTATCTAAGGTGTGGCCACGCCCGCTAAGCGGTGGCCCCGCCTCTTCCCCGCCGAAACCCATTGCCCCCTCCTCGCGAAGGACCTTCTTTGACTGAGCCCCTCAGTTTCTCTGGCCTGACTCCTCAGTCCCCTCCCAGGCTTGGAGTCTCAGCCCTGCCGAGACTTTAGCCCTGCCTAGGGCCTCCTCGCCAGGGCACTCCCCACCCGACCCCCACTCCCACCCCCGCACACACTCCCCAGGGTCTGGAATATCTCCAGCGGCACGTCTATTTCAAAGGTTCCCCAAAATAGGCTCAATGCTCCCTAACCTACCCCTGGGCCTCTTGGTTCCCCAAACCACCCCAGTCTTCCCTCTGTGTGGGCCTAAACAGGCG
>NW_024424675.1:19619714-19642599 GCF_017311325.1 Ursus maritimus | reverse complement strand
GTGTGTGTGTGTGTGTGTGTGTGTGTGTGTGTGTGGACAGCCCTTGCAGGAAACCAGGGGAGAAGTTAACACAAGACAGGAGTGTAGAATCCCCCATCCCGGCCCGATTTGACCACTGGCCAGGACCCTGTCCACCTTCCTCCTCCTGCCCCACCCCAGCCACCCACTTCTCCCCGTCCTCCTCTCCGCAGATAATCTCCTAACTGTTCCCTGCACCGCACCGGACACTCGGTAGCGATGCTACTTACTGCTAGGGAGTTACAGTCTAAGGGGAAGGGGCCGTACGTAGCTGGGAACGAAGTGTGAGGTGGGTAAGTTACAGGTGGAGGGAAGGGAGGGACCTCTAGGAGGCAGTGTGGGCTTAACTGGGCTAAGCGGAGACTGCAGGGATGAATAGGGAGGCTGAGCTGGGGAAGGAAAGGCCGTCCTGGAGAAGGAATGGCAAATGCGAAGACCTGGGAATGAGTGCTTTACACGTCGGGGGAAACTGAAGGAAATTCACTAAATCTGGAGTTGGACGTGAAGGAAGTGGGTGGGGCTTTGAGGCTTGGTGAGTTGGTCCAGGCCAGGCTGGAGGAGGTGGGCATGGGGTGCCTGGTCTGCAGAGCGCCGGATGTGGCCAGTCCCTTCCCCCGGGCCCACACAAACTTCTAACGATCAGATGCTGCTGAGAGTCCCCAGAGCTGTGATAAATGGAGACTGTTGGAGTTTTTAACTTTTGTAATTAATACGTGACTCCTGATAATGCAGGCAGAAAATTCTCCCTCCAGCCCTGCCCCTAGGAATATAGAAGCTAATACGTCTATACAGTTGCCTTTTTTCGAATCACAGATGGGATGGTACAGTGCTTGTGTGTTAACGCCAAGCCTGGCACAGGGCCCGGCTCAGTAAATATTTGTTGAATGAATGCGCAAAGAAAGGAACTGAGGACACTCCGCGAACCGCACCTCGCTGACCCGTGTGCCCGGAGTTTTGCGCTGGGCTTGGTGGAGGGGGTCTGCAGCGAGGCTCCCGGACTGGTTGCTGGCGGGCTTGGCCCTGCGGCGGGCGCTGGGAGGGGGTCCTCCAAACGCCGCCCTTCTCCCCAGCCCTGAATGAGCCCACCATTGACTACGGATTCCAGAGGCTACAGAAAGCCATCCCCAGACACCCCGGAGATCCCGAGAGGCTGCCCAAGGTACCCAGAGGGGGCGGGGGACCGGGGATGAGGGGGACCTGTGGCCCGGGCGGGGGGTAGGGGGTGGGCGGAGGGGACGCCCGGCCCCTCGGCCGCCCCCAGGGGCTGGCCCTCCGTCCCGCTGTCTCCTCCCCCGCCCCCAGGAAGTGCTGTTGAAGCGGGCGGCCGACTTGGCGGAGGCCCTGTACGGAGTGCCCAGCAGCAACCAGGTATGGCGCCTCCGCCCGCCTCCTCGCGCCGCCAGGCCGGGGGCTGTCCCCCTCCTGGCGCCTGCGGCTGCCCCGGCCGTGCCCCGCTCTTGTCTTCGCAGGAGCTCCTCCTGAAGCGCGCGGCGGACGTGGCCGAGGCTCTGTACAGCGCCCCCCGCGCGCCCGCGCCGCTCGGACCCCTGGCCCCGAGCCACCCTCACCCCGCCGTCGTGGGCATCAACGCCTTCAGCAGCCCGCTGGCCATCGCCGTCGGGGACGCCACGCCGGGCCCGGAGCCGGGTTCGTCCCGCCGCCCCGCGCGCAGCCCCCCGCGCCCGCCCGCCCGCGCCGCGCGGCGCGCCTGACCGCCCTCTCTCGCAGGCTACGCGCGCAGCTGCGGCAGCGCGTCCCCGCGCGGGTTCGCGCCCAGCCCCGGCTCGCAGCAGAGCAGCTACGGCAGCGGCCTCGGCGCGGGCCTCGGCGGCTACGGGGCGCCGGGCGTGGCCGGCCTCGGCGTGCCCGGGTCCCCTAGCTTCCTCAATGGCTCCACGGCCACCTCGCCCTTCGCCAGTGAGTGTCCCCGGCCCGGGGAGCCGCATGGGACTCAGCCCTGCCCCCTCCCAGCCCAGGGGGGTGGGGGGCTTCTGGCGACTGTCTCACCAGGGTCCACCCCGGCCTGGCCCTCGGGAGCCGGGCTAGCCCTTTTTGCGTGTGATCCTGTCTCTGCCTTTGGACGCCTGCCCCTCGACCCCACCCCTCGGCTGCATCCCGGGCTCTGGGGCCGGAGCAGTTCCGCACCTCTCGTCTCTTTGCGGATTGCAGTTGCACACCTCGTTTCTAGCCCTCCCCTCCTCCTGAAAAGGGCTTTAACTGGGCGGGGTGGGGGGAGGCATCCTCCGAAACCTGGCAGACCGCCGCCCGTCCGTCTTATGCCAGGACTTTGGGAGGAGGCTAGCGCCCCCTGCCGGAGGCCCTGGGGAACTAATGCCTCAGCCAAAATGGGCTTCTACCTGTCGGAAAAAGGGGTTGGAGGAGGGAAGATGTGGCTCCCTGTGATCAGCTAGGGAAGAGCAGGCAAAGTCTGTGTCAGACAGCTCGAGTCAGGGTTTGAAAGTCCAAATCAGGAGCTGTCAGACATTCAGCAAGTTACTTTATTTCTTTCAACTTCAGTTTCCTCTCTGTAAAATGGGTGCGGGTTGTTCTCAGATCTGAATGCGCCACTGTGCGTGAAGTGCCCAGATGTAGAGTTTATGACTTCACATCCTGCAGACTGCTCTTTCTGGCTGTGGGTTCGAGCCTGGGCTCAGCTTCTGGGACCCAAAGCCCCATATGCCCGTGTTCACCCAGGCTGTGAACTGCTGCTGTCCCTACCTAAACCCCTGTGTTTCCTGGCCCTCTGCCCAGGCCTGGCTCCACTTCTCCCACTTCCTCCAGATCTAGAATGGCATTCTTAAAGACTCTCGGGGTGCCCCTTGAATTTTAAACTGGTAGAGTCTGGACTACCAGCCCCTCTCCTCCACCACACAGTGCAGTCAGAAGTGGGGAACATACTGCCCCAGGGGGTAGAAGCCCTCCCATCTGGGATCTCCCCATTCAGCCAGAGGATCAAGAATTCTAGAGCAGCTTGCGCCCTGCTTCCAGCATCAGCTGGAAACACCCTGGACTTGCCTAAGAGTCAGTCCCATCTCGTGACCAGGTCTTACCCGGGTCCCCATCCATCCCCTGCATCATTCTCATTGAGTTTGCCAGGACATGCCTGAAATAACATCCAGAACTGCCCCAGCCAGAGGGTCTGGGGCTGTTTGCTTGGGCCTCCCCTTGGTCTTCTGCTTTGGCCACCAGCAACTCCCAGTTTGACCGACAAATCCCAGTACTACCCAAGCTACAGTAAGTGGCTGTGAACTCCCAGCCTTGAGAGATACAGTACATTTTCTGGCATCCATCTCAAGCCCTCCTTGGAGCTCCATGGGCCTCATCAGCTAGCCGTGAGCACTGTCTTAAAGAGACACCCCCACCCCATGCTAGCTGCTTGGACAACACTCAGATCACAGCCTTATTGGTATTCAGAGGAGAGAGGCAGGGAATCGGGCTTAGATGAGGAAGTAGAAAGGAGGATCCAGAGGTGCCCGAAGGCCCCAGGAGAGGAGGCCGCAGGAAAGAGGGACAGCCAGAGCCTGTGTGCAGGGCACTCCCTGGCTCATCCCAGGAGAGCACTCCATAGCCCTGGAGGGCCAGGAGGTTGCAAACAGGACGATGCAAGGATGTGGAGCTCTGTGTTTTTGTTTAAAATTGACTGGCTGGAGGAGGGAGATATAGGAGGCCTCCAGGCCCTGGCTAGGGGTGACAAGGACCTGTATGAAGCTTGCAGAGAACCACTTGCCCCAGCTCTGCTCTGAACCCTGATCTTTGACTCTAACCTTGGTACCTCAAGGCCCACGAATGTTCCTTAGCATCTCAGAATCCCAGTGCCTTCAGCAGGAACCCCGACCTATTCTATTCTTTCTCTTCCACATCTTTCATCTTTGGGGGTACCTCCCAATATTTGGTTTTGTTGGGTGTTCTGGTTTTGCTTTGATTTTGACCTAGTCTGGCCCTGTCGTTTCCAGCCCCAAGAAAGGGTCTTTAGAACCCCCCAAAAGGCAAGTGCTGGCCCAGGACCCCAGGGACTCCTAGCCTGCCTCCAGACCCTGCCCGATATTGGTCTCCCCAGGACCCTCACAGCAGCCCCCTAGTGAGGTCTGAGCCTGGTGCCTGGGTCAGCAGCCCACCTGGGGCCCACTGCCCATGCCAGGGCCCCAACCGAGCTGCTCACTCTGGTGCTGTCTCCCTGTTGTGTTTCCCACCGCCTTCCCTGCTGCCTGTCCCTCCCCGCCCCGCCCCGGAGTCATGCCCTCTAGCCCCCCGCTGGCCGCTGCCTCCTCCATGTCCCTCCCGGCCGCTGCCCCCACCACCAGCGTCTTCTCCTTCTCGCCTGTCAACATGATCTCCGCTGTCAAACAGAGGAGCGCCTTCGCCCCCGTGCTGCGCCCACCCAGCTCCCCACCCCAGGCCTGCCCGAGAGCCCACGGAGAGGGACTTGCAGGTGGGTGATCGTGCTGCTGCGCTACGGCCTGGTGGAGCGGCTGGCTTCAGGGGCCCACTCCGTCCACATCTCACCAGAGCCTTGTGCTGGTTGGCTAGGTACCCCTGGCGGGTGTAGAGCAGGGAGCTCTGCCGGGGTCCCAGGAGGTCCATCTGGATCCCACTTCCCTGGGCCCCATCGCTTGGGGTGGTCACCACTCTGAATACTGTCAGTTTGGCCACTTGACCGAGAAGACTCAAATCCCAGTTGGAGGTCTGGAAACCACTCCAAGGCCCCATCCCCATGCCCCATCCCCACCTGGTTGAGCCCAGAGCAAGGACCCCACACTCAGAGCTGGAGAAACCCCACACCGCCTACAGGCCTCTGACCTGGGCCTCTCCATGTCCACCGGAGAAACTGGGTCACTTGGCGGATGAAAGGAGATTGACTTTTTTTTTTTTAAGATTTTATTTATTTATTTGTCAGAGAGAGAGAGCACAAGCAGGGGAAGCAGCAGGCAGAGGGAGAAGCAGACTCCCCGTGGAGCAGGGAGCCTGATGTGGGACTCGATTCCAGGACCGGGATCATGACCCCAGCCGAAGGCAGATGCTTAACTGACTGAGCCACCCAGGCATCCAATGGGGACTGACTCTAGATGAGGGTTAGCCCAGGTCCCCCTCCCCCATTTTATGGATGTAGAATTGAGACGATGTCACCCCACCACATGCCACTAGTGAAATGGTTGTCATTTGTCAGTTATCAGTCTCCTTCAAGTCAACACCCAACTTAACAAAGCCTGGGCCCTAACCAGTAGTGTGTAGTGAGTCAGGGAGTCACATCCCTCAAATAAGATGATTCTTAGGGTGGGCTCATTAGATAATGCCCTAGAATGTTCTTTTCTTTTTCTTTTCTTTTTTGCCTTGTTTCCACCTTTTGGATATTTTTTTCTTAACCTGAGTGTGTCTGGAGCTTAAAATGTGAGTTTTGGGGAGCAGAAGGCCACTGATTTCTCCCACCAGCAGAGAGAACCGGTGGGGGCGGGGGTTTCGGCAGGGGAGAGGATGATGGAAGTGATGAATTTTGTGGACATCTGGGAGGGAAACATGCTGCTGCCGTGTGAGGGGTTTGTACTCCAAGAGGCTGACCTCTTTTCTGAGCTGGCACTGTTTCCTCACCTTGACACAGGCCCTGTGGAGGAAGCAGGGCTGCGAATAGGAGCCCAGAGTCAGCTTTTTCGATTGAGGCAATTAGGCAGGCAAGGGGCTGGGGCCGCACCTCCTAAGAGGCGTGAGGGGCACACCTCTAACTGTCTGCGGTGCCGAGCAGGCCAGGACCAGGAGCGGCCAAGCACCTGCCAGGCTCTCCGTAGCTCTGCCCTTAGAAAGTGCCGTATGTCCTGCGTGCTGTCCCCAGCCCCGAGGCACACAGGCAGGTAAGGTCCCCAGGCCACACCTAGCTTATGGTTCCTCTCTCTGCTTACCACAGACCAGCCTTTTGAGGATTCCGACAAGTTCCACTCTTCAGCCCGGGGGCTTCAGGGCCTGGCGTACTCCTAATCACGGTAGGTGTCCGGCTGGGCCTTGCTTCCTCCCCTGGCCCTGGATAGACTTTCCAAAACACTTTAGCAAGGGTGGAGACCGGGGTCCGAGTCTCCCTGTCCAGGGCCTACCTAGACAGCTGTCAGGGCCACCCCCCCGCCGCCACCCCCCTGCAGTGGCCCAAGCTGAACAAGTGGAGAGAAGTGGTTTCCTGTCCCCTTGCAGCCAGCCTTTTTCCAGGACCTTCTTCTCTCCCTCTCTCCACCAGGTCTGCAGGTGTTGCCCCCACCGAGCCCGGACTAGAGGTCCCTCGGGGATACACACTCACGTCCTGGATGGCAGCACAGACCGATGCAGAGCCAGGGCTTCGGGCAGACATCCGCCCAAAGGCCTGAACAGGCCTCCTTGTGCTTGAGGCCTCCAGCCCCACGGGCTTCTCTCACCTCCCTTTCTCGGGGCTGGTTGGAAGCCCTAGCACTGTGCTGATGCTCTTGGCAGGAGAGCATCCCGGGGAGCTACTGGGATGCTGGGCTTTCCTCGCTGGGTCAGTTCCTCCGGAAGACATGGACCTTGTGCTGACTGGACCATCAGGCGACAGGAGCAGGGGATGGGACTGTGGGAAAGAGGACAGCTCAGGGAGAAGTGGCCTGGGGAGGTCCTGTTTGTGTCTGACCCATCTCAGCTGGCCCAGCATCCCGACTTCTCTCCAGGGCAAGGGGTGGTACCCAGCAGCCTCAGGAGGCCTGCCCAGGCTCCCATGGAGCTTCCAATGGCTGCTTGACCCCCGTGGCTGCACCCTTCGAGGCCTGCACACTCATGCTTGCCACATTATGAATCCCACTGGGGGCTTTTGGTATGGAGGGTGCAGAAGAGGGAGCGCCAAGCCCCCTGAATTGTGGGTCTTCCTCCCCATGGATATCTCATGGACTCTGCCCCCCCCCCACACACATGACTCTGGCTGGCCCCGTAGTACCATGGAATGGGCCTGGCTGCCGCTGGCCTCATATTCTGCTCTACCGAGGTTGGAGAAAACAGAACAATAAACGCAGCCACAGGTGGCCACCCGGCCTCTCTTGCTGCTTCCTTGGCGTGGGTCTGCTTTTCTCAGCAGTTCTGCGGCTCTCCTGGGGCCCCTCCCAGCCGTGCCCCCATGCAGCCTTCTTGCACGCTTGGGCTTTTTCAGCAGCCCCCGAGGTCAGCTGAGCAAGTATGACCTGCCCCATGTCTGCTCTCAGGTACTGTTGGGGGTGCTGGGCAGGCTAGCAGGCCTGAGGACCTAGGATGCGGGCTCCACCCCAAGAGCTTAGGCTGGGAGCACAGTCTGGCCACTGAGGACTCAGTCCCCCAACTGTCCGGCCAGGACCAGGCAGAGGGTTGTCAAAGGATTTTCTGGGATCCAGAACAGTGCAAACAAAACACTCCTCAGTCCCTCAGAGGCTCAGAAGTGCCATCGATTCGGAACGGAGGTTGCAGGGCCTCACCTGGACAAGGCAGGGCCGGGTAGGGCAGCTTGTCCTGAGGTTGCCTAGTTGAACAAGTCCCAACCACCCCCCTCCCCAGGCGTAGGCACCTTTGGCTCTCCTGTCTCAGAGTTTGGGAGGAGGGGTAGTAAAGAGGCAAGAGTCCCAGGCTCATTTACCCCCGCTCCTGGAATGAATCCCTGCCATCCCCTGAGATGTGTCCCCTAGATCGCAAAGGTCTGGCTGGCTGACTCTGGAAGCCACTTTTTTGACCCACTGTCCAGGGAGCCCAGAGTCCAGCTCCAGGCTTCAGGCTTTCCTCTCTTCCTGGTGGTCCTCCTTGGCTCTGGCCTCTGGAAACTCTGCAACCCATGGTCCCATGTCCTGCAGTCCTCTGGACAAATACACTTGCCAAGGCAGATGGGCCACTCATGTCCTTCAGAGGCCTTCACTTCCTTCTCTTGTGTTCTTGGCCAATACCTGGGATTCATCTCACATGGGGTCCATGACGGGGAGAGCCTTCTGTTCATCTCCATGCTGCCCTGGCCTCCCCCTCAGTTCCTGCCTCCAGCCCATGTTGCACAGCCCCAAAGCCTGCCAGCCCACACCCCTTGCTCCAAACAGGGTCTGAGCAATTCCCACAGCCCAGGTCCGTTTCCACCCCCACCCCCACCCCGGCTGAACACCTGCAAAACTGTTGTCTGCACTGGGTGCAGGTGGTAGCTGGGTAATGGTCACCCTCTGGTTCCTGGGGTGGGTCAGGTGCATGGTTGATACAAAAGAGATGTGAGATCTTCCTCAAAGATCTCAAAACTGCTCAGGCCACCATCCGACTCAACACTGCCCACCCCCTGTCCACAGAAGGCAGGACTAAATCAGTGACTAAATGTTTGTTTTGGACTGAATTGTGTCCTCCCAAAATTCATACACTGAAGCCCTAACCCCGTCCCCCATGTGGCGTGTTTGGATGTAGGGCCTTTAAGGAGGTGATTAAGGTTAAATAAGGTTAGAAGAGTGGGACCCTAATCTGATAGAAACTGTGTCCTTCTATGAAGAGGAAGAGACTCCAGAGTTCTCTCTCCACTGTGCGAGGATACAGTGAGGTGTCCGTCCACAAGCCAGAGAGAGAGTCCTCACCAGGAACTGAGTCAGCTGACATCTTGATCTGGGACTTCTAACTTCCAGAACTATGAGAAAATATATTTCTGTTGTGTAAGCCACTCAGTCTCTGGTATTTTGTGCTGGCGGCCCAGGCTGACTCACACAATGTTCTTTCCCACGTGTCTTAGTTTGGGTTCCCCTAGAAGCAGAACCTGAGACAAGTTCCCTGCTGGAGAATTCTGGGAGTCAGTGTAGAGCACACCTCAGAGCTTTCCCACCCGAGTGGCAAAGAATCTGAAATATTGATGCTCCAGCCCTCATCTGCACTTGCCTGAGGACTGCTCCCAGGAGATGATCCTTCTGGCATTTCTGGTCTGCCCTCCCACCTGCAGAGGAAAAGCCACCAGTTAGGGTTTTGTTATAGAATGTTGCAAGCAAGTACCGGAACTGAACTGTAAGTCCAAAGAGATATGGGCAAGGCACCAAGAGCCTCTACTGCTAGCCCTTTAGAGAGAGAGAGAGTCTCTAGAAAGTCCTCTGCCTTCCTCCCACATATGTTTTCCAGCAGAAGCAGGCTGCTGCTTCTGCCCCCAACCCTGGGGATCTGGCAGCCTTTGGGGCTGCATTTAGCACAGGCAGGACCCACTGTGGACCCACTGTGGACAGGTTCTACCTTCAAGCGAAGGTAGGCAGCAGCTTTGACAAGCCCTCCGGCTGACTATTCTGCAAAATGCCTTTCTCCCCCCACCCCTACCCTGCCACCCATATGGGTAGGGTCCTTCTTCTTCCCAAAAGAAAAATCTCCCAGAAGAATGGGAAGTGCCATGCATCGGGAGAAAGATGGTCTTTTCAATAAATGACATTGAGTCCATGGATATTTATAAGAAAAAAACTAAACTGGACCCCTACCTCACACCATACACAAAAATTAATTCTAGGTAGATCGTGGATCTAAACCTGAAAGCTAAAAAAAATAATAGCCTTCATGCCTTTGAAGATAGACCAGAAGCCCTTTGCCAGAGTAACCTCCAAGGTCTGTTTTCCCACTGTATAATCAATTTTAAGAATGAGGCAAGCATTGAACGTGTTTGAGGTGGTTCAAATGGACCCTCCAAATATCTTTTCTCTTTCCTAGGATGACTTCTTTAAATAGCAAAAAGTTCATACATCACGGGGTCTTTCTCCCCCAAGAAGAGACAGGCTCTTCACTGTGATTCTCTGAAGCTCCTAGTTCCTGAGCCTTCGGTGACCCCCTCCCACCTTCCTACCCACACCTATACCCTTGAGCTTCCTTCCTCTGCCACCATTCAGTGGCGGTAACAAGACCCATCAGAGGATGGAAGGAAAGGAGCCACCTCCTTGAGGCTGCCAGGCTTGAAGACCGGTGGTCACAAGAAGACCCCCAACACACGAGGGTCCTGATGGGTGTACAGCATTGACCATCCCTGTGAACTCATCCTCCTATTACTTCCCAAACATTCTCCTCTTCACTCTCATTGTGAGATTTAAAAAAAAATTTTTTTGACTAATCTCTGCACCCAGTGTGGGGCTTGAACTCATGACCCCAAGATCTAGAGGCACATGTCCTTCAGCTGAGTCAGCCGGGCACCCCTCATTATGAGATTTTTACCAGAACTTCTTAACTGAACGTAGTCTAAGTTATCAATCTTTTCTTTATGGTTAGTGCTTTGTGTGTCCTTTTAAGAAATCTTTACCTACCCCCAAATCAAGAAGATATTTTTGAGTATGGTATGAGCTAGGAGTCAAGTTTAATTATTTTTGTATGGACAATCAATTGGCTAATGTCTATTTATCAAAATGACCATTTTTCACCCCCCACACTGCAGTTGGCACCTTTATCGCAAATCAAGGTTCCATGTAGGTAGGGGTCTGTTCCGGAGTCTCTCTTCTGATCCATTGGTCTTTTTTGTTTATCTTTACACCAATACCACACTATCCTAATTACTTTAGATTTGTAGTTAGTTTTGATATCTAGTACAGCAAGTTGTCCAACTCAGTTCTTCATGCTGATCTTGGCTACACTTGGTCCTTTGCATTTCCATATAAATGTGATAATCAGTTTATTAACTTCTATTTTTCAAAGACCTGCTGAATTTTCCTTGGCATTGAATCTGTAAATTTATAGATCAGTAATGGGGGATTGACGCCTTTAATATATTGAGTAATTCAACCTATGGATGTTGTATAGTCCTTCATTTATTTCTATCTTTTAAAACTTCTCTTAATAGTATTTTATAGGCCTCTGGCTTACATATCTTTCATTCGTTCCTCAGTATTGGGTTACTTTATGCTATTATAAATAACATTTTCTTTATTTCACTGTTTGTCGTGTGTATACAATTGATTTTTGAGCAATAACTTTATATCCAGCAACTTTGCTTAACTCACTTATAGTAATACTTTATCCATAGATTATCTTGGATTTTTCTTTTTTTTTTTTTAAGATTTTTTTATTTATTTATTTGAGATAGAGACAGCCAGCGAGAGAGGGAACACAAGCAGGGGGAGTGGGAGAGGAAGAAGCAGGCCCATAGCAGAGGAGCCTGATGTGGGGCTCGATCCCAGAACGCCAGGATCACGCCCTGAGCCAAAGGCAGACGCTTAACGACTGCGCCACCCAGGCTCCCCTATCTTGGATTTTCTTAACTACAAAGGACAGTTTTATCTCTTCATTTCCAGTCCTTGTTTCTTTTTCTTGCCTAAATGCACTGGTTGGACTCCTAATTCATTGTTGAATAAAAGGAGTAACAGTGGACATCTTTGTTTTGTTCCTGATCCCAAAAGGCAAACTTTGGCTTTTCACCATTAAGTATCAGATTTGGTTTTATAGATATCCTTTTATTCCTAATTTTCTTTAAAATGTTTGAAATTCTGAATAGATGTTCAAATTTTATAAAATGCTTTTCTGCATCTATTGAGATAATCACATGACTTTCTCCATTGTTTTGTTAACGTGCTGAATTACATTCATTCTATGTCTAATGTTAAACCACAGTGTTAACTAACTGTCTGATTAGTGTTTAATGGTAAACTCCCATCCTTTACCCAGGAGATCGCATTTGTTAACAGGGAGTCCATTCCCTCTCTCCCTCAATCTCTCTTTCTCTCCCCTCAATCCCTCTCTCTCTCAATCTCTCTCTCTTTCTACTACTCTCCCAGAAGGCACTCATTGACCCTCACCTTCCCCACTTCTCAAGAAGTTAGGCTTCTGGGTCTACAGAGACCAGCAGCCCCTGGTACTTGACCCTGCCATGCTACCTTCTGGGACCAGGGCTGCAAACACAAGACCAAATGTGAATTAATGTCTCACTAAGTCAGTCTACCTCCTCTCTAACCAGTCTCTCCCCAGCTGGACTCTTGGTCCTGGGTGCCCTGTATTGGAGTTCCAGAAGGGCAGTCGTGGGCTGTCTGTCCAGAAGACCCTGCCTCCACCCACTTCCTCAAGAGAAAGGTGGCTAAACCTCTGGGCCTTGCCCAGAAGCCTTGCAGGGGGAAGAGTGGCAGCCCTGGGGGGATGGGGGTCGTTTGTTCTGGATTTAGAGCTCCCAGGACTGCCATGGGGAATGGTGGGAAGGTTCTGAGTTCATGGACCCCCCACTGGAGACAGAAAGGAAGAGATTTCCTGACTCTAAAGACATAGAGGAAGCTTCTCAGCAGGACAATAACAGAAACAAGACCTTTTTTTTTTTTTTTTTTTTTTTGCACATTCTTTAGGTAATTTTATTCTTTGAGAGAGGAGGGGGTCAAGTGTTTAAAAGGGGAAAGAAAAATGCCTTAGCGAGTCTGTTGTTCCTTGGGGCCCAGCATCCTGGGATCTTGTTTCTTCAAAGCCTTTCCTTCCCCAGCCCCTGCCAGCCAGCAGTCCCGATGCCTCCCTGGCTGCGCAGTGGGCCCCTCTGAGGGAGCTGAGGGAAGCTCCCGGGTCCCTGGGAGAGCAGAAGTGTGGATGCATCCCCATGGCAAGGTTGTCTGGCACTCTGGCCGAGGGCCACTCCACAGTCGGGCAGCCATCCCAGGAGTCCAGGAAAGCCCTCTGGCCTGGGTCCCTGTCCCTGTTACCTATCTTGGGATTCCACGCACCTGGGAGCCTGGCTCCCCTCCACACAGCCACCCACTCACCCAGAGTCTGAGTTGACCTTCAGGTGGGTGAAGGAGGGTCTGGCCACTTTGGGGCTGGCATGGACTCAAGCCCAGCCAGCCTTGGCTTCTGTGGTAAAAGCTGGTTTGTCTGGGGCTGCTCCGTAGGCCGTTCTTGGAGCCAGGCCCAGAAGGCCACCTTGCCAAGATAAACTGTGGCTGCCGGGTGGAATGTGGTGGAGTGGCCGCTGAGCGGGCCCAAACCTGGCAGGCCTCTCGCTGGTGCCCTGGCGCGGTTCACAGCACAAAGTCCCCCAAGGTCCTGGGGTCAGGTCAGGCCACGAGCAGGGACTGAGAGACGGCTTGCTGGGCATCTCTCTGCCCACTTTGCTGACTGAGGCAGGGACACCCACTCTCTTGGTCTCACCAGAAAACCAAAGGCTCATAATGAAGCCTCAAGGTTGACAGAATTCCTTCAAACTACTTCCTTAGGGGAGCAACTCCGTAGCAGAAGATGGTGGAGAAGGGGAGGCAGGGGGCTCTAGGTGCCTGTGTGCGCGCCTGGGGTGTGTATGTGCAGAGTGGGGGCTGCCAGAGCAGAGAAGGGACCCCCGCAAGGCCTCTTCTGCTGCTGTACGAGGGGGCTACGCGGCCATTAGTTCCCGTGTTTATTCAGCACTTGCCACGAGCCCCTTCTCTTAGGTGGGATTCCCTGGAATGGAGCTAAAATGGGGATTTGGGTGCATGTGAAAGTCTTCTCCGGAAGAAAAGCAGCGAGGGAGGGAGGACAGGGCAGGGGAAAGAGCTGAGAATGACCCCGGGGGGAGCTCTGGAGCTTGAAGGCCACCAGAGATGGACCCTCTCAGTGGCAAGGAGAAAGCTATACGACCTCCGGGCCGGTCCGTCCTCGGTCACAGGCTGCCAGGGCAGGACGGAGCATGCGACCCCTGTGTCAAGCAGCTCCCATTTGGCCAAGAGTAGTGGTTGGGGGAAGCTGCCCATGTTAGCAGCCAACGCTCCCCTCAGGGGATGGGGGCACTGGCTGCTGAGAAGTTTCTGGGTGGAACAAGAAGGGCCTCCGCCATAGCCATCTCTAGTACCTCTGGGACAGGGGTTAGGAGCCTTGTGGGACCACTGCTTCTTGGGCAGCAAGCGCGCCCCTTGTGTTTCAAGTGAGGCTGCTTGGGAGTGTCCTGGGCTGTTGACAAACAAAGGGCGGGGACCTGCCCAGGGAGATCGGTTGAGGCAGGCAGGCGACAGAGGTGGACACGTGACCTTGACTCAAGCACGGTCACTGGCTGGGAGGGTGATGGGTGGTTGTCTGCACTAGCTCTGCGGACCCAGGGCCCCACGTTGTTGTCCCCCATGCCTATGAAAGCTGCCCCTCCTCTGGTGCCTGTCCTTCCCCTCCCCACCCAGGTTGGGCCTAATTTCCTTTCTCCACCTCCCAGATCAGGTGGCCCCTCAGCCGGTCTGGGGGGGGGGGGGATGGAGGGGGGAGAAGGAGGGAGTCTTGCTGTCCCTCTAGTCTCCTTCCAAGACATCATCTTGGCATCAACACCTGCTTTCCTTGGGCCTTCCCTTTTCATACTCAAGAGCCAACTTCCAAAACACAACAAAACACACTGAGCCTGCTCTGTTCTCCCTCTGAACTGCTAAATCTGAAATGTATATAGAAAGGTAACTTTCTTTGCCCTGAAGTCAACTCTATCTGATATTAAGCTAGCCACTCCTGCAGCACCTGGCTGGCCCAGCGGGTGGAGCATGCAGCTCCGGTCTCGGGGTTGTGGGTTCGAGCCTCACTGTTGGGTGTAGAGATTACTTAAAAATAAAATCTTTAGAGGAAAAAAAAGATATAGCTTCTCCTACTTTTTTTTGATTAATGTTTGCATAATACATCGTTTCCATCCTTTTACTTTCAAGGACCTAGATCTTTACATTGGAAGTGAGTTTATTATCCTCTGTAGCGAGTCCCATCTTGTACTCCACTGGGCCAATCAGCTAGGCACTTAAGTGCACTTTTCATTATGTAAACTCTGATGAATAAAAACAATCTTTTTTGTTTGGAAAAAGGTGATGTTGTCGAAGAGGAGCTGGAGGTGGGGAGCGGGGGGATGGGAGATGCAGCACCAATTTCCTCCCGATGATCTGAGATTGAAAATATGAGAGGGATGGGGCGCCTGGGTGGCTCAGTCGTTAAGCGTCTGCCTTCGCTCAGGTCATGATCCCAGGGTCGTGGGATCGAGCCCGGGATCGAGCCCCGCATCAGGCTCCCTGCTGGGCAGGAAGCCTGCTTCTTATATATATATAAGGAAGACAGAGACAACTCAAGAAACAGAGACAACAGAACTGCCCAGCACTAGGCAGGCTTACCTTACAGAAGGCTACCTCAATGTCTTTGTGCTCAATTCACATGTTGGTGATTGCCCCACCCCTGCCCTTACAAACTCTCCTCTGAATCAGCAAGGGGCTGCTTGCCTGATAAGCCTACATTTTGTAGACTTCTTTGCAAGCTAGGGTACAGTTAGATTTTTCTAGAAAACATTTTAATTTCTTTAGGTACTCTCTACACCCAACGTGGGGCTTGAACTCACGACCCTGAGATCAAGAGTTGTATGCTCCACAGAGCCAGCCAGTTGCCCCAGTTACAGTTAGA
The DNA here is from genome assembly GCF_017311325.1 of Ursus maritimus. Classification (NCBI taxonomy): domain Eukaryota; kingdom Metazoa; phylum Chordata; class Mammalia; order Carnivora; family Ursidae; genus Ursus; species Ursus maritimus. The sequence continues at coordinate 19,627,320 of NW_024424675.1, read as the reverse complement.
TTTTGCCAGTCATAGAGTGGAGCTGACAATGTGCAGGAAGGGAGAAATTATTCTATTTCAGGCTCCGGCCGTGGCAAGTTACCACAAGTGATCACAGGTGGCTGCCGGAGGTCCAGAGCCCAATTCCTAGGTAAAACTCCCTTCCCTCTTTTTAATCGTCCAGCTCTTCCAAAACCTTTATATCCAATGTCCAGCATTACATTTTCCTCTGCTTGAAATACCTGAGAGGGCTATTTCCCTGGCCTGACACAGACTGCCGCATAATTTGCCCTTCAGCCTCAAAGAAACTAATCAAATCTTGTCATTTACCAACCCTCTCCAAAAATGGCTGGCGAAGCAAATTCAAACATCCCCTTCTGTTCTGTCTTCCTTGTCTGGTCTCTCCTGCTTGGAGCTCTTTGTCCATACCCCACACTTGGTCCACCTCCCATCGAACCTTCGAGAACCTTCACATCTGTTGCATCCTTGATGTCTGAGTCCCTGCTGAACGGCAGTGCTGTATTTCACACCCACGTATGTAATCCCGTCCATGCTTCCACGGCAACCGGCCTCCACCTTTAGTGTGCCCCACACGGCACTGAACTGTCCCCTCTCCTGCCTGGGAGCCCCAGGGGGTTGGAAGGGCCCCGGTTATCCTTGACTTCTTGCGTGCTTGGCTCTGAGCATTGTCATAGTGCCTGTGATTGGTGGACGAATGGCTCTGGTAAGCCCTAGGTTCAAGAAGAACCCAGGCGGGATCTTCTTTCCACATGGTTTCTCCAAACGTCAGTCGACAAAAGCAAGCGTGTGCGGAACAGGCCTGACACAGAGACCACAGGAAGACTGGCTGAGGTCCCAAGTAGCTTTAATAAGCCGGAGAACCTCTTCCCCCACTTTGTCCCTCCCTCCTTCAGTTCTAGACAGGTCCAGCCTGCCCAAGGCTCCAGGGCTCTTCACCTGGAGCTGTTAATTCTTCTGTCCCCTCAGCCGCTCCAGGCGCCTCCGAAGGTCTGGGGGCACCTTGGCCCCGGCTGCCAGCAGCTCTCGAAGTCTTTGCTTGGGAGTCTTCGTGAGGTGGAAATTACAGGGCACTGGGCCCTCTTCAAAGGGGACCCGGCAGTTCCGTGTGGCTGTGTGGTAGCCCTCAGCACTGGCGGTCACCTTGTAGTCCCCTGGGGTCAGCAGGCGCCAGTAATCCCCGCCCCATGCTGACAGGAGTGAAGGCCAAGATCAGGATCCCGTGATCCTCTGCTTCCGACCCCGCCTAAAGGCCCCCCCCCACCTCTGTGGTCTTCCTCTCCCCCGCACACCTGTCGTTACATCGTGGTTAATCCCTTCCACAGCAATGACAGCATCAGCAATCCCCAGCTCTGTGTCTTTGTCCCACACGACTCCCGTGATGCCCATTCTCACCTGTGGGGGGGGGGGTAGGCTATCAAACCCCTTTCCCTTCTGCGCGCAAATGTGACCTTCACTTCGGTTTCTGGCTCTGTTCAGGGCAAACTCGGTGATGGGAGTCTGTGTTCCTAGGTGGCAATACTCTGGTAAAAAAAACTCCTGACTGATAAACCTGGACTAGGGGGGCTGCAAACGCCTGGCAGGAAGGCCTGTCTTTGCGTTTCCCCAGGTTCAGCAACCCTTGACATCAGGCTTGTCATTCTGGAACCCTTGGAAACTATACTTACGGAGCCATTACAAGGGATACAGTTCCCGTGGAAGAGGAGGAGTCTATGCCAGGGTCCCCCCACCCTGCCCCTGCGTAAGGGGTCTCTTCTGGGAACAGCTCTCCTGAGACGGCTCTGGAACAGCTCTATGGACCCGGTCTAGATGGCTGTGGGGTCTACTCCTCCTGGCTCATGGTGTCCGACGCCGCTCTGCTGGCAGACCGTGCTTCCTGTGGGGACCTTGGGAGGCCCCCTGATGGGAGGGGCAACCCCCAGGGACAGCGGACGGACGGGACAGCAGCAGTGGCGCGGGCAGCCTGGAGTTGGGGGGATTCGGATCCGACCTGTTCCAGGTAGGTGAGGAGGGCTTCCTTGTTGTTCTCCCACTCCTGGGGCAGCTCGTTCTCGTGAGGAAACTTGTCACAGGACAGCTCCACGGTGACCTCAAAGCAGTTGGTGTGCAGGTAGCTGAAGTCATTCATACCTAGGGTTACCACAGAGGCTGCAGCCTGGGGGTGGCAGGGATGGGAGCCCGGCCCTCCTGGGGCCCTCCCCTGGGAGACACGTCCCAGCGGGGAATCGACACTGCCGCCCTCGGAGCGCGGGGCAGACGGCCTTACGGGGGCAGGGTTCTGGGGACAGCGGGCTAACTCTACCCCGAGGCCACATACTCCCAGGGACCGTGTGCCAGTCGGCACCGTTGATGATGTTGCCATGCAAGGAGAAGTCCTGGCTGTGGCAGGGCCGGCGGTCTGGGTCCTGCATGGCCCGGTTAGTGCCGGCATAGACGGTGCTGAGCCAGCGGAACACGGCATCGTCCGGGGTGGGCGTGAGTTCGCGGGCAGCCCACGGGGTCCGAGTCATGTCGAACGGGTAGGACACCACGAGCTCGCCCCCGTGGAGGTTGGCACTCAGCACGAAGGGGATCCGCTGCATCCACTCGATGACTGCCCGCGTTTCGGGAGCCACCTAGACGTGGGGCGGGTCAGGGGGTGGGAGACAGAGACGAGGGCCCCTGGGTGGCCCGCCACCCCGGCCCCGGAATACTCACAGTGGCGTTGGGCAGGGTGTAGTAAGTGGGCAGGGGCAGGTGATGGTTGGGGACGGTGTCAGGCACCAGCCCGTCATCCTCCGCTTCCCACAGTGGCGTGTTGAGGTCCGCAAAATTATGGTTAAGGTCAATGCCCTGGTGGTTCCAGCGGCCCTCGGCCCAGCCTACCAGCTCTGAGCCCTGCCAGGGAAGGGGCGCGTTCAAGCCGAGCAGGCACCAGGGCAGAAGGAGCGGGGCGGCCCTCACACTGGCTGGCCTACCCGGCGAAAGGCAGTCTCGTAACCGTCGGGGTTCATGGAGGGCAGCAGGTGAATACGCGTCTCGGTGAGCAGCCGGGTCACTCGCGGGTCCCCTCGCAAGTACTCCCGGCACAGGAACTGCATCAGGAGCAGAAGCAGCTCCCGCCCCAGCGCCTCATTCCCATGCATGCCGGCCACGTAGCGCACCTCGGGCTCTCCTGGGAACACGGGGGCTCGAAGCTGGCTCGTGCCCACTACCCAACCCTGCGCCTACCTCTCCCCGCCCAGAACCTGCCAGTACCCAGCTCATGTTCGCCAGGCTGGTCCGACATTTCCATCACATACAGCTTCAGGCCCTGGTGGCTCTTCCCGATGCTGTAGACACGGGTGATGTTGGGGCATTTCTCGTTCACCTGCTTCATCAGCTGGGAGCAGAGTATAGCACAGCATGGGGCACGGGCAGATTAGACCCCAGGGTCAGGCCACGTGTGGCCGTGGAAGGACTCACAGAAACCAGTGGTGGCCCACACAGATGGGGACACCATGGCACCATACAGGACAGGGGCGGTGACAGACCAGAAAGAAGGGCTAGAACAAGGGAGGCGCCATAACCAGGGAAATTGGGGCAGAGTTTAGGGGCCAACGGGAGAGATGGGTGAGACACTGGGGGAAGTGGGGACATGAGGACAGTCCTAGCAGGTTATGCCCTGGTGGGCAGGGGATCTAAGATAGGCAGCTCGTCCCTCCTGGCTCACGGGTATGTCTGACCTTCCTCATGGCCTTGTAATCATGATGCCGGAAGTCCAAAGGGTCAGAGGATGCCAATGCAGGGGCCTTAGGGAACAGGTCATTCGGATCTGGTGAAGAATGAACTCGTGGTAAAGGGGGAATCCATGCTGGAGGTTTTACCCTGCTCACCCAACCCTTGTCCGACTGCCTACCTGAGACTGGGCAGGCCAGGATCTCTGCCCGGAGGCAGGACGCGCCTCCCTGGAGCCAGGTCTGGGGCAGCAGGCGAATGAAGCGGGCCACCTGGGGCTCAGGCAGGAGGTTCAGCACTGGTGTCTCTGGGTCTGAGTTGGCAGGAAATACCTGGGGGCATCAAGTCCTTTGGTGGGACTGCTCAAAACCCAGCAGCCTGGCCCAGGGCCAGAGAAAGAACTCAGGCCTCTAAGCTCACCAACAAACCCACCCTGCTGGGTTACGCTGGACACTGGCACCCAAGGTCACACACAGACCCCCTGCCAACGGGGAGCCCCAGGCAGCCACGCTGTCTGGCTTGCTCACCGCTTATTAATAGATCAATATGGCCCCATCACTCAGGAGCAGCCAGTCCTAGGGATGGCCAGGCCCCGCAGTGTAGTCTGATATACAAAGGGGTCCGTGAAATGGGAAAGCCAGAGCCGTGAGGAGGTGAGAAGTGATGAAAGGCTCTGAGGCCCATCACCAGAAAGAGTGTTCCAGCAGGAAGCTGTGGCATGAAGTGGGACCCCACCCCCCGGAGAAAGTCTCTGGGGAGGATGTGGGCACGTTCCAAAACAGCTTAGCCCCCAAAGCTGCCTGGTGGGTGCTACCCATTCTGACAACCCCCTTCCTCCTGGGATGCCAAGTGGGCATCTATTCCTTGACCTTGGAGAAGCCCCACCCCAGCCCAGTACCCTACAGGGGGCCCCAACCACCATGGGACCACTCACCGCATCCATCCCACTGCTGCGGTTCCTGCTCCCCCACCACGTCTGACTGTCATTGCTGAACTGGACCTTGTATGATGTGACCCAGTCGTACCTGGCAGGAAGCGTGGGGAGAGATCATCGGTGGCCCCAGGACACCCACCGCCACGCTCCTGAGTCTGCCCATGACTTCCCGGACTGGGCGAGCCTGCCTCACCTCCAGACAGAGTTCCTGCCCTGGGTGATGATGCCTGAGAAGCGGGTGGGGTGCCTAGCATCGACCTGAAACCACGGCTCAGCGTCCTGCTCCTCAGCGCACCAGGCCCCGTCATAGAGATCGCCATCCTCCAGGCCCGACTGTGGGCACAGGACACGGTGATCAGACCCAGGTGAATGGTACAGAGAGGGCTGGGATGGGGGCTGGGGAGGGGTAGGGAAGAAGTTCCTAGATGGTGCCCTGCTCAGAGGGCTGACCAGAGCTGCTGACCTGAATGTTGAGCCGTCCCCGGTGCGGTCCAAGACCAAACGACTGGCTGCTGGATGCCTCGAGCTGGCTATCTGAAAGTCGCAGGGACTCCAGGCCCAAAGGGGGACAGCCTAGGGCAGGGACAGAGCAGTGAGACAGGACCAGGGAGAGTGGTCAGGGCAGGTAGGAAGCCGAGCCCACGCTTGCCCATGTGCCGGGCAAGCTGGGGGCATGCCTGCGCCCATGAGGCCAAAAGTGACGTTAGTATGTGGCCCAGGGGCTGCAAGTCCGGGCAGGAACTGTAGTACCTGGTTCTGCCGCCTCTGGGAGTTCAGGGGCTCCTGCAGGGGTGGTGGTCACTGGAGGCTTGGCAGTCACCAGGGGTCTGGGGCTAGTTAGCTTCCTTCGCTTCTTCATAATGACCTTCTTCTTCTTGACAATGCGAATCCGGACATGCCGTTCTGAGGTCCCTGGGGACCGGGAAGGCGGAGAACCAGGGGAGGGAAGAATGGCCAGTGGAGTGGTCTGCCAGCCCAAGAAAGGGAGCAAGCCCACGGCAGCACCCCCCACCCCCAGTATTTAAAGACCTTCGCATGGACTTAAAATCCGACCCCCACCTGCCTCTCCCGCCACTTCCTTGGCTCCTTCTCCTTCCTGACGTGACTACACATTTGGCAAGCCTCTCCCAGCCTTTCAGTTCCAGCCACTAGGAACTGTTTGGTTGCTCCAGGGAGCTGAGTTTGGTTCTTTATCTCCAGACCTTGGCCTTGGCTGACCCTCTCCATCATACCATCCACCACCCCAATCTTATTCCCTAATTCCCATTCTTTGAATCTCAGCCCAGGAGCTTTCCTTAGCCCTAGACCCAATCTCACGCTCCAGAGCCCAAGTCCGCCTCTATCACTGCATCTGCCCTCTGGGCTGAGATGTCCTGTCCTCAGATTGTCCGGCCCGGTGCTCAGGCTTTGCACGGCTGGACCTATGTCCCACTTGCCCTGCAGTGCAGTGCCTTGAACAGGGTGGATGCCACCAGTTCCCCACCCACCCGGGCTCCACGGGTACCTCCAGAACGGGCTGTACATTTTCGTATCTGGTGACCCAGGCCTTTCTACCTGTAGTTTCCTTCTTGGGGGGGGGGGTCTCTCTTTAGCTCTTCCTGACTCAGAAAGATCCACCTTTCAGAACCTAGTTCCACTTGCCTCCTTTGAGAAGCCCTCCTTGATTGCCATCCCTTCGCCTTCCTCCTCCAGGCACTCACAGCTGAAGTCAGGAAGTCAGGCAGTCTGCCTCTGCCCCCCACCCCCACCCCTGCCCGTGCCCCATTCCTCCAGGCAGCCCCGGCAAAGAGCACTCCCGGCCCTGCTCTCCCTCTTTCCTTCCGGCCCCTGCCCTCAAGCTCTGTCGTAAGTCTAGCTCTGCACCTTTTAGTCTCAGCGCTTTTGTCTGTCCCTCTTTCTCCCCATTCTCCTGCCTCTGGTCTCAGTTTCCTCATCCGTGAAAAGGGAAGGTTTGGGGCTGGAAGAGGTAGCATCCTACTGGCTCCATCCCAGGACTGCTGACTTGGTCTGGCCGGGAACTGGGGCTGCTGAGTCAGCAGCCGTAGCGAGGGGGAGGGAGGGAGGGAAGGAGGGAGTGGATGTGTGTGTCCGGGAAGGGTCGGCACACAGGCTCCAGGCAGGGAGCGTGTGAGCGCGTGTGTGTGTGTCGGGGAAGGGTGGGCACACAGCAGACGGGAGAGGAGGTAACCGGCCAGCCCGAGAAGCGGGCCCTCGGTCCGGGCGCTCACCGTTATCCTTCCCCGCGGGCGGCTGTACCGGGCTGCTCTGCGGGGCCGGGGTCGAGCCCCGGGCCTCGGTGGTAGCGGGCGGCGCAAGTCCCAGCATGGAGGCTCCGGGCGCCCCCAGACCCACACCGACAGCAGGCGCGAAGGCGGCCAAGGCGAGCAGGAGACCCCACATGGCGGGAGCCAAAGGTGCGGATGCGCGGGGCTCGCGATGGTCGGTGGGTTCTTCTCTTCCTGCCGGGTGCTCTGGAGCCCCCCGCCCCTTCCTGCCGCCGCCACACGCCCCCTGCGGCTCCGCCCGCCCACAGCCCTCTCGCTGGCCTCGGACCCAGGAGGGGAGGGGAGAGGAGGGGGAGGGAGGGGAGAGGAGGGGAAGGGAGGGGAGGGGAGGGTCCAGGCAGAGAGCGCGGGGCGGACCCCCGAAGAGCCGCCCCGGGTCTCCGCACCCACCGGCCCTGCCCCGCCCCCTTCGGCGTCCCGAGCTCACCCGCCTGACTCGTGCGCGGCCCTCTGCAGTCCGCACAGCCCCTCGGCACCCCTCCCTGATTTCACTAAACCCTGTGAGGCACCCGGCCCACAGTGGGCACCTACTTTGCACCGTGCACCCTGCCAGGTGCCTTGCACGTGGCCTCTCAATCAAAACTCATTTTACAAACTGGTAAACTGAGGCTCGGAGAGCCCAACTGACTTGGCCAAGGTAGCAAAGTTGAGAACTTTGGGGAGGAAACTACTACCCGAGAGGAAAGTCTATCCA
>NW_024424675.1:19614336-19619704 GCF_017311325.1 Ursus maritimus | reverse complement strand
AGCTAGAGGCCCCCTCCCAGGGCGGATGGGTCAGAAAGAAGAGGGGGAAACTGAGGCGCGGGATGGGGCGGGAAGCAAGGGGAGGATTAGCCCTCCAGGAATCCTTCTGAAAGACAACCCTAAGTCCCAGCCAGAGGCGTGCTTCCCACTGCCAACCCCCTCCCCCGGCCCCGCCTCTCTTCTATCCTCCTTCCCCTCCGCTCCCCTCCTCCTTTGCTCGCCCAAGCTGCCACGTTCCGGGGTTACATAACTCGAGGAGAGACGCCGGAGGAGCCGATACCCAGCCGGCTGGGGACGGAGGTGGAGGAACCGAGGCCTGATGCTCGCCAGTCCCGCCCTCCCCGCTCCCTCTTCCACCCCCTCCTCGTTCTCCACTGGGGGCCCTCAGCGGGGGGTCTCTGTGGGCGGGGCCCCCCACATCCGGGGATACGAGAGCGCAGGCCCTTTCCCATCCCGGCTCGCACGCCCCCTTTGATTCCCCCAAGCCAGATCGTTTTCTAGAAGGAAGGAAATAGTCCACTGCGCGCCTCTGGCCGGTGCTTTGTCCTCGCAAGTAGCCCGCCGGGGAGACACTGCCATACCCAATTGAGAAGCGATGCCCAGACGTGTCCAGGAAGCCTCTGGAGTGTATGCCGCCCTGAGCAATTGTTGTTTGCAGGGTCTCTATCTATATAAACAATTTGAATCACCCCAGATCACCATTCTGACGGCCCGATCTCACATGATCTCTCGAAAGAAACCCCTCTCCGTACCCCTGGAACTAGGTCCCGCCACCAGCAGGAGCGACCTCACACACGCCAGTCCTGGAGCACCTCGAGGCCCAGCCCACGCACTCTGGATAGAGAGCCCCCGAAAAGAGTTACCGGGAGAAGGCCCACCCGGTCTCACTTCTGCCTTGGAGCGCCCTACCTGGATAGCACTGCTAGGTCCCAGGCACCGGAGGGGGGATTAGAAAAGAACTTATGCAAGGAGAGCCAAAGCCAAGGGTTCGGGAAGCGAGGGGCTGGCCAGGTCAGGGGCAGAAAGACAGTACTGTACACTGAGGCTTGGGCGGGGGGGCGGGGGGAGGTCAGGACAGTCTCCCATAGAGCTGGAAGTAGGTCTGAACAGGTCCTGAGGGCTGCTTCCCTTCCTCCAAAGCCCAGTCTGGCCACTATTCTGTCTCTGGTCCCAACCTCACCCAAGTTTGACAAGTAGGTGTGAGGGGGGTGGAGGGGGCACCGGCCTAGGACATCTCGGCCTCCTGAGGCTCCCACCCACAGCAGCTAAATCAGGTCTTAAGTCCCTGGGGGCTCATCTGTGAGGCCCTTCATGAGAAAGTTCTTGCCCACCCACACGTTTCCTGCCTCATCACCCTGGCTCTTCCCCTGGCTCATATGCCTCCAGCCACAGTGGCATTTTAGCATGCCTCCAATGCACCAACACCCATCCAGCCCCAGGGCCTTTGCACTGGTTCACCAAGGTTGCATTTTTGTCTTACGGATTGCTTTTCAGTGTCACCTGTTTCCAAAAGTCTTCACTGACCATTCTGATGAAAGTAAGCCCCATCCTCTGAACATGCTCTGTCCTCTCACCCTGTTTTATTATCTTATCTTCAAGACACTCAGCACTGTTTGAGATTATGTTGTTTGGTTTATGTGTTCACTGTCTGGGTCCCTGCCCCCAGCAATGGTACACAACACTCCAGAAGAGCTTTTTGTACCCAAATGTTCACAGCTTGGGGCCTAGAACAGCACCTGGTCTCTTGTCCATGCTCAAAAAGCATCTTTGTAGGGGCGCCTGGGTGGCTCAGTTGGCGAAGCATCCGACTCTTGATTTCCACTCAGGTCATGATCTCATGCGTCCTGAGATCAAGCCCCAGGTCAGGCTCTGCGCTCATTGGGGAGTCTGTTTGAGATTCTTTCCCTCTGCCGCTCCCCCCACTTGTGCTTGCTCGCTCTCTCTCTTAAATAAATAAATAAATAAATAAATAAATAAATAAATAAATCTTTGGGGGGAAAAAAATTGTCTGTGTGTATCCAAGGTTAGAGAGGACCAAGCAAGGCTGAGGGAAGTTGACTCTCGCCAACAGCATGAAGTTCTGTGGGAGAAGAGGTACCAGGCCGTGAACTGGGAGACCTGCCCCCAGGGGACTGGCGAGATGTGGCATGCTGGCCACTCGGGGCCAATCCCGTAGGGGCTCAGACCTGTGGGATGCTGGTACCTCTTGTGTCCCCTGTGCCCCCGCACCCTTCTTCTCACCTCTCTTACCCCTTGCCTCGATGCCCTATTAACACCTTTAGGGCCCTTTTGTGGCCCTCCATGCCCCCTAAGCCCCTCAGAACCTCCTCATGCCCCTCCATTACTTCCTCATCCTCTCAGGGATGTCCCAGCTCCCAGCTCAGCTGCCCTCTTTGGTCCTTGCCACTTGGTTACCCGGGCTGCAAAGGCACCAAGCCAGGAAGGTGGCAGCTCAGATCTCTAGCCCCAGGAGCCTGGTGGAGAATTTGCCGTGGCCTCGCGAAGGCGAGGACATGGTGCAAAGCACAAGTGAGCAGGACTGAGCTGGACTGGGTGGAAACAGCTGCCCAAAAGGGATTGGGGTTTAAGGGATGGCCGGGGACTCTCCTGCCAGGGCTCTGGGGTGGTCGGGTGGCTAGGGGTGGAGAGGAGAGCTGACTTCAGCACCACGTAGGCTCAATTTCACACCCGCTTCTGCTGTTTGTTTTGTGCGGGTATCCTGGGACAGTCATTTGCTCTCTGAGCCTCCGTTTCCTTGTCTGTAAAATGGGGACAACAATAGCTTAGCCCCAGGGTTTTGGTGATGATGAAGTGAGATCATACGAGGTTTCCTGGGGGCCCTGAAGCTAACCAGATGAATTAAAGGTGGGAAAACAGCTTCGGACAGTCCTCTTATTCCCACATACATGAATGGAATAAAACAGTATCAAGAAAAGAAAGGAGGCTAATGTGTCTGGCTGCACCAAGAGAGAAGTAGTGGAATCTACTGCCTGCCTGGGCCTCTTAATCTTCTGGTGCTGGGGCAGAACTCCCTCTGCACTAGGTGTTCTCCCTATGACGCAGGTGGACATGGATGGGGACTCCCTCCCATGGCATGTCCATGCAAGGGCTACATGTCCTCTGCCCACCACCTGCCGCAGCTATCTCCCTCTCTTATACATCAAGGTCTGAGAGCCCAGGACCTAGAGCACCAGCATCCCCTGGGCGCTTGCTAGAAATGCAGAATCCCACCCCAGACCTACTGAATCAGAATCTGCATTTTAACAAGATCTCCAGAGGATTCAACCCCAGGAGATTCACGTGCACATTAAAGGCTGCCGCGCTAGGTGGAGGTTTAGAGCACCTCCAGCTAAAATGCATGTGATTCACAACTTTCAAGTGTGATGGTGTGTGATGGTGTCACTGGAAATTTTCTCTCAAGCTACGAGAGCACATCTACATAACATTTGGAAATTGGTATTTCATTCATCCTGGGAGGGTATATTCCTCATCTCTATAATATGACCCTATATTAATTTTCTTTTCTTTAACTAAACCATTTAGCCGAAATTCTACAGAATACACTTTTAAAGGTAAATCACATTTAAGCTTGCAATAGAAGACTCTTTTCTATGCTTCTCCATTCCCAGATCAACCACTTTTAATTCTGTTATTTCTCTTTGTATTTATACTTCTGTTGCTATTTCTTAATTTTTCTACGTCTAAATGTTATCTGTAGAGTTCCTGCTATGGAATTAAGGATTTTGCCTGCCTACCATCCCCCCCCCATCTCTTCAAGTACACAAGCAAACTCCTTCCATTCTCCTGAAGAGCTAAGTCACTGGAGTCAATACTCAGTGCTTATATTATGACCATGTAAATATTATTGTCCAACTTTTTGTGTTCCCTGGAGTTAGCAGTTACTTTGTTTTATCATTTGCTTGGTTTTTCTAGGCATCAATTCTTAATTTAATCCCAAAGTGACCAACAGAACTGAACATTTATTTTGAAAATAAAAACTGCAGATAATCAATCTCATTCACTTCTGGAGACATCCCTCATGGAGCATCTTGCTTTTGATTCCAGTTGGGTTGTTCGCTTTCTTCACTTGGAAGCACAGCTGACATCCTGAGCCTTTCTCATCATCGCTTTCCTGTGTTTAGCCTCATTTCTCGACTCCCACATTGTCCTCTTAGTTTAATGCCTTGTTTTGCCGAAGCACATCCTCCAGTAGCTTTCTAGGAAANNTGCGAGGTCAAATTTTTGAGAAGTTTTTGGACAGATCTACATTTTTAGGTTGGAAATCATTTTCCCTCAGAATTCTGCGGGCATTGCTTTATTACTCTGGGAAGAGCCAGAGCAAAAGCTATTCATGAATGGGCCCAAGGGCCAGGGCCATTGGCTCTATGCCAATGATGTCAAGTCCACCAGGCTTGAGTCTTGGGACAGGACCTACTGGAGGCAGATATGCTGCCGGATTCTTGCTGTCTCCTCTCCTAAGTGCTGTATGGCCACTGTCTCCTTTCCCCAGTCCCATCATTTTCCTCTCAAAGTATGATAACGTGAACAAGGCTCCTGTCCTTAGTTATGATCCACTTCCACTCTTGCCTCTCAAATCCCTCATCTAAGATGTGTTGGAACCTCTGTAGCTACCACCCACTTACCGGTTATCACGGGGCTAGGTTTCCTTTTCGGATGATCAACCCCTCCTTATACGTTCATCTGCCTTACTTTAATTCTCAGAGGGTCACTTTAACCTCCAGTTTGGGGATTACTATGTTGTGGCCCTCTTACATGATCTATGCCATTTCTGGAATCCCAGGATCTGGAACACTTCCCACAGACCACGGGGCTTAGAAACAGCCCCCTCCTGCCCCACCCTGTAGCAGTCCTGTGGGAGCCCAGCCCCAGAAAGTCTCAGGGTGCTTCCTGGCAGAGCCTGTCTCTGTATTTCGGGGCTGCAGTCCTGAAAATTCCCCCACAAGGGCCCACAGGCATCTCCCAGCTCTCAGGGAAGGGTGAGCTGCCGACAGGAAGACTGAATGATTGCCCCTGGACACACAGCTCTGGGAACCTGCAGGAGAAAGAAACCAGCCCTTCCTCTCTTGCTCAGCTGCCCATGTGATGATGGGGTTAGAATGCCTTCCTGGTAACTCAGATCCTCATGGGGGGTCCTGGGGCAGAGAATCCGCCAAGGCAAGAGGATGAGTCTTAGTTCTCAGAAGTCACTGACTTCCTTCTGGCTAAGCCCCACCTAAGTCACCAGCTGCTTAGGCGGCCAAAACCAGCAGCAGCCCCCTCTGTACCCCAGGCCCCTCCTGGCAATAGGTCACAATGCCCCAACTGCCCAGTCCCAGAACGGCTGACTGAAGGGGGGGGGGGTGAGGAG
>NW_024424675.1:19568909-19614326 GCF_017311325.1 Ursus maritimus | reverse complement strand
ACGGCTGACTGAAGGGGGGGGGTGAGGAGGGTGTGGCGGGTGGGTGTGTGGGGAGGGGGAGATTCCCACGGAGCTCACTCTTGAGTGTCTGCCAGGGCCTCGCCCCCTCCCACACACCCACCCACCCCCATTCCCTCCCAACACTAGTCCTTCCTGTCACCTCCACCTCCCTCCATGACCCAGCTCTGCTTACCCAGGCCCAAAGCCCTTGCTTATCCTATCCCAGTCCCTCCCAGAGGCCTGGGTGCTGGGGAGGGGTCCCGTAGTCCAGTGGGTCCATGTATGTCCCCCTGGAGCTCTAGCACCACCCAGCTCTGGGACGGTGTCCTCGGGCTGGGGGCACTGGGGCTGACAATCCGCACAGTCTTTTCCACGGCCGGCCCAGCCTCGCTGCTGCTGTTGCTACTGGTCAGCTTCCTGGCCTTCGACCTGCTCCACTGGTAAGTGTGCAGCAGGCTGGCAGGCAGGCAGGTGCAGGCAGGCGAGCAAGCGGTCAACTGCCCGAAGCCCAGCTGCCACCCTCTCTCTCCACAGGCCCGCAGGCCTCCGCCAGCCACAGCACACACTTCTCACGGGAGGCCAGAGTCAGGGGGCCGGTGAGGGTCCCAGACAGCAGGGGGCTGTACTCCTGCCTACAGTGGCAGTCACGGGACGACTCAGCCCCCAGGAGGCCCTGCTACTGCTGCTCCTGGGCCTGGGGCTGCTGCTGGGAGCCCGCGGCGTGCCCTTGGCCCTGCTTGGCCTAGCTTTTTGCCTCCATCCTTGGGCCTGAGTGCCCTCCAGAAATACACTGGCCGTGCTGCTTCCCCAGATCGCCTTTTCCTCCATCCTGGGTTGAGCAGGCAGTAGGGTTCCCCTTTATCTCCAGCCTGAACTGCAGAGGACATTTGGCCCCCCAATATGGGCAGCAGATACCAGGGTCTGAGTCTAAGACAGCAATAGAAGGCGAGCTAAGGGACAGGGAGCCCAGGGCAGGATGTGGCAGTCGCCTCTGAGCTTGTGAGTTGGGGGTGGCCATCTGGCCTCCTCTGTGTTTCTAGAGAATGAGTGTCCAGAAGGACTTACAGGGGAGCAGAACGGGACTGGAGATCAGTTAGCAGGGGAGGAACAGGGATACAGAAAGGGCTTCCCATAAGAAAGCCCGAGAATCTGCATCTGTGGACTCACCAGACACCGCTGCCAGCCTGGAGGGTCCGTGGAGAGGGATTCAGGTGAGCTTCACATCCAGCAGTGACTCCTCTCTTGGCTGGACCCCACCCCCACCCGCGTCACAATGGGGATCCTCGGGGGAGGGCGGGGGGTGGGTAAGGGAGAGAGGGGGCTGCGCTCTGGCTGCTAGGCCATCCTGGGTGCTGCAGGAAGCAACATGACTTAGGTGGCTCTGCCCAGAGGTAAGACCCAAGCCTCAGCTTACAGCCCCCCCCCCCCACGCTGGTACCCTCCTGACCCCTGCACCCCCACCTGCCCGGAGGTCCCAGGCGTCTCCAGGGCTGCTCCTGCAGCTGGCCCGGCCCTCTCCCCAGGTGCACCAGCCATGACGCAGCAGCCGCAAGTGGACACAGATGCCATCGGGGCCGGCGAGGGGCCGCAACGGGCCGTGCCCTGGTCGGCCTGGATCACGCGGCAGGACTGGGTGCGCTGGTGCATGTGCCACGTGCCTCGGAGCTGGGCCCAGTGGTGGGCCACGTCGGGCTGGCGGCAGCCCCTCCAGCGTGTGCTGTGGGGGCTGGAGGGGGTCTTCTACCTGCTGCTGGCGCTGATGCTGTGCCACGCGCTCTTCACCACCGGCTCCTACCTGCTGAGCTCCCTGTGGCCTGTCGTGGCCGCAGCGTGGCGCCACCTGCTGCCCGCTGTCCTGCTGCTGGTGCTCAGCGCCCTCCCTGCCCTGCTCTTCACCGCCTCTTTCCTGCTGCTTTTCTCCACGTTGCTGAGCCTCGTGGGCCTCCTCACTTCCATGTCGCACCCAGACTACACCCAGGACTTGGAGCAATAGAAGGGCAACCCCATCCCGCTGCCTGTGTCTGTTGAGCCCTGGCCTAGGGCCTGAGGCCCCAGGGAGGGGGAGGGCAGTGGCTTCAGCAGGCCCCAGAACCCCCGTCCCCAGCACTGCTCGGGCCAGGGGTGATGTGGCCAGAGCTGCCCAGGTAGACTGGCCTGAACTCTGGCCACCCCCTCAAGCCGATGCTACAGGTATTTGGCTCGGGGCATCAGGGGCTTTGAGAAGAAGGGGCAGGGCAGAAGGGTGAGCCGGGGCAGCGCTTGGCCAAGCCACCGAGAGTTCCCACCAGGGTGTAGTGACACCACTAGGGCTCCCTTTTTCTTGCAGCTGCTCAGCTGTGTCAGCTGCGGACTCATTGAGAACTTCTAGCTCGGTAGCCCTGGACTGGCCATTCCCTCCACTAACCCCCACTTTCCCCAGGCTCTAGAAAGGGCCCACTGACAGGAACCTAGCTGAGAGAGGGCTGGCCAGAAGCCCCATGAGACCTCAACCAACTCACCTCCCACTCCTTTCTGCCCAGGCATCCCCCACTCCCTAGACTCCCTGCCTTCTGCCTCAGTGAGCATCCCCAAGTCTCGGAAGGGGGCCAGCTAGGGTAGTGAGGATCCCAGAGGAGACCTACTTTAAGATTCCTAAAGTCTGTGATGGAAGAATGAACAAGAAGTCCCATTTCCCCACTTATACAATGTGTGGCCATGGCCAATTAATTCTTTTGAACCCCCTGTCATGGGGTTGTTGCGAGTCAAAGGCAATACTACCTATGTGTGAGGTAAAGACCGGAAAACTGTAAGATATTATATTGAAGTCTGAGAAAAATCTTTGGGCTCAAAGGGTCTTTTGACCCTGAAGGTGGTTGGTTGAAAGAGCAGGAAGCTTCCCTAGGCCGTCAGAGAAATGCTCTGTCATGCATACAGTTTTGGCCCTCTGATGGTAAACAGGGGTGGATGGGTGTGGACGAAATGTAAAAGGTCGTGTGACATGAAATCTTGAAACGTGCACATGTTGAACTCTCCTGATTGTGAAATGCTTGGGGCTGCGGCCTGGCGCCAGGAGACGCCTGGACAGCTGTGTGAGTGGAGAAAGCAGAGCCCGTGGGTTTCCAAAGCTGTCCCGACTGCTGCTCACAGCTCCAGAAAGGTCTGGAAGGTGGAATCCCTTCATGCCCAGCATCCTGGCCCTTCACACAGCAGCTAACTCTCCAAACAACAGTGACCTGTTATTACCAAGTAAGGCCCATGGTAGATAGCTCTACCCACAGCTCAGACCCACCCCCCGGACTCCCACCCAGTTCCTGACCCTTCCTGTCTTCCAGTCGTGACCCCACTGGATAGCTAACCCTAAAACTTCTGCTCCTAAAGCCCTAGAACCAAAGTTCCTCTCTCTTGCCGCCTCAACATACAGGCCATGGGAACCGGCCCCTAGAACCTAAGTTTATTTTTGCTAAAACCCATTTGCTGTGGAGTTTCATAACCACGTGGGCCACTGGTCAGAGGTCTTCAGCGTCAGTGCCCCAAACCTCAGGCACTGTCTTTCCTTCCCGTTTCCTTGGGGTTCTCCCTCAAATGTGGCCTGGTGGTAAGGACAAGGCAGGACATGGGGGTGGTGAAGCCTCCTGGTTAGCACGGGCTCTGGGCTGTTGGCTGAGGATGGGTTTGAATCCCAGCACTGTTACTTTCTAGCTCCATGGCCTTGCTGGAAATTGCTAAACCTTCTTGAACTTCATGTTCCCCAAGGGTAAAACCAAGGCAAAAACACCTGTTTTAGGGCCCCTGAGGGGCTCGTGGCCTGTGGGCAAAATTCCTGGACTGACTCCTCACGCCACAAGCTGTAGCTATGCTACCCCATTTTAGAGATGAGGAATCAGGCTCAGGATCGCCGTTTGCCAGTGGCAAAGCCAGTGTGTTTGAATCCTGGTTCACCTTAGTGGGCTGCTCGAGCAAACTCGACGGAGGAAATATAACCGCAGGGAAGACCCTGGGGCTTCTCAATGCCCGTTCTTAAGAGCCCCTGTCAGGGACGGAGCCAGGATGTCAGTCTTGGATCTCTCACTGGCTTGGCTGGCCATTGCTGGCCAGGGATATCACTTCAGAGCCCCGGGGCCATTCTGATGAGGGAGAGAGGAGGTTTTGGCCCAGACCAGACACACTGTGGGGACAGGGGCAGGAAGGGTATGGGCAGAAGCAAGGAGAAGGCCACCTTCCCTTCCCCACATGAATATACACCCTCCACCCTCCTGTGTCTGCTGGTAGAGGATAAGGTGGTACAGCCGGACTGCAGGGCTGATGGCCAGTGTTTATCAGATTAGGTCAACCCATACCCTGTGACCCAGCAATCCAACATGAAGTCTCACAGAGGCCAGTAAGGGTCTGGCTCCTCGGAGTGGTCCCACCAGGGCCAGAAGTATAGGTATCACCCGGGAGCTGGCTAGAAATGCAGAGTCTCAGGCCCCACCCCAGGCCTGTGGAATCGGAGCCTGCATTTTAACAAGATCCCAGGTGGAACACATGCCCACACACGTTTGAGAAGCACTGCATAAGGGGATGTGTTTGAGAGGGAAGGTTGTGCTCTTGGTGGCGGCAGGAGACGGGAAGGGTGAAATGACGTGGCTGGGCACAGCAGTTAGGAGAGGAAGCTATACTATTGATCTCAAAATCCTAGCACCGAGAGAAAAGAAACTTGAATGAGAAACAATACAATTCCTTTTACACAATTTTAAATGTATTCTAGCAAAACTTCTTTTTTTGTTTTTTCCAAGAACACGAAAAGAAAAGATAAACAGAATGGAAAGACCAACGCTAGGGGCAGGCACTGGGGAGGAGAGTATACAGGCAGATAAAAGGGAAGTGAGGGATGTTGGTATCAGGAACATAATTCCTGAAATTCCTTTAAATGTAGATAAAGTCACCCGCTTAGAGTTAAAAGGCTTAACAATGCAAGCCTGGGGCAAATGAACAGGCTAGCAGCAAGAAAGGCTAAGCCTTTCGCATTTGGGCCTAGAAAGGAGAGCCTCCCCACCCCGTTGGCCTGAGTGACCTGGAGGGTTGGGTGGGTGTCTTTGCCCGGCCTTCCGCACCGCAGCCCGCAGCCTGCTCTGTTGGGGTGGGATGGGCGACCAGTCACCCGCGTGGCCTGGCCAGAAAGATCAGGCGCGGCAGGAGGGACGGGAGCAGAGGAGGCGTCAGCCGCGAGGGCCGTGGCATCTGAGAGAGCGGAGAGGGAGCCACAGGGCATCCACATATGCTGGGGGGCGCCTAGGAGCAGGAGCGTCGGGTAAGACTCTTCGCCCCACGTACAGAAAGCACGGAGTAGGAGCGGTTGGGACCGAGGGTCCGAGAGGGCGGCGTCGAGGGGGCTCAGGGGGCGGGGGCCACCACTTGAGACAGTAGTCAGTGGCCACCCTGGGGAAGGTTGAGGGGTCCCTGGAAGGAGGAGGTGTACGGCGCCGGAGGATCCTCTAAGCGCCAGCTGCGGGAAGCCGAGAGGGGCGCGCTCTCTCAGACTCTCGTGTGCCGTGTGCCGGGGAAACTGTGTCCCGGCTCTGCGGTGTGGGGAGCGGCTGTCCTCACCGAGAGGCCACAGAGGGGAAGGGTGGAGACCCGCTTCTGCAGGGAGGGGGAGGTGGCCTGCGCGGCTCGGGGAGGTCACTCTGGGAGCAGGAGCCAGGTGTGGGGCACTGCGCAATTCGCTCAGGTGCGCGGGAGAGGGGCCAGGGCGACGGCTGGAGGGCGTCGAACCGGGCGCGTTGACCGTGAGGGCAGAGCGGGGCGGTCAAGGGCCTGAGGCTGAAAAGGAAATGCTAAGACAACCCGGAGATCAGAGGGCTGTGGGCGCCCACAAAAGGAAGCTGCTAGCCATCCCCGGAAAGTCGGCACCCCGCGGAATCGCAACTGGCGGAGCCGGCGACCGACGATGCAAGGCGCGCCCTCTAGCGGAGATCTCCCGCCCTGGCAGTGAAGAATCGGGTTTGGTCGGGGTGTGGGGAGGAAGTGAAGTGAGAGGTCTCTCACAAGCCGGTACACTAGCACTGTGGGCGAGGGTGGATCCTGCCGCCAGAGAGGGGCATCTTCGGCCCACTGCCGTCACTGTAGGGGCTTCTTTGACTCCTCACCCCCTTCCCCAAATCTCCAGCCTGGGTCCGCCAGCCAGACACCCAGAGGCGTCAAGGGCAGAGTTCACGAGAATCCTGGAGAAGGGTCCAATCTAGCCGGTTTCACTGTGTCACGGGACTCTCGGCTCACCCCTAGTCTATGATCCCATTCCTCCTAGGGGAAAGAACTGTCCTTTGTGAGTTTTTGTCAGGGTTTGGATGCAACAAATTTAAACAAGTTTTTTTTCCTGCTGAGCAAANNATCTGTAATCTGGGTCTTGCTCCCTTTATACTGCCTCCTTACCTTTCGAATATTTTCCATCTTAAAAATAAAAGAACTTGATTTAAGATCTTGTTGCTTCTACCATATTTTCTGGCCTGTCTCTTTAAATGTCTAACAAAAAACCTGCAATATTTCAAATTGATATGTGATACTGCATACTCGCAAAATACTTGTAACATATCTGAAAGTCATATAAAGTCCTCTAAATTGAAGGATACCACATCCATCTAAAAGCCAGATGTTATCAGTATGTTATCAGGCCTCTCCCTCGGCAGTCCTCATCTAACTGTGTAAGCTGGGGTTCCCAGACGATGGCATATGGAATTGCTATTCATAGGCACCTTTACTTGATCCTGATTTAAAAAGAACTTCTTCTAAGGTGCTACCATTAAGAATTATGTAGATTACTGTAGAATTTTGGTCACCTTTATCCAGTTAAGGAAACTCCTTTCCATTCCTGACTTGCTAATAGTTTTGATTGCGAATGGATATCGAATGATGAAATTGTTGTTTTGTTTTTTCTGCATCTACTACAAGGACAACTTGGTAATTTTCCTCTATTCTGTTTATATGGTGAATTACATTTTTAGGTGTCTTAATATTGAACTCTTCCTAAAAAACCCCATCCTGGTTCCTTTTTAACTGATGTATAAGTCACACACACATTTCACATGCAAGTAAAATGCACAAAGCTTGAAGGTACAGCTCAATGAATTTTTACATACTTGTATGTGTGTCCACGTAACTACCACCCAGAGCAAGATAATAGAACTTTTCCATCATCCCAGAAAGTTCCATTATGTCCTTTCCCAATCAATACCTCCCCCCCCCATAGGTAACCTGTATTATGACTTCTATCACAACTATCACAACAGATTAGTCTATTCTTGAAACCATATAGAACAAAGTCATACGAAATGTACTCTAGGGTCTGGATTCTTCCAAGGTTACATGAGATTCATCCCTGTTGTTGCATCTCTCAGTAGTTTGCTCTCTTCTATCCCACTGTAAGGGAAACAACAATTTATTTATCTACTCTCTTGTTGAAGGACATTTGGCTTGCTTCTAAGTTTTGGCTACTAGGAATAAAACTTATATGAATATCCTTGGACACGTCCTTTTGTACACAGATGCACTCACTTCTTTTGAAGTGAAATTGTTGGATCATAGAGTATGTAAATGTTTAACTTTAGCAAATGCTGCCTAATAATTTTCAAAGTGATTTGTACCAAGCAGTGATTCCACTGCTTTTTTTTAAAAAAGATGTTATTTATTTATTCGACAGAGATACACAACCATTGAGAGAGGGAACACAAGCAGGGGGAGTGGGAGAGGAAGAAGCAGGCTCATAGCAGAGGAGCCTGATGTGGGGCTCGATCCCACAACGCCAGGATCACACCCTGAGCCAAAGGCAGACGCTTAACCGCTGTGCCACCCAGGCGCCCCACACTGCTCTTTTTCAGCCTAACCACCAAATTCATTGTTTGGGGTTTCTGCTCTCTCCTGGTCATCAGATATGGTATTTACATTTCTGTTCCTCATTTTCATTTTTGCTTGGGTGATCTCTGAGAGGAGGAGGAAATAACAACTTTACTCTATCACTTTCCAGCTGCACAACCTCTTTCCTTTTTATTTTTTTCAAAGATTAATTGATATATTTTAGAGAAGGGGGAGAAGCAGAAGGAGAGGGAGAGAAACTCAAGCAGACTCCCTGCTGAGCACGGAGCCTGACACAGGGCTCATCCCACCACCCTGAGATCATGACCTGAGCCGAAGCCAAGAGTCAGATGCTCAAAAGACTGAGCCACCCAAGCGCCCTGAACCGCTTTCCTTTTTAAAGCCAAGAATGCAAGGGTGGTTTAACATTAACACACACACACATAACAATTAATGTAATTCACCATATTATCAAACTAAAAACTATGTGATCATTTCAATAGATGCAGAAAAGGCATTTCACAAATCCAACATTCATTCCTGATTAAAAATAGAAAACTCTCAACAACCTAGGAATAGAAGGAAACTTCCTCAACTGTATAGAAGGCATCTATGAAAACTAGGGGCACCTGGCTGGCTTGGTCAATGGAGCATGTGACTCTTGATCTTAGCGTTGCGAGTTTGAGCCCCACTTTGGGTATAGAGATTACTTAAAAATAAAATCTTAAAAAAGAAAAAAAAAAGAAAAATAGCTAATCTCACACTTGGTGAAAAAACTGAATACTTTCCCCTTAAGATTAGGAAAAAAATATGTCTGTTCTTACCATTTCTAGTGAACATTGTAGTAGATGCCCTAGCCAGCCCATAAGGCAAGAAATATAAATAGAGGGGCGCCTGGGTGGCTCAGTCGTTGAGCATCTGCCTTCGGCTCAGGGCGTGATCCTGGAGTCCTGGGATCGAGCCCCGCATTGGGCTCCTCTGCTGGGAGCCTTCTTCTCCCTCTTACACTCCCCCTGCTGTGTTCCCTCTCTCGCTGGCTGTCTCTCTGTCAAATAAATAAAATCTTTAAAAAAATATATATAAATAGAAAGCATACAGGTTGGAAAGCAAGAAGTGAAGCTATCTTTATTTGCAGACAATAGGACTATCTATGTAGAGAATCCAGCGGAATCTATAAAAAAGCTACTGGAACTGATAAGGGAATTTAGCAAAGTAACTAATATGTACATCATCACCATTATGATACAAGACCCATACAAAAAAATCAATTGTTTTTCTCTGTACTAGCAATGAATGATCAGAAATAGAAACTTACAAAGCAGGATGCCTGGGTAGCTCAGTTGGTTAGGCATCTGCCTTCAACTCAGGTCGTGATCCCAGGGTCCTGGGATTGAGTCCTACATGGGGCTCCTTGCTCAGTGGGGAGCCTGCTTCTCCCTCTACCTGCCACTCCCCCTGCTTGTACTCTCTCTCTCGCTCTCTGACAAATAAAATATTTAAAAAAAAGAAATTTAAAAAGCAGCATCATTTAAATTTAAAAAAAAAATAGCACTTAGAGGTAAATCTGGCAAAAGATGTGAAAGACCTATACACTGATAAAATGTTGCTGAGAGATATTAAAGAAGACCTAAATAATGGAGAGGTATATCTTGTTGATGAAATGGATGACCCAATAATGCTAAGATGTCAGTCTTTTCCCAATTTAATCTATATATTCAATACAATCACAATAAAAATCCCAGCATTTCTGTAGAAATAAGCTGATTTTAAAATTTATACTGGAGGGGCTCCTGGGTGGCACAGTCTGTTAAGCGTCCGACTCTTGGTTTGGCTCAGGTTGTGATCTCAGGGTCGTGGGATTTAGCCCTGAGTCGGGCTCCACGCTCAGGGTAGAGTCTGCTTAAGACTCTCTCTGCCTCTTCCCCCAGCACACTTGCTCTGTCTTTCTCTAAAGTAAATAAATAACCTTGAAAAAACTCATACAGGAATGTAGGATCTAGAATAGCCAAAATAACTTTTTGATAAAGAAGAACAAAGTTAGAGGACAAACACTACCTGATTTCCAGACTTATCATAAAGTTATAACAATCAAGAGAGTCTTGTATTGGCATAAAGATAGACAAATAGATCAATGGAACAGAATACGGAGTCCAGAAATAGTTCTATACACGTATGTACAACAGATTTTTAACAAAGGTGCAAAGAGAATTTAGTGAGGAAATGATAGTCTTCAACAAATAGTGTTGGAATCATTGGATATTCATATGCAAAAAAAAATTTCAATCACCTTGAACTATATACAAAAATTAATTCAAAATATATCACAGACCTAATGTAAAACCCCAAACCATAAACCTTGTAGAAGCAAACACAGGAAAATGGTGGTGACCTTGGGTTAGGCAAAGAATTCTTAGATATGACACCAAAAGTATAATCCATTAAAGAAAAATAAACTGCCTGATTAAAATTTACATTGTCTGTTTTTCAAAAGACACTGCTAAGAAAAAGACAAGCCACGGAAGGCGAAAAGTACTGGCAAACCATACATTTCATAAAGGACTTGGATCCAGGATAAAAGTTCTCAAAGCCCAATAATGAGTTTAAAAAAAAAAGGGATCGGGGGAGAGGAGGAACAATTTGAAAAGAAACTTTACCAAAGAAGAGAAATAGATCGCCAATAAGCACAGGAAAAGATATTCGACTTCATCAGTCGTTATGGAAATGCAAAGTAAAACCACACTACCTACCTATTGTAATAGTGAATATTAGAAAGATTAATACCAAGTGTTGATGAGGATGTGGGGGAACTGTATCCCTCACACGCTGCTAGCCTGAATATAAAATGGGACAACCACTGTGGATGAATGTTCGTCAGTTTCTTTAAAAGTTAAATATCCATCCACCGTACGATCCAGCCATTTCATTCTAAGTATGAGAAATGAAAACATATGTCTGTACAAAGATTTGTGCATAAATATTTAGCAACTTTATTTGCAGTAGGCAAAAACTAAAAATAAGTCAAATGTCCAACAGGTGAACGGATAAACATTGATATAGACACACAATTGGCTACTACTCAGCTGTAAAAAAGAGCGAGCTACTGATACACATAACAACATGAATTTCCCTGATGTTCTGTCTACCCCACTAATTAGGCTGAGTGAAAGAAGCCAGGTTAAAAAAAAGAGTACCTATCGAATGGTTCCATGTAAAATTCTGGGAAATGCAAACTGATCCATAATAACAGAAAGCAGATCAGTATCAATGGTTCCTTGGTGTTGGAGGTAGGGAGATGTGAGGAGGTTGTGGGGAGAGAATGAAGGAGGGGTTTACAAGGAGGAAGAAAGATACATTTCATTATCTTGACTGTGATGGTTTCATGAATGTGTACGTGTTAACATTTATGAAATTGTACATTTGAAATAGATGCAGTTTGAGTTACATCTCAATAAAGCAGGTTTTCTTTCAAAAGCATAGGTCTACTTTCTTTTGGTCAGAGTTCATCTTTCACCAATGTACATGGTAGAGGTAAACGCTAAAATGAACTCACCACAATCTATGCAAGGAAATGGACAATGTAACAGAAGGCAAGTTATCTGCTTTTGTAGNNNAACTTCCAGTTTGGTGAAAATGTTTTGAAAAAAAATTCCACTGATTTTGTTTTGTTTTCTCGAAAGACTTTATTTCTTTGGAAAATAAGTGTTCATGCATCTTTTACTACTTTCAGGAAAATCTTGGTATGGCAAAGGAAAAGATACTGGAACCAAGATTCCAGGGGCTCTTGGGTGACAGTCCATTGAGCATCTGCCTCTTGATTTTGACTTGGGTCATGGTCTCAGGGTCACGGGATCCAGTCCCATATTGTGCTCTGTGCTCAGCACGGAGTCTGAGATTCTCTCTCTCCCTCTGCCCCTCCCCCTGCTCTCCCTCTCTAAATAAATAAATAAAATCTTCAAAAAAACTCAGGAAGATTCCATGAAAAAACACACGTCAAAATTCCATGAAGGAGGGGCACCTGGGTGGCGCAGTCATTGGGCGTCTGCCTTTTGCTCAGGGCATGATCCCGGTGGTCTGGGATCGAGCCCCACATCAGGCTCCTCCGATAGGAGCCTGCTTCTTCCTCTCCCACTCCCCCTGCTTGTGTTCCCTCTCTCGCTGGCTGTCTTTCTCAAATAAATAAATAAAATATTTAAAAAAAAGATTCCATGAAGGAGAGAGAGTCTCTGTAAGATTGTCTTTTTTTTTTTTTTTAAGATTTTATTTATTTGAGAGAGAGCAAGAGAGAGAATGAGCGGGGCCCAGGGGAGGGAGAGAAGGAAGCAGACTCCCCACCAAGCAGGGAGCCCAACACGGGGCTCGATCCCAGGACTCTGGGATCATGACCTAAGCTGAAGGCGGACACCCAACCGAGCCACCCAGGCGCCCCTATGTAAGACTGTCTTATTAAATTATTTCTCGATGGTCAAATACGGATCGTTTTTGAGGTTTGAGTTCTGTCATGCTTAACTAGCAAATAGTGTGCCTACATACTGGGGAAACGTAAAATTCTCATCATTTTTATATCTCAAAAACAAAGGCCAGGAAACATGTATGTATGTATGTATGTATGTAATGACATGTATGTGGCTATTTTTAAAGTTTCTTGTTTCCCAGTCCTAAACAAATAAAATCTATAAGACAGAAGCCAAGTGTCTTGTACTATAATATGCTTATATGACCAAGTGAAAAGAAAATAATTTATCTGCATTCTGCTCCTGATAGATTTCAAGTCTATGTTGGGAAGCTGAAGGAAAGGCGATGAAACCCCCTGTGGGCAATGGGAGCCACACAGTGAAAGGGTGGAGATGGGAAATGCAGAGGTAGAATGGTGGGAATACGGAGCACACTGAACAGTCTCAAGGCTGCTTACAGAGTGAGAGTTCCAGAATTGGGATGGGGTTTGAAGAGAGTGGAAAAGGCTAAGGAAGGATTGGTAGGGGAGGGGACAAGGAGTTTTTAGAGAACACGATGGCAAGCAATGGACAGGGCCGGGTGAGACCAGGTAACTCATATTACTTTCTTCTCCTGTCAATCAGTCCAGGTGGACAGTGTTCTCCAGTGACACTGAGCAGCTCCAGGGTCAGAGGTGCAAAACTGTCCAGACAGAAAAGGGTTTTGAAGAAAGGCAGAAAAGAGTGAACAAGGGGTTGGGCAAACTGAGGCAGCTGAACAGGGATGCTCCAAGGATGAGTTTTTGATAACAAAAAGAAACAATTTTTTGCAACAATAAACAAACCTAAAATCTTAACTCCCTAACAACAAAAAATTTTTTTCTGTATGTTCCCTTCCACTTTTTGTCTATACCAAAGAAAACCAAGTTTGTCTGTCTTTTGATTCTCAACTGCCCTGTCAAGGTTGCTCTCTAAAGGGTTTTACTAACTCACATTGTCTGTACCAGCTTCCCCAGCACCAGCGGGTTAATTGAACAGCTTCCCTTCATTTGCAATTGGTTGATTGCTAGCAATGGTCCACACTTTTCTGATCTATTTACCTCCTTTTGTGTGAGATATGATATCCTTTGCCAATGTAATATGTTAGTAACAAGTATAGAAACTCAATACAAGAAATCTGCATCCCTCTCTTCCCTCCAATTCTATTTCAAGATGATTTAGTGGGTCTCCATGTTACCCTATTTTTCTGCCCCACACCTCCTATCAGCCTACTGCCATGCTCCAACCCCCCCCACCCATGCCACCATCTGGCCCACACTCCACCCCTGAAGCTTAGTAGCGTCACAAACCCAGTGTCAACACCACTTGTCAAAGCTGAAACCCTGTACTCCTTCTTAACTACCCCCGCCATCTTGGAATTCTCCCTCAGCTCCCTCTACTCCCACCCCCCCAAACAAAAGAGGTTGGTCTGTGTTCAGTTTGCCTCCCATTGCACATTATGTCTATTAAATAATGGATTTCTAATCAGTCTTCCACTTGAGTTTGGAAGCTTGTTTAGTTCCAACCATTTAATGAGAGTCCACCATGTGCCAAGAGTTGTGCAGATAACTAAGGTCTGTGTACATGTCCAGAAATAGATGAATATTGAATGTATACCTGAATGCGTAAGACTGGAAAATAGAGGTGGGAACTCGCCAGAACCAAAATTCCAAATAAAATATTGACAGTTTCAACTCAGCCCTTGCTACTTTCCAATCTCCAAGAGCAGCGGATAACAGGAGGACCCCTCCAGGGTCTTTAAGCACACTTGTGTTCTGGTAAGGGTAGAGACGAGTGTGTGAGATAGCAGGAAGGACATGTTCAATGATTTTTAAATAGTGTGAGGAGAAAGGGCCAAGGCTGGAGAGGGCCCAGAGGCAGCTCCCCAGCTCTTCAGATCATGGTTTGGGAAACCCATCCCCTCACACAGGAAGATGCCACTCTGTTCTTCCATGCCTTTATTAGTGACAGCAATGGACAAGAACAATGCCAGGCATAACAGACACCCTGACCCAGCACCGGGGGTGGCAAGCAGGCCCTGTAGGGCCACTGGCACATCCAGCCCCAGTCCAAGATCCAGTCTATCCAGGCCATGTCCCCGAATGGGCAGGAGGCTGTCTGTCCAGTTTGTTTGTGTGGATCAGTCTGTCTGAGTGTCTGAGCCGCTGCCTGCAGGGCCCCCCCATCCTCGGCACGTGGTAGGGGCTGTTGGGAGCACAGCGTGGCATCCCCCGGTGGACCACTGGGCCCCGGTGCTGACCATGGGGGATAGGGCCAGAGACTGGAGGTGGCAGGGGGCCAGGCACAAAGTTCACTCCAGGGCCACATCCTACAAAAGAACCAGCCATTATCAGAGAGTGGGCTTCCGAGCAGGTGAGCCCAGCTCTGCCTCCGGGCAGTTTTAGTTCTCCAGGAGGAGCTTCTCTGGGCTTCCGTTTCCCCATCTACCAGATGGCCACACCATTCCCCTACCTCCAAACCAGCAAACTGTGACAATCAATGAGTTGATTAACGAGTCTACAGATGTTGGTGTAGATCCAGCAGTGACTGAACCCAATCCTGGGGGCACAAGGAGCTACCCAACTCCTCTGGGTACGGGAGGCTAGGCTGGGGAAGGTGCACAGGGAGGCTGGGAGAGCTGGGAGGGGAGGCTGTGGAGGCACCTACCTAAGTGGGATGACATCGAGAAGTCTTCTGTTGAATTATAATTGAAGAATTCGTGGGGTGGGAAGGGCTGGCCTGGGAAAAAAGGGGTGTCCTGGGGCAGGGGTGGAAACAAGGGAGGTGGCGAGGGCTGAGGAATGGGGTAGGGGAAAGGCATGGGAGGGGGCAGGGGAGAGAGCTGGGGTGGGGGCAAGGCCAGCTGCTCCCCGAAGTCTGGGGGCTGCCCATGGCTCCCCTGGAACGGATGATCCAGCTCTGGCCAGTCCTCAATCCACGGGTCTAAGAACGGGATGGTTGTTTGTTTTAGGCCTGAGAGCCACCCTGCCCAGAATTCCGGTTGTCCACACTCCTAAACCTCTTCCCTCCTCTTGGAGAACAGAGCCACCAGGTGGGGGCACCCTCTGCTTCCTACCCCATCTTCCTCATTCTTTCTCATTTCAGGCCAAGCCCAGGGTACGTTCTTTCTTCCTTGTCTTTCTCAAAGTCACAGATCTGCCTTTGCTCTGACCTCATGCACCCCTCTAGAGCCTTCTCCCTTTGTATGCCCAGTTCCTGTATCTACAGCTTTTTCTTCTCCCAGCTGCTCCCCACAGACCAACAAATGAGCCTAATAAGTCTTCTCTCTGGACAAGAAGAGATCCTGTCATTCTCTTCTTCCAGCAGTCCCGTGCCTTCCAAACTTCCATATGGAGTATTTTGCCCAGTTCCCATTCCTTCATCAGCTGCTCCTGCCTCTAAACCCTATTCTACTCCTTCAGCACTATTCTGACTAAATGTAACCACTTCCTCTCTTCCTGACAGTCATATGAAATGGCCAATAGTCTCTGTCCCCCCTGAAATGCCTCTGCCCTCAGGTCCTTTTATTTCCTCCACCAGCCCCTCTTCCATTCTGATTCCACAGCACGGCCCCAGTTCTGCTTTCTCCTTCACAGTTCATGCTCATACCTGCAATGGGGCCCCCACAGACTCCAAATCCGCTGCACATTTCCACAGCACCTCAGAGGTCTGCCTGGACCAAACTCACCAATCATATCCTCCCATCCAACTCTTCCTTTCCACATCCCTATTTCTGGACCTCCAAACTGGGTGCAGAAGACCTAAGCCACCACAAACTAGCCTTACAACCATTAGAGCATCCCTCTCTTTGCTGGGGATCAGTTCTCATCTAAAAAACAAGGAAACCAAACCATTATATAATTAAAGCCATAATCCACCTCCCCAAGGCTCCAACTCCTGGCTGTCAAGTCCTAGTTTACCTCTGTGACATCCCTGGCCTCTCTGTGCCCTCACACCCTCTAGTGCTGCTACGAACAGCCTTCTAACGTGACTTGTGCCCCCAACTCAACAAACACTATCCCGTAGGTACTATGTACACAGCAATTGTGCTAGACACCAAGGCCAAAAGGGATGAGCTGGCAACAAGGTAGGAAGCTTGCCCTTTGAGGACATGATCCGGGGGGGAAGCAGACATGGAAACAATCAGCCACCATGCTCCTTTTGAGAGCAGGCAGGAACTGACAGACTTGACAGAAACAGCTGAACGGCTTCTTTGCTTCTGTAACATCTCATGATTGCCCTTCCTCCATTTCCATCTTTCCACCCCCCCCACCCCCATGCCTAGCTAGAAGTCCCCCCATTTCTTCCCTATTCATCTGTGGGATAGGAGACTTTTGACACACTGCTTTATGTGCTCAAAGCTTACATAAACTCATTCACGTACAGAGATGACTACAGGCTAGACCATATGGAATCAGAACTTGGATCAGAATGTTGCTCCTGTGCTCTCACCCTCCCCAGGGGATGAGAAAGGTGCACTCAGGAGCCACAAAAGTCCTTCAAGGGGCCTCTACTCCCCGAGTACCTCTGTCCTATTCTGTTTCTGAGCCCTATGCTCTAAGAACCCCCTCTGCATCACTCTCCTACCCCCTTGTGGTAGGGCTCACCAGAGGGATAGTCACGCTTGGGCAGTTCCACGCCCCAGGCGTCGGCCACATGGGTCAGAAGCAAGTGTGAGAGGTGGCGGTGAGCATGTTGGTCCCAGTGGACACCGTCCCGGTGACGGTGCTGTACCGCATGCCGAAAGTGAAAGTGGAGGTCGAGGACATCAAAGCAGTGGTCCCCGGCCAGTGTTGCACTGTAGAAGTTCCCTTCAACCACATCCCGCCGCAGAGACCCTGCCAGGGGCTGGAGCTGAGTTAAGAAAGTGCAGCATCTAAGAGCCGCACAAGGAAGCAGGGTCGGGAGGGAAGGCCCTCTATCTACCATCCTGCCTCAGGATGCCTCCTCCCCCAACCTGAAGGGCCTCAGTCACTTGCCTCTGGCAGAAGGAAACCCCCAGTAACGCGCTCCCCCAAGGGCATGGCCATGTTCCACACCAGCAGGCACGAATCTGGCAACACCTGGTCCATGCGCACAAACACCCGCTCCAGGTTCTCCCGGTAGCTCTCCATCGAGCAGCGGCCATACCTGTCGGACAGCACGTAGGGTGGGCAAGAGCACAAGGTGGATAGCCTCTGAGCCATACCTCCACCCCCCAACCAGTATTTCCCTCTCCCCCCGCCCCAACCTGGAGAGATCCCAGAGGCAGGAGTTGATGATCACCAGGTCCGGGGCAGGCCCATACGTCAGCTCCTCCAGGACGCCCTCGAGGTACTCGGAGTAAACGCGGGTGAGGAAGTAGAAGCGCACAAGGTGGTGGCCAGAACCCGAGCAGAACTGGCGGACCTCCCGGTACTGCGTCCCGTTGTGTAGCTCGCCCAGCTGACCCCCAGCCACCAGCTTGTCCTGTTCAAAGCTCAGCTCCCCCTGCCCACACCCCCCCACCCAGCTGGTCAGACCCATGCCAGGGAGGAAGACCCTGCCAGGCCAGGGTCTGTGCCCACCCACCACTGGCGTGGCTACCAAGCTTCCCTCACCTTGGCTTTCAGCTGGGCGGCTGTGAGCAGTGAGTCCCGCTGGAGCAAGAGCACCAGGTCCTTGTACACAGCCCGCTGGACTGCAGGGAGACAGAGACCCTGAGGCTAAGACAAGCCTCACCCCACCCTAGCTCCTCCCAAGTGCAGGCCTCCCATCTTCCCAAGGCTGGGGCTGCCCAACACCACCTCTGTGGAGTTCATTACAGAGGCAGAGAAAAGGTGAAGCCAAAAAAATTCTGGTACTACGTCTGCCTTCTGGCCGTGCACCAGCCCCCAATTTAGTACACAGTGGCCCAAGATCACCTGGCAGAAGTAAGTTGGCCAAGTCACCCAGGAGACAGCACAATCCACTGCTCCCATGAAGGAAAGTATGGGAGACTGTCAGGGAGAAAAATGCTGAGCAAGGATGGGCTAAAAAATGTGACAGACTACATGGGTCAGGACACCTGTGGATGGTGCATGGGGAAATAAACAGAAAACCTACTGGGCTGGAGCAGACTAAGGGTCAGAAAGGAGGTTTGGGATGGTGACAAAGGGTCCAGTCATAGAAAACAGACTGAAGGTGCGGGGCTGGGTAGTGTGAACCTAGAGGGGCACTCACTTGAGTCCCCCAAGATGACCACGAACTTGTTGTGTAGCAGCTGCTGGACTTCCGAGGCCTGGAAGTGTACCATGGCGCTTCGTAGAGGGAGGCGCGGCTCCTCGTTCTCCAGACAGAAGACCATGCCGCCGCTGTCAATGGCGGGCTGCGGGGAGAGGCCACTAAGCTGCGCGCGGGCGGGGACTCAGGACAGGTCGGCCCCAGGGCCCGCCCCGCGATAAATGAGATCTGCGCCGGCCCCTCCCGAGCTGTTCACGGCTACAGAAGCGAGGTGGCCACGGCAGAGTAGGGCCCATGGTGGTGGCGCCTTGCCTCGGTCCCACTTGACACCAGAGGCAGGGGGTCGCCAGCCCGCGGGCCACCAGGGCACCGAGGCGCTTCCCGCGCGGCGCCGCCCAGAGCCCCGCCACGTGCCCGCCGCCGCCCCGCGCATGCGCGCGCCCGCTAGCGCCAATTACCGAGTCCCGGAGCTCCGCACCGTTCACCCACGCCCGGGACAGGCCCGCGCACCGCGCGCCTCGCCCTCTGAGGGCTCCGGGCCTAGCCTCATGTTCCCGCGCCCCGGGAGGCCAGTCGGTTCTGCACAGCCCGCGCCCGGCAGAACCCGTGCGTCCCGGTTAGCCGTCGGTGCGCAGCCCGGAGCCCAGCGTTCTCCATGCGTGCGTCGCGGCGGCCCCGACGGCGCCTCGGGCCTCGGCGCCCCGGGCGGCGACGCTCACAGCTTCCACTTCCGGTCACCCATGTCCCGCCCTGCGCGACCCCCGGCGCCCGAGCGCACAGGAAGGCGGCGGGGGTGGCAGCGGCGGGGGACAGGAGCCAGGGCCGGGCCCACCCCG
Source organism: Ursus maritimus (assembly GCF_017311325.1). NCBI lineage: Eukaryota > Metazoa > Chordata > Mammalia > Carnivora > Ursidae > Ursus > Ursus maritimus. The sequence continues at coordinate 19,595,035 of NW_024424675.1, read as the reverse complement.
GCGGGCACGAGGCCCGGGTGTGGGCGGGGGCGCGGCGACGGCCGAATGCAGCTGCCCACAGTGGTGATGGCCGTAGCGGCAGCCTCGCCACGTGACCCGGACGGGCGGAAGCGGAAGTGCCGGCCCGGAGCCCGTGCTAGGCGGTTGTCCCCTCGGCGTTTCCCAGCCGCCGCCTGCACCAGCCATGGACTGCTACACGGCGAACTGGAACCCGCTCGGGGACTCTGCCTTTTACCGGTGAGCCGCCCCGCCCTCCCGCCCACGGCCCGGCTTACCCCGCTCGCCCGCCGGCTTGAGTCTTCAGGCGGAGCCGGCGGCGCGCGCCCCCGTCACTGTGGGCGCTGGGGTCCGCCCCTCGCCGGCTCTCTCCTGGCGTCTACCACTTAACGCACAGCCGCTTAATGGCCAGGGGGCCGGGCCTTCCCCAGCTCCAGGAAGGAAACTGAGGCAATCACACCGCGGTCACACGACTGGGGGCAGACCCCAAAGCTGAAGTTCAGATCTGTCAGCCTCCTGAAGGATGCTCTGATCACGTTGAGGGAGACGGCCTGCGGGTGACAGCGAGTGTCCAGTCTGCTGCGGGGAAGTGCTGCCAAAGTCAGACTACAGGGGCGCTCCACGGGAGGCGGGATCGCACGGCGGGCGGGATAACAGCAAACTGGGAGAAAGGGCCGAATCCAGGGGCAGCGCGAGTGAGGACCCTCAGCTAAGGGTAACCCTCTCACGGGAGTCCTAGAGTCCTAAACTATTGATGTGAAGTGTAAACCGATCACATCATTACCCTGATAAGGATTTTTCAGTGGCGTCGCTTCTTTGTGGGGTAAAATACAAACTCCTTCTATTGGACCATCTCCAAGTCAGCCTCTATTTGCCTCCAGCTCCATCTGCCCCTCTCCTACCCAAGTCTTTTATTCCAGTTGCACAGAATTACAGGACCTCAGTACACCATGATGTTTCCCATGTTTGCAGCCAGCCTGCAGTTCCTTCTGTGGGTACTGCCTTTGCCCTCTGTCTCAGTGGAGAATTTTTGTTCATCTTTTAGGTCTTACTTAGTTCAAGGGTTCTTTCTGAAACCTTCCCTGATCCAATCCCAATAGAGTCAGCTGACTTTCCTTTGGGCCTCACAGGCCCAGTGTTATGGTCTGTTATGAACGGCACAGTAGGGCAGTATTTGCATAGGTTTCTTTTGCTAAACTAAGTTCCTCGAGGGCTGAGACTGTTTATACGTCCAATGCAACTTTAGAACAGTGACTATTATGCAGTAGTTGCCCAATAAAGTTTTAAAAATACTTTATTGATTTCAACTATTGCATTGGGGTCGTATTTCAATACAAAGTACTCTTTTGTGTTAGGGAAACTGTATACCATTTTTGTTCACGTGTTAAAACTTTTCAATGTGATTTTTGATACACAGAATGTCAGCTCTTAACACTTCCAAGATGAACAGATGCTTTATGGCAATTTTTAGAGCTCCGTTGCATTTGTTGTTTATTTATAATTCTTATCTCTTATAAATATGCATATAAAATATGCAATATGAAAAAAATGCAGAAATTTAATTAAAAAGCAGTGAAGTCAGTAGGAAGGAACAACGATTTCAGCTGCTTTTGTGGAGAAGGTATGTCATTTGACAAAAGTAGCTATGTAACTTAGTGTTTCATACATCATACACTTTTAAAATTATTAACTTATATTACTTTGGAGAATACATGTGGCCTGCAAAGGTTTGTTAAATCAGAGAATGCTAAAGACATTGACCTCATTACCACAGAGCTCCTGTTTATCACATGCAGTCTTAGCTTTGTTGATACACCAGGAAAGTTTTAAATGAGTGTGAGTGTTGAGTGCCTGCCATAGACGTGATCTGTCTGGCTAGCCTCCCCTTACCTGTGCTGTGCTGCCAGAAAGAGTAGAAGTATAAGCCTTGCTGTGGAGGATATATGATTTTTGTTATCAGATGTTGAGCCGTTCTGTGTACTAGACACTATGTTAAGTATTTTATGTGTATTGACTAGTTTGTCTCACAACCCCATGAGTTAGGTATCCTTATTAGCCCCATCTTACTGATGAGGAAACTGAGGCACAGAGAGGTTAGGTGGCCAGGTTACACAACTAGTAAGTGGTGGAGCCAGGCTTTGAATCCAGTGTTCTTCTAGAACGTGTGTTAAAGTGTAGGGTTTTTGGTTGTTTTGTTGTTGTTGTTTTTTAAACAGGAAAACATATAGCATATTCTAGCTTCACCGGAGTGGAAATATTTTAAATGCAGCTATTTGGTTTTATTCATGTTTGTGCATAGCTTTATGCCAAGACATGTTCCAGTAAGTGAATGAATGATACAAGCATTGCATTTCATGTCCTGTCTGCAGGACAGGTTCTTTTGTGATGGAAGTAATGTTCTGGAAAGCTCACTGAATTTGGGAAGGGTAAGAGAGAGCATGGTTACTAGTTCTTATAGGGCTCCAGAATTTAAGCCATTTTTATCTTAAAAACCGAACTTGAATTAATCCTGTTTATTAATTTTGCCCAACCCTTTGCAGGGCTGAATGTGTATCAGCCAATAAAAAGACATGGACCCTGTCTGCTCTCATAAAGCTTACCACCAGTAGGAGAGACCGTTGATAACCATTAATGACTCAGTGTTTGTTTAATCATAATCACTGTAAAGGAGAAATATAAGGGCCAAGAGAGTATACATAATAGACTGGGAGGTTATAGGTAAAGAAGACTTAATGAAGGAAACAATAATACCCCATCCAGGAGATGAGTAAACGTAGGTGCAGGGAGTGTGATGAAAAAGAGCATATACAAAGGTCCTGAGGCTAGAAAGACTAGGACACTGTCAGTCATCTAAACAAAGAGAGCCAGTGTGGCTGGATTGCCAGAAGTGTGTGTGTGTGTGTGTGTGTGTGTGTGTGTGTGTGTAAATAAGTTCCTTTTGGAAGGAGCAAGCAAATATGGAGGCAAGGGTGGAATAGGTCAGGGAGAAGTTGATGGTGGGGAGCACTGGGGCAGTAATGTTGGAAATAGAAGGGGATTCATCAGAGAAGTATTTAGGGGACAAAATCAAAGGAGATTGTGATGGGTTGCATTGGATAGGAAGGAGGTAGAGCAAGGAATTGAGGATGACTGGGTTTTTGGCTTAAGATGTGAAAGGAAGAGAGTTTTGTGGGGGAAGGGTTAGCTTGATTTTGGACACATTGTTTCAGTACTTTAGTAGAAACATCCCTTATGGTAAGGGAAAGGAGACAAGATACATTATGTATGCCGGAAACTCTTCTTAGAAGAGAGATTGACTATTTTAGTAGGGTTTTTGGGGGGGGGGATGGGTAACATATAAACACAAACTTGTTTTAGTATTTTATTTTTAAGTGATCTCTATACCCAACGTGGGCCTTGAATTTACACCCCCAAAAGCGGAGTCACACGCTCTACTGACTGAGGCAGACAGGTGTCCCTAAACGTGAACGTTTAAAAAAATTGTGGCTAGGGGCGCCTGGCTGGCTCAGTCTGTTGGGCATCCAACGCTTGATATCAGCTCAGGTCATGATCTCAGGGCTGTGAGAGCGAGCCCTGCCTCAGCCTCCCTGCTCAGTGGAGAGTCTACTTGAGATTCTCTCTCTCCCTCTCCCTCTGACCCTCCCCCCAAAAATAAAAAATAAAAATAAATCTTTAAAAAATCATGGTTAAATATATATAACATAAAATTTACTACCTTAACCATTCTAAAGCATAGTCTAGTAGTGTTAAGTACATTCATGTTGTGCAATGAAATCTCCAGAACTTTCTCACCTTGCAAATTGAAACTCTATATCCATTGAATAGTAATTCCCTATTTTTCCCCTCCCCTAGCCCTGGTAGCCACCATTTTGTTTTCTGTTTCTATGAATTAGACTACTGTAGATAGCTCATATAAGTGGAAGCCTACAGTATCTGCCTTTTTGTGACTGGTTTATTTCACTTAGCATACTGTCCTGTCCTCGAGGCTTATCCATATTGTAGCCTGTATCAAAATTTCATTCCTTCTTAAGGCTCAATAATATTCTATTGTAGGTATATAACACATTTTATTTATTCAGTCATCCATCAGTGGGTACTTGGGTTACTTCTACCTCATGGCTATTATGAATAATGCTGCTATGAACATGAGTGTACAAATGTCCCTTTGAGACTACTTTCAGTTCTTTTAGATATATACCCTGAATAGAATTGCTGGATCACATGTAATTCTGTATTTATTTGAAAAACCATGAGACTCTTTTCCCTGGCAGCTACATCATTTTACATTCCAGCAACAATGTACAGGAGTTCTTCAGTAGTATTTATTTTTGTTTTTTTAAGATTTTATTTTTAATTAATGTCCACATCCGACGTGGGGCTCGAACTCACAACCCTGAGATCAAGAGTTGCATGCTCCTCCAGCTGAGCCAGCCAGGCGCCCCAATAGTATTTATTTTTGAGGCAAATTGCAGCCAAAGGATTTCAGGGGTGATGATGGGCTCTCTTGGGCTTGAAGATTTTGGAATAAATAGATTATTCTCCAAGGCTAGACCTGATGTGCCTTTCTTCCCCAGTGGTCCAGTAGTCCAGTCTGGATCCTGGAGGCAAAGGCTGAAGATCATCTATTTTCACCCCAGGGCTCTGCTTGCACTGTGGTGGAGCGTACTTTTCCAGAAGTTCAACTGTACAGCCATAGGGATTTCTTCAGTGTTTCCTGGAGGGGGCTGGAACTGAGGCTATGAGAGCTGCTAGGCTTAGTGATTTCCTGGTATTGGAATCCAGGGTCCATTTACTGCTGCTGAGATTTCCACTTCTGGGATCTGGGAGTAGAGGAGAAAGATATGACTGGCCTTCCTCATTGAAGGTATGGCTGTCCTTACAAGAGTCCACACCCCTGTACTCTTCCGAGAGGCCACCCTCCCTGCTGCCCTTCACTCTGCTTCTCCATACCCCATGCCACCCTTCAGGCACAGCTTGAGTCACCCGACTGTCCCTGAGAAGCTTTCTTTACATCAATGGATGGGGAGGTAGTCCTTGTTTTGTTGCTCTTCACTCCCTGACCCTTACTTCTGGCCCCCTTATTATTATTATTTTTCAAGATTTTATGTATTTGACAGATTGAGACACAGCAAGGGAGGGAACACAAGCAGGGACAGTGGGAGAAGGAGAAAGAGGCTCCCCACTGAGCAGGGAGCCCTATGTGGGGCTTGATCCCAGGACCCCGGGATCATGACCTGAGCGGAAGGCAGACGCCTAACGACAGCCACCCAGGTGCCCCTCTTGTCCCCCTTAGAGGGGGCTCTGCCTCCTTCCCAGGCAGGTCTGTGTTGCTGCCGGCCTCCTGAGCCACATCCCTCAATGACTGATTGGACAGCCTTCTGCACATCCTACCTCTTGCCACTTTCCAGGGTGACTTCTGTGGCCACCTGGCTTCACGGCTCCATGAGCTCCTCTCAAGTGATTTTATCTACATCAGCCACCCTCCGCCCTGCACCTGTGCTCTTCCAGAATTGCTTTGCTGCTGAAACATTCGATTCAGGCAGCCCCCTGTCTGACTGTAAGCTTCTGTCCTCACTGATACTCTGGTACCTCCTGATAGACCTGTCCTTCAACCTCACTGGGACCCCCATCCCTGGAACCCTTTGTTCTCTTCGTATCCGTGTGCAGAGCCCCCTTCTATAAATGTGTCCCTCCCTGTCCAGCTTGGAGGACAGCCACAGTCAGTCATTTCAGTTTCTTGCCTTTTCCCTGACAGCCTTGCTCCTTTGTCCATCATTTGCACCTGCCTGGCACAGAGCCACCTCCCAGTGCACCAGCCACTCACTGTCTCTACCTGTGCCTAGGCCGCTGCTGAGTGCTGCTAGGCAGGCCACACACAGGCAGGTTGGGACTACAGTAAATCGATGCCCACCAGCCTCAACTGGGCCCTCATAGTATTTTTATGGGGGGTCAGCCTACACTCATCACAAGGGCTCTACTTTTCCTTTTAAAAGATTACACAAAGAAACAATTAAAATAATTTGGAAATACTGAAAATCATAGTCTCATTGGCCCCTCCTGCCAACAGTTGACTTCACCTTGTACTTCTGAGAGAACTGGAAGTCATCGAGACACCTGGAAATCTGCATAGAAGGGGCTAGGCTTCCCCCTACCAAACCTGACCCGGTGATGTGCCCCTGTCTCCCTGTTCTCTCAGAAACCATATGCCATCCACCCACACCCTCCCTCAGCCACAGTGTTTCTCCACCTGTTGTCCAGGACCCCTAGCATCAAGATCACCTGAGATGCTGGCTACGTGAAGCTTCCACGGCCAGAGTACTCCCTTATCTCTGGGATGGGTCCTAGAAATTTGATCTGTATCTCCCCATCCTAACAAAAGATAAACTCCTCCAGAACGCCTGGGTGGCTCAGTCAGTTAAGCATCTGCCTTCGGCTCAGGTCATAATCCCAGGGTCCTGGGATCGAGCCCCGCATCAGGCTCCTTGCTCAGCGGGAAGCCTGCTTCTCCCTCTGCCTGCTGCTCCCCCTGCTTGTGCTCTCTCTCTCTCTCTCTGACAAATAAATAAAATCTTAAAAAAAAAAAAAAGGAAAAAATAAACTCCCCCATTCCACATGTCCTTCCTTCTCACCCCATCTTTCTCCTCCCCACGCCAGCCAAACGTCCAAAGACCGCCGTCTGCATTTGCTTCTGTTTTCTCTCTTCCCACTGACCATTCACTCTGGTCTGAGTGCCCTGTTCTTAGTGACATTCTGTCACTTCAGTGGACAGATCTCAGGCCTCATCTGAGCTTCAGTCCCTGGAACACTGGATAAAAGATGCGTCCTCACTTCTTGGGAATTGAATTTACCCTTTTACTAGGAACATTTTCAGGTGTACAATGAAGTAGAGGAGTAGAGTGAATACCCAGCATCATCACTTGGGCTTAAAAATTGTTGTGTTGCAATATTTGCTTCAGCACTTTGGAAGTTAAAATATTTCATTAAGAAAAAGTTCAAATATACATAAACATAGTTAAGAGTAATTTGGTGACCACCCATGTACCCCTCAGCTAGCTGCAGTAAAGATCCACACTTTGTCATTTCCTTTTCATCTTTCCCTTCCTCCTCTTACACACACTTTTTTGGGACTATTTAAAAGCCAACTCCAGACACGTTTATTTATTTTTTTTCCAGACACATTTTTTCAATCAAATACTTTTTCTGTTGTATTTTATTTTTTTAAAAAGATTTTATTTATTTGGGGGTGAGAGAGAGGTGCATGGGGGGGGCACAGGGGGAGGGTGAAAGACAAGCAGACTCTGCACTGCGCTTGACACGGGGCTGATCCCAAGACCCTGAGATCATGACCTTAGTTGAAACCAAGAGTCTGACGCTCCGCTGAGCCACCCAGGTGCCCCTTTCTGTTTTAAATTGCAGGGGTGCCTGACTGGCTCATTCAATAGAGCATGCAACTCTTGATCTTAGGGTTGTAAGTTAGAGCTCCACGTGGGGGATGGAGATTACTTTGAAATCTTCTAAAAAAAATAAATTACAGATATAACGTCAATGTGTGTTACTTTTTAAAAAATGACATTTTTCCTACAAAAATGCAGTCTTTTCTATAAAACTGCAATACTCTTTTACATCTAATAAAATTAACATTTAAAATCATCTGACAACCAGCCCTTATTCACACTTCTCCAGTTGTCTTCAAAGTGTCTTTTTGTAACCGGTTTGTTCAAATCAAGACCCAAACTAGAATTACTCGTTTGCTTACCGCTCTTAATTAAGTCTTTTGTGAGCTTGAACATTACTGTCCCCACTCCCACCCTTACCTTTTGTTTTCATGACATTGACTTGTTTAAGAGACCAAATTACTTTCTGGATTTGTCCCATTGCTTCCCTACGGTGCCTTTGAACTTTATTTTCCATCATAACCTGTATTTCCTGAAACTGTGTATTAGATCTAGAGGCTTGAGTAGATGCAGGGTGAACATTTTTGGCAGAAACATCTCATAGGTGATGCTGTGATATTTATACAGCATCATGTCTGGAAGCATCTTACATCGGCTTGTCCACTATGAGTGAGGTTGAGATTGACCAGTGGGTTTGGATGCTAATGGTCACATCCTCCCTTGTAGAGTCATATGTAGTCAGCTTGCAGGCTGGTCCCCCCAGGAATGGTGCCAAATTGGGACCAGATATTAGTCTCTGCTGTTGGCATATCAGCCACTCAGCAGTAGTGTCAGCCAGGTCAGCCTTGGGGAGGGAAGCTCCCCAAGACATCTACCCCAAGTGAGGTTATCACAGGGTTTGCAGGCAGCCGAAGGCTAGTCTCCCTGGACACGGAAAGGCAAGCTACTTGCACTGTTTCTAAGTTTCAAAATCCAATTCTTGTCCCGATCAATGCTGTTAACTTTCACTTGGAAAATGGTGTGTTGGTGAATTCAACTGTTATAATCTAACAACCCACGCAATTAAATTTTGTGTTTGCTTTTTACCAGTAGCAGCCGCGTGGCTGTAAGAACTGAGATTCTTTTAGGGCTGTGATGGAAGCTTTCTGCTTCTCAGAGCCATGACTTGAGCTTAAAGTTAATGGACCCAAGCTTGTCATTTTCTCTTTGTAATTGTTCAGGTGCACTCAAAATGATCTAGCCCAAGGTCAGGCACAGAAGTCACTCCCAAGGGACATGTTTGACTTGGCATTTCACCACAGCAAACTGCAGGCTTGATTAATCGTGATGCTGCTGCATTTAATGGGTGACCAGCATTCGTTTCCCATGACCGGGAGCTCAGTACTGCACTCAGACCCAAGCATGCAACCAAACCAATCCCCAGATCGCATCTTTAGGGGGCTGTCTTCTGGGCCACTCCCTGCCCCAAGTTTATATTAATGTGGGTTCAGTCAGGAGACTTAAATGGAGAAAGTTTGATAAACATAAAGAATTAGTAAACTGTGATAAGAGTAAGATATAAGAAACTTTTGTATGATCACCTCGGGCTGAGGGAGAGCACCCAAGGAATGACACGCTTGGAAGGGAAGCCCCGCCCCATGTTGGGGTTCAGATCTTGCGTGCGAAAATAAAATTGCAGATCACTGGGAAGCAGAGAAGTTCACTGGTTTGCCTGGGCCAGAGCTGGTCCACAGTTGCCAGGCAAGCAAGAAACAACTCTCTGGGGTGCACAGGTACAGGGAGGCAGGCGAGCTGCAGCTGGTGGCCAAGCGTGTGGGCATGCGATGGAATGGGGCTGCTGGTGCAGATGGGCAGCCTGGAACACGTGGGGTCTGTGCGCTAAGCCACAAGCGGTGGTTGGGTGCACAGGTGTGCGGGGGGGGGGGTGTCTGTGGAAACACAAGGTCACAGGCAGAGTAGCCCTGGGATCAGGCATCTTGGCAGCCTTGGAAGTAGAGCCCAGTGTGGGCAGGAGACTAGGGGTGTGGTGTGTGTCCAGGGAGCCATGGGAAGGTGATCACCATTCCAGGCGAGCCTTTGAGGTTGCTGCTGCATGACTGAGGCGGAGGACCGCCAGATGTCCTCACACCCTGGCGGCCGGCGGGCTCTGCCTGGATGGGAAGCCGTTAGAGAGCCCTTTCCTCCGGCGGCATCCCTCCAAGCGCCCTCTACTGAGAAACATTAAGATCACACTCAACGGAGAAGGAGAAAGGCATAAATAAATGCCGTCCGCTCCCACAGTACAGGAGGGGGAATTTGGAGCTGAGTGGCAATAAATTGATAACTGACATGCTAGGTCTGTGTGAGCATCTGCTTTCCCATCAGATTTTCATGCAACGATTTTAGTAACAAAATATAAAAAAATGCTGATGTGTTATCACACATCCAGGCACTGCAAAAGTCTGAAAATGAGCGGTTCTCCAACGTCCCTCCATTCACCACCCTCCACAGGTAACCACTGTCTGGCTCAGTGCAGCCTCGTGCTCCGAGCGTTTTTCTGTCTATTCACACACATACATTGTTATACGTAAGTAGGCGTGTCAAAAATATGTGCTTAGTTTGTGTATAAAATAGATGGGTTCGTATGGTTCCTATTGAGCTGCTGCTTACCTTTCCCCCCTCCCCCAACAGGACATCTAGAGATCATTTCATGTCAGTACACAGACTCACCTTATTAATGGCCACATAATATTCCCCAGAACGGGCATCCCATAGTTTATTTAACCAGTCCCAATCTTAAAGGAGGTTTTTCCAGGATTTGAAGAGAACTATTTTAAATAGTGCTGCAATGAATTCATACCTTTGTGCACTTGTGCAAGTAGTTTTATAAGTGAGACTCTTAGAAGGGAATTGCTAAGTCAGAGGGTGCACACATTTAAAAGTTGAATAGATAGCACTTCATTTTCTTCCGTAAATGCTGAACCAATTTTTACACCCACCTAATAATGTGGGAAAGTGTTCGTTTTTCACATCTTCCACAATATTTGATGTTCTTATCCCCTTATTTTTTTGTCATTCAGATGGTCAAAACATAAAAAATAATTTTAAATTCATATTTACATGGTCATTAGATATGTCTTCGTATTCTTTGACTATTTTTCCATTGTTGTTTGCATTGGTGTGTAAAGGAGCTCTTTACGTGGCCTCCATATTAACCCTTTGTTAGAAATGTTACAAATTCCTCCTTGTATAGGTCACTTGACTCTTATGTATTCATTTTTAACATACAGAATTTTAATTTTTATGTAATACAATTTATCATTCTTTTCCTTGATAATTTCTGGGTTTTGTATCTTGCTCTGAAAGACTTTTCCATAGTTCACATTATAAAACTGTTAGCCTCTATTTTCTCAAGGATTTTATGTTTAGGTTTTTTTTTTTTTTTAAGATTTTATTTATTGGGGCACCTGGGTGGCACAGCGGTTAAGCGTCTGCCTTCTGCTCAGGGCGTGATCCCGGCGTTATGGGATCGAGCCCCACATCAGGCTCCTCCGCTGTGAGCCTGCTTCTTCCTCTCCCACTCCGCCTGCTTGTGTTCCCTCTCTTGCTGGCTGTCTCTATCTCTGTCGAATAAATAAATAAAATCTTTAAAAAAATATATTTTATTTATTTATTTGAGAGAGAGTGAGCAAGAGAGAGAGCACAAGCAGGGGCAGAGGGAAAGGGAGAGGGAGAAGCAGACTCCCCGCTGAGCAGGGAGCCTGATGTGGGGCTCCATCCCAGGATGCTGGGATCATGACCTGAGCTTAAGGCAGATGCTTAACTGACTGAGCCACCCAGGTGCCCTTGTTTAGTTTTTAAATATTTTCACATAAAATAATATGATTATAGCCCTTGGCCATTTTTCTTTTGGTTTTATTTTCATTTTTAAAAATTACTTAGAGCTGGGGCACCTGGGTATGTCAGTCCGTTGGGCGTCTGCCTTGGGCTGGAGTCATGATGCCAGGGTCCCGAGATGGAGCTCTGCGTTGGGCTCCCTCCTCAGCAGAGAGTCTGCTTCTCCCTCTCCCTCTGCCCCTCCTCCCAGCTTGTACCCTCTCTCTCTCAAATGAATAAATAAAATCTTTTTTAAAAAATTTTTTAAATTACTTAGAGCTTTTTGTATTTTTAAGAAAAGTACCTGTTTTTCACATGTGTCACGTTTTTCCCCCTTTTCATTGTTTGTCTTCCTAGTTTGTTTTCCACGGATTTTTTTAATGTATAAAAGTTTTTTAATGTTAATCATTTTAATAAATAACCATTAATGTGATTTAAAAACTCAAAGTCTCATTCTGTCCCTGTCCTTATTCAACTGATTCCATGCCCTCACCTACCAGTAACTAGTTACTAGATTCTTAGAAATCTTTCCAGAATTTCTTGTTTTTCAAATAGAAGCAAATATAAAACATATATATTGTTTTTACCCCTTTTTATATAGAAGTCTACAGAAGTCCTTTTTATTTAGACTCATTCTTTTTCTGTGACTTCTGGGTTATATATCATGCTTAGAAATTTTTTCTGTTTTGAGGGTGTAAAAATAGCCACGATTTGTTCTGATATGGCTTTATTTTTTTTTTAACATTTAAATCTTGAATTCCATCTGGAAAATATTTTATTGTAGAGATTAAGTAATGAAATAGTTTATTGCAATCCTTCCCATATGGCCCATTGTCTCATTTCAAGTATCAATTTGCAACAATTTGAAATGCCATCTTTATTACATGCTCAATTCCCAGTTCTTGTCTGGACTCTTTTCTTCAATCAATCTATTTGCTTATTCCTGTGCCAAAACAACAGTTTTAATTAACTTTAGTTTATATAGTGTATTTGATATCTGACATATATCTGTTCTCTTATTTTCAAAATATTTTAAAATATTTTTCAACATTTTCTGTTTAAAATGATAATTGGTTTTTTTTTTTGTTTTTTTTTTTGCAAGTGAGTTTTAGAATCAGTTTGTGCTGGGGCACCTGGGTGGTTCAGTCAGTTAAGCATCCAACTCTTGATCTCAGCTCAGGTCTCCATCTCAGGGTCATGATTTCAAGCCCTGCATTGGGCCCATGCTGGGTGTGGAGCCTACTTTAAAAAAAAAAAAGAATCAGTTTGTGCTTCCTACCCCCAGAAATTGGGAGTGGTTTTTATTGGAATTCCTTTGCATTCATAGATCATTTTGGAATGTTTCTCCATGTTTTCTATATCTTTGAGTAAACTTTTATTTGATTTGATTTTTTTAAACTTTATTAATTTATGTTTCTTTCAAGTTTTTATTTGAATTCCAGTTCATTAACATACAGTGTAATGTTAGTTTCTGGTGTAGAATTTAGTGGTTCATAACTTACAGAAAACACCTGGTGCCCATCTTAGCAGTGCCCTCCTTAATCCCCATCACCTATTTAACCACCCCCCCACTCCAGCCCCGCCCCCCACCTGCTCCCCTCCAGTCACCCTCAGTTTGTTCTCTGTAGTTAAGAGTCTGTTTCCTGGTTTGCCTCTCTTCACCCCCCCATGATTGTATTCTGTAAAAACTTTTGTTAGCTTTATTCTTGCATATCATCATTTTATTGGTATCATGATTAGGGTCTTTTAAAGTCATATTCTAATTGATTCTTGCTATGACAATAGAAAATTTATCAGTATAGAAAATAGATAGGTTGTTGATTGCCCTCCTGAGCTCTTTTGTTCATTATTCCATAGTGTGCTTTGGATTTTCTAAGTAGACAATCACATTAGTTGTGATAGCAGCAAACTCACTCCTTCTCCAAAATATAAACCTCTTTTAAATTTTTTTCCTTAAATTAATTTTGCTAGAATCCCAAGAAAAATGTCAAATAGAAAATAATGGTAGGCATGTTTCTGATTCTTATCAAGAAGGCTCCTGAAATGATACTGGAGGAAACACTCCCCTTAAACACTGCTTTCTCTTGGCTTCCTGGGATAGTGCCCACTCCTTTTCCGTCTCCTTGTCCCCACCTCCAGTCATCAAATGATGGCATGCCTCAGGCCTCCTACTCTGTCTTCACGCCACACACACTCTTGGCAACGTATGCTTGTCTCAGATTGCAGTCATCTCATGCCAGCTTGGATTTCTGTTACCTCCCATAAGCTGAGCATTCAGAAATTGACATCTCCAGCCCAGGACTCTGTCCTCCCAGCTCTGGACTCACCGGAGACCTCCTCTGGGATTTCTTACAAGCACTCCTAACTAACTCAGTGCCTCTAAAACAGAGTTCATTATCAGCAAGCATTGAAGGGAACCCCTGGCTCTAAAGCCCACAACCTGCTTTGGTGTTAAGAACCAGAAATAGAGGGGCGCCTGGGTGGCTCAGTCATTAAGTGTCTTCCTTCGGCTCAGGGCGTGATCCTGGTGTTCTGGGATCGAGCCCTATGTCAGACTCTTCTGCTGGGAGCCTGCTTCTTCCTCTTCCACTCCCCCTGCTTGTGTTCCCTCTCTCGCTGGCTGTCTCTCTCTCTGTCAAATAAATAAAATAAATCTTAAAAAAAAAAGAAGCAGAAATAGAAGACACTCCCCCCCCCCAGCTTAGAGGATCTTATTTCCTGCTAATGCGGGCCAAAGCCAGCCACCCCACCCTAGTCCTACCTTAGTTTATGCCCTGGATGTTGGCCATACACCCTATCTCTTGTGCCAGGAGCTCCTGCCATCCTTGGACACTTGCTCTACGAACCACATCCTGCCCTGCCAACACCCTCCGCTCTGTCGCCTGCTGTCCCTAAGCATGCATGTGGTCAGTTGCCCAAGCTGTTTCTAGTCATCACCCTCTCCCACCTGTGGGGGGCCTTGACTGCCCTGTGAAGGACAAATGGAGGCTTTAGGGGTTCCTCTGGGCTCACTCCATCTGGATGCAGGGTCATGAGGAGGCTAATTTCTGCTTGCCTCTCTGTGGGCAGGAAATATGAGCTGTACAGCATGGACTGGGACCTGAAGGAGGAGCTCAGGGACTGCCTGGTAGCCGCTGCTCCCTATGGGGGCCCCATTGGTATGTTACCCCTCTGCCACTGCATGTTCTGGGACAATGAGGTGAACTCGAGGTGCATGATTCCTGGAGGCCTTGTTGTCGGGTGGTTCTTGCTAATGTGGCCACCCCTGTTCCCCCACTTCTCACCCCCTGCTGAAATGCTTTAAATTTTGGTTCTCATGAAGCTTGCTTCCTATGGGGTGGGCCTGGGGAGCTGGACAGAAAATCTCTTCTTAAACTGCAGCACTGTTGAGGAACCCGTGGCGGAAGGAGAAGGCGGCCAGTGTACGGCCAGTGCTTGAGATCTATTCTGCCTCCGGCCTGCCTCTGGCCAGTCTGCTGGTGAGCACTCCCGATCCCCCCGGGGGCTAGGCCGGGTCTGTGTCCCAAGGACAGCCTCAGGAACCGCCCTCTCCTCTACAGTGGAAGAGCGGGCCCGTGGTGTCCCTAGGCTGGTCAGCTGAGGAGGAGCTGCTCTGCGTGCAGGAGGATGGTGTAGTGCTGGTTTACGGGCTTCATGGCGACTTCCGGAGACACTTCAGCATGGGCAATGTAGGGGACGCGGGGGGCTGGGGAAAGGGATGGAGTCTGTGACTCTGGCTCCCTCAACCCACGGCCCCTCTCCCCAGGAGGTGCTGCAGAACCGGGTTCTAGACGCACGGATCTTCCACACTGAGTTTGGTTCAGGGGTGGCCATCCTTACTGGGGCCCACCGCTTTACCCTCAGTGCCAATGTGGGTGATCTCAAACTTCGCCGGATGCCAGAGGTGCCAGGTGAGCCCTGACATCCCTGAGACAGCCATTCAGCACCCACAGACGTGTCTCCAGACCGGGGGGCCAAGAGAGACATCCTGAAGTTGTCCTCTTCCCTGGCCACAGGTCTGCAGAGTGCACCCTCGTGCTGGACCGCACTGTGCCAGGACCGAGTTGCACACATTCTTCTGGCTGTGGGGCCTGATCTTTACCTTCTCGACCATGCAGCCTGCTCGGCAGTGGTGAGGGTCCTGAGTGGGAGTGAAATGGAAGGGGTGGGGGAGGCAGTGGGGGAAGCGCTGAGAAAATATCTGGTGTCCTCCCTGGCCTGTCCCAGACGCCCCCTGGCCTGGCCCCTGGAGTGAGCAGCTTCCTGCAGATGGCGGTCTCCTTCACCTACCGACACCTGGCACTCTTCACAGACACGGGCTACATCTGGATGGGGACGGCGTCACTCAAGGTGTGATCCTGGGACAATGTGGGGGCATCCTCCCTTGTCCAGGACAGATCCGTTAGCGGTAGGGCAGGAGCTTTTTTTTTTTTTTAAAGATTTTATTTATTTTTCTGGCAGAGAGGTAGCGAGAGAGGGAACACAAGCAGGGGGAGTGGGAGAGGGAGAAACAGGCTTCCCGCTGAGCAGGGAGTCCGATGCGGGACTCGATCCGAGAATGCTGGGATCATGACCTGAGCTGAAGGCAGCTGCTTAACGACTGAGCCACCCAGGCGCCCCAGGGCGAGAGCGTTTGAACCAGACACTGGTGACTGCCAGGACATGGCCGTGATGTTCCCTGCACCCTTTCAGGAGAAGCTGTGTGAGTTCAACTGCAACATCCGGGCCCCCCCGAAGCAGATGGTCTGGTGAGGATGGGATGTTATGTTGGGGGGTGGGTGCAGCCTTGTTTCCTGGGACACCTTGATTCATCCTGTCTACTGGCCAAGCCAGGTGGAGCTGGCATCTTATCATCTCTGCCAGTGCATACTTGAGGGAAACCTCTGCCCCCCTGGGGGCCCCAGATGCCCCTGGGAGCTGACATCCCAGGGGGAGAGGGAAGCAGATGTCAGTCAGAGGAACGGGATAAGGGGCAGCACGCATGTGCAGGGCTGTCCCAAGGCAAAGCAATGTAAGCAGGGATGTGGGAAGGTGGGAGATGTGTCTGTGGGCTCAGTGTCCTGTGTGTGTCCCAGATGTGTGTGTGATGCTGCCCACAGGTGCAGCCGTCCTCGCAGCAAAGAGAGGGCTGTCGTGGTGGCCTGGGAGAGGCGGCTGATGGTGGTGGGTGACGCACCTGAGAGCATCCAGTATCCTTGGAGGGCTGCCTGTGGGGGTGGGAGGGGAAAGGAAGAGAGGGAGGGTCACCTGCCCGGCCCCATTTCCGGGTGCTCTTGGGAACCTTGACCAAGCTCAGGTTTGTGCTGGACGAAGACTCCTACCTGGTACCTGAGCTGGATGGGGTCCGCATCTTCTCTCGTAGCACCCACGAGTTCCTGCATGAGGTTCCAGGTGAGGCCCTTACAGGGTACCATGTGATTCAGGGCAGGATCAG
Organism: Ursus maritimus; assembly: GCF_017311325.1. Lineage (NCBI taxonomy): Eukaryota > Metazoa > Chordata > Mammalia > Carnivora > Ursidae > Ursus > Ursus maritimus. The sequence continues at coordinate 19,578,355 of NW_024424675.1, read as the reverse complement.
GGCATTGAGGCAGTGCTGAGGGCTCCCTGCCCTCCCAGCCCTCACCGACTCCCTCCCCTAGTGGCCAGTGAGGAGATCTTCAAAATTGCCTCGATGGCCCCTGGAGCACTATTGTTGGAGGCCCAGAAAGAGTACGAGGTAAAGCCCTAGGCTTCTCCCTGGGCCCCAGGATGTTCTCCTTCCCCTTCCTAATTGGCTGAGCCCCATGCCCCTGCCTGGGCATGGTAGACTCAGCCAGGTGCCACTTGTCAAGAGAGGAATCCAGGCAGGACACTGGGCTGGGGAGAACCAGCTCAGGTAGACTGAAGTGACACGGTGTCCTCTGTGTGGCGATGAGGAGGTGCAGGGAACCCCTACGATCCCCAGCCCAGGCACCAGTCAGGGCTGCCGTCAAGGCCCCTTGCCAGCAATTGTGGGTGGATATGGCGGGGGATATATGGGTACCTCGGGTGGACTGGGGGCTGAGGGAATTTGGGCTTTGGAGTCTGCAGCCCCTCCATACCAGCCCATTTGAACCACAGCCCAGAGGGGTGGGGGACCAGACATGGGGGTGTTCTCTATCATGGCACCCCATCCCTGGCACCCTTCCTCCACCACCCAGAAGGAGAGCCAGAAGGCAGATGAGTACCTCCGGGAGATCCAGGAGCTGGGGCAGCTGACCCAGGCTGTGCAGCAGTGCATTGAGGCTGCGGGACACGAGCACCGGCCAGACATGCAGAAGAGTCTGCTCAGGGTTGGCTTGGCCGGTGGGGCTGGGGGGAGGAGGTGCTGGGCAAGGGGGGTGGGGCAGGGGGTAAGAGCTCCTCTATTGCCCTCTGGCTCTTCTCAGGCGGCCTCCTTTGGAAAGTGTTTCCTCGACAGATTTCCACCTGACAGCTTCGTACGCATGTGTCAGGACCTGCGTGTGCTCAATGCCATTCGGGACTACCACATCGGGATCCCCCTCACTTACAGCCAGTATCCTCAAGCGAGCTGCAAGGATATTTATAGCCAGTGGTGGCGGGGGGAAGGGGAAGGGGCTGAGGCAAGTCTTTGGCAAATAGGGCTCATACCCCAGCTGGATCCTTAACCAAGTAAAATGCAGATATAAGCAGCTCACCATCCAGGTGTTGCTGGACAGGTACAGCAAGGCCCGGGGTTCTGGGAGGAGGGCTCTAGGTGGGCAGGCATTACAGCCCCTGGTGCGTTCTTGTGGTCACTGCTCCTCACCCATTTCTTTGGCTGCTGGGAGGCCTGACTTACAGGCTGGGGCCACTCTGCCCTCTCTTTCTATCCCACTTCACCCCCGTACCCTTTATCCCCTTCCCTGCCAGGCTGGTGTTGCGGAGGCTTTACCCTCTGGCGATCCAGATCTGTGAGTACCTGCGCCTTCCTGAAGTGCAGGGCGTCAGCAGGATCCTGGCCCACTGGGCCTGCTACAAGGTGAGGACGTAGGGCGGGCTTCAAAGTTATTTAGAGGATTCCAGGCCCCGGTGAGATGTGGGAAATAACGAAGTGTAGAGCTGAAGGGGGAGGTCTTGATCCAGGGCCAGTGGGAGTTAGGGGGGTGAAGGGTGAGATCCAGGTGTGTGTGACAACCCCCTCTATCTGCAGGTGCAACAGAAGGATGTGTCCGACGAGGATGTTGCTCGGGCCATTAACCAGAAGCTGGGGGACACGCCAGGTGTCTCTTACTCTGACATTGCTGCGCGGGCCTATGGCTGTGGCCGCACAGAGCTGGCCATCAAGGTGTGGGCGCCCAGCCCTCCCCAGATGCTCTGACATCGGTATTAGAGGCCCCGAGGCCAGCTCCTTCTCTCTGTGCCTTTCTCCCCACCCCACAGCTGCTGGAGTATGAGCCACGCTCTGGGGAGCAGGTACCCCTTCTCCTAAAGATGAAGAGAAGCAAACTGGCACTGAGCAAGGCCATCGAGAGTGGGGACACTGATCTGGGTAAGCAGTGTTTGAGGGAGGGCAAGGCTGGGGCCTCAGGGCTAAGCTCGGGGCAAGGCCGGAGTCCCCATGCCACCTTATCGTTCCTTAGTGTTCACGGTGTTACTGCACCTGAAGAATGAGCTAAACCGGGGAGATTTTTTCATGACTCTTCGGAACCAGCCCATGGCCCTGAGTTTGTACCGACAGGTGTGTGCCCTGGGCAGGGGTAGGGCTGGAGCCTCCCGAGCCCCTGAGTTGGCCTTGCTGACTGCCTGCCTGTCCATGGCCCCAGTTCTGTAAACATCAAGAGCTAGAGACACTGAAGGACCTTTATAACCAGGATGACAACCACCAGGAGCTGGGCAGCTTCCACGTCCGAGCCAGCTATGCTGCAGAGGAGGTCTGAGGTCCACGGCGGGGGGGCGGGGGGGGCGGGGCGCGAGGGCCGGGCTGCTGGTCGGGCTCCTTCTCCGGGCATTTGGGCCTCCTATTCGCTGCACACCCTGTCTGGTCCTCACTGTGGTGGGAGAGTCGGAGAGGATATGAGGCCAGGATGGTGGTCAGTCCCAGAGGAGCTAGCCTACCCACTAGGGACACTTGGGTGGTGCACCCAGCGGGTAAGGCTGGCCCTGGCAACCCTGGGCACAGGGACCAGGGAGAGAAGTGTAGCCCTAATGGGGAAGGCTGATTTCCTTGGTGCCATGAGCTCAGGCTTCCCTGATTGCCCCTGTAGCGTATCGAGGGGCGAGTCGCAGCTCTGCAGACGGCAGCTGATGCCTTCTACAAGGCCAAGAATGAGTTCGCAGCCAAGGTTTGCCTTACGCTTTTCTGAGAACCTCCTCTGCTCTCGGTCTTGCCTCCTTGTCCCTGTTGGCCCCATCCCGCCCCATCTGGCCTCATCTCTGTCCCAGGCCACGGAGGATCAAATGCGGCTCCTGCGGCTGCAGCGGCGCCTGGAAGACGAGCTGGGGGGCCGTTTCGTGGACCTGTCTCTGCACGACACGGTTACCACCCTCGTCCTCGGTGGCCACAGCAAGCGTGCAGAGCAGCTGGCACGTGACTTCCGCATTCCGGACAAGAGGTAGGTGAGGCCCGGGCTGCAGGTAGGTCCTGGGACTGCCTGCCCGTCCCGCAACACCTGCGAGCCCAGCTTCCCTGCAGGCTCTGGTGGCTGAAGCTGACTGCCCTGGCAGATCTGGAAGACTGGGAGGAGCTAGAGAAGTTTTCTAAGAGCAAGAAATCGCCCATTGGCTACCTGGTGAGGCTGGGGCCCTGTGTCTGCCTCATACCCAGAGGGAGTAGTCCTGGGGGGGACCAGGCCCAGAGACAGGCAGATGGCCCATTCCTGCTTCTGTTCAGCCCTCCCACATAGTTAACGGGTGCTTCCCCTCTCCGCACACTCGTGGGCCAGGTCTGTGGGCGAGTGGGTCCGAGTTAGCCCACAGGTGTTGACCAGAGAGGGAATGAACTGCCTTCCCCAAGGAGGCCCCCAGTGGGCACTGTGTGCCTAAGGGAAAGTTTTGTGTGGGGGGGGGGGCGGGCACTGGGAGGGCATGTCCGGGAGGCAGTGGAGGAGACCGAGGGGGTTTGTTTTCTGTGGCACGTGGTTCAGTGGTGTGGCAGGTAGGTGGGATAAGGGCAGCCGTGAGAGAAAACAGAGGTCCTGAGAAGGCAAAGGACTCCTATTGTACGAGGGTAGCCACGGACGGTGGAGTGGCCACAGGGACATACACCAGTCTCAAGGCTCTAACAGATCTGTGGTGTAGGTGATTCCTGCCCTGAGACTGCTGAGATCACAACTGTTGTATGTGTGGCAGGGCAGGGGTGGGATGGGATTATGTACACTGAAGAGTGTATGAAATACACAGGGTCCATGCGTCCAGTGGGCTTTTGCTCACAAGAGAGGACGGCAAGGCTCTGCCTTATCTTCTCCTTCTCCCCACCTTCTCCTAAGCCCTTTGTTGAGATCTGCATGAAGCAACACAACAAATATGAGGCCAAGAAGTATGCCTCCCGCGTGGGTCCTGAGCAGAAGGTCAAGGCCTTGCTTCTCGTTGGGTGCGTCAGCTGAGAGCCCTGTGGGTGCTGGGTGGCTGAGCCAGGGGGCTGATGAGGGGCACGGTTTGTGCCCTTGGGCAGCTCGACACCATCTCCCCTCCTGCTCAAACTACAGGGATGTGGCTCAGGCCGCAGACGTGGCCATTGAGCACCGGAATGAAGCAGAGCTGACCCTCGTATTGTCCCACTGCACTGGAGCCACAGATGCGGCCACGGCCGACAAGATTCAGCGGACTAGGGCACAAGCCCAGAAGAAGTGAGGGGCTCACCCTGCATGTCTCCCTGAGCTCTAGGCTTGGCAGAATCGTCACTGCTTATCCAGGCTTCTTCAGAGCTGAGCTAAGCTGAGCTGGGGTGGGGTGGGAGCTGGGGGTCTGATTGTAAATAAAGTTGGGACATTTTAGAGCGCTTGTCTCATGCAGTCCAGCCTAAGCGAAAGCATGCTGGAGGCAGAACCATCCAGATACCTCAGTAAAACATGATGTGTTTGATTGTGTTGGGGCTGGAGGGGGAGCTCCTCAGCGATATTTACAAGAGACCTGCCCCTCTCCACAGTTACAGAAGAAAGCCCTGTAACTAAGCTCACAGCCCCTAGGGAGATTATGGGAGGCTGTGCAAAACTCAAGCAGCAGCCCGTCAAGAGCCAATCTGAAAAGCATTATACACATACACATAAGAACCATGCTGAACACTTCACCATTGCTATTTTATTTATTCCACAAGACGACAGCCCTGTGAACAGATAACATCACCCCATTTTACAGAAGAGGAGATTGAGGACTGAGGAGGTATGGTATGAAGTGAGTATGTGGCAAAACTGGGATTTGAAACCCGTTTGTACTTTTGGGGGTCTTAGAGCTTCTTCTCAGCTCTTGTGACAGAAGATAGATGACTGAAATCGGGCCCTCTGAGCGGAGGAGCCTGAGGCAAGGCCCCCGTTCACACTACAGTAAGGGTCGGAGGACCAGTGAGTGTGTGGCCAGCGTGTTGGAGGGTTAGAGGAGGAACCTTCACAGACCACACCCACCTAATAGTGGTGAGCAACTCCCGCGTGGTCTCGGGGCTGAAGAGAAAAGGAGGGTGGAACATCTCAGTTCTGCCAAGAAAGAGCTACAAACTAGAGACCCCTGGCTCTACCTGACCCCGAACAGAGGCTCCATCCCCCGTCAGCAGCAGTGCCTTCTTGGCCCTGCAGACCCCGTCTCTGGCCTTCAGCGTACGCTCTGGTTACGTGAACTTCATGGCCCAGTGCCCCCACCCAACACTGAGGGCATTTCCTTTTCCTCTTATTGCGCCCTTAGTCTAGAAGGAGGACAAAGGAGGAAACCAAAGCCCAGAGGGAGGGCAGGCCTCCCTGGAGCTTGTGGCTTTCCCCTCTTAATGCCTCTAGAGTTGACTTGAAATGAGTGCTTGAAAAGAGAGGCTAAGGGCCTGTTAAGCTGTTTCTTTTTCTTCTTCCTCACCTGCTTTGTAACTTTGCATTCGAAACTTTGAATATCTTCCAAGGGGATATACATCACATTGTAAAACTGCCATTTATTATGCTCACCTCTTACTACATGGTCAAGAATCTGGACAGTATAAAATGGTGGTTTGTTTCTGCTCCACAATATTTGGGATATCAGCTAGAAGACTCAAAGGTGGGGGGGTGACTTGATAGCTGGGGGCAGAAATCATCTGAAGGATTGGCAACTCACAAGTCTCGCAGCTGAAGCTAGTTGTTGACTGGAACCTTAGCTGGGGCTGTCGGCCAGGACAGCTACAACCCCGCAGAGCTCACAGCATGGCGGCCAGTTTCCAAGGGCAGCATCCCAAGAGAACCAGGCAGAGCTGTACTGCCTTCCCTAATCTAGCTTTGGAAGTCGCACAGGGCCACTCAATACCTGTCACATTCTGTTGGTCAGGGCAGTCCCACCCCACTTCAAGGGGAGATCAACTCCATCTCTTGGTAGGGGAGAGGTCAGGCTCTGGAAGAGTGTGTAGAATTGGCAGTGTGGCCAGTTTTTGGAATCACAGATAGGCACAGCCCACCAGCCTTCTATCTCAGAAGACCTCCAGGGAGAGGAAGAGAGATTCCAATACTAGGCTCGTAGTTTGGGGCTCTTTTCCTCCCCAACCTTAGTTTCACAACTCCTCACTGCCCAGGCAGCTCTTTGATGCCTTTTAAAAATGTTATCTCCAGTTTTTCTAGCTGTTCTCAGTGAAAAAGGGTTGGGACTATACAACCCAATGTGCCCTCTATGGAAAGGGGGCCTGAGCACTGCTTTGAGATTGTATACAATAAAAAGTCTGTACCCCCAAAGTCATATGCCCCATATGTGTGCAAACATTAAGCACTGGACGTAGGAAGTTTTAGAAATACGTGAGAAAAAATGATGACCTACAAGTTAAGTGATTACAACTTCATAAAAAGTGTGTATGCAGGTGGAGAAGCACCAGAATTGTCCAATGGGAGAGCTGTCTGAAAATTAAAGGCAGTTTGGTGTACTTTTTTGTAAAGTTAAACCCCAATTTTCCCCGCAACATTTTATCACGAAAACTTTCAAACAGTTAAGTTGAAAGAATTTTACAGTGAACACCTGTATACCCACCACCTGGATTCTGCCATTAGCATTTTACTATACTTACTTTATCACACTCCTCTCCATCCCTCTATCCATCTTCCTTAACCACCTTATTTTTGATGCACTTCAAACTAAGTTGCAGTCCTCTGCACTTCCCTCTAACTACTTCAGAATTTCAGTGACTAGAGCCAAGGACAAGGGTTTTGGGCCTGGGGGCAGAAAATTTGGGAATGTTTCTTCTAGTTTAGGATATCAATAACAGCCCTGGAGTGAGAGTCAGTAAAAGGGGGCTGCAATCTGTTTTAGGTACAAAGCTCCAGCAAATGACCCTTGGAAATAGAACGGTGGCCTGGAAAGGCACTTGGCTCTCATTTACTCCAACTTTCTTACTGTCTTGATTTATTTTCATTACAGCATTTAGGAAATTTTCTTTTTACTTGTTTGTTTATTGTCTGTCTCCCCATCCAGAATGTAAATTCCTGAGAGCAGCGACCTTTTCTGTCTTGTTCCCTGCTGTGTCCAGCACATGGTTTGTACTATTTGTTGAGCGAATGATTCATTGTTCCATTTACTAGATGGACAAAGGAGGCCCAGAGAGGGGAAGTGATTTACCTAATGAAATGGGAGTCCTTTACCCTCATCCTCCAGCTCTTCAGTCCAGTCCTTTTCTCGTGAACTCTGTGACTCCTTGGGGCACCTGTGGCGTGACTCACAAATGCCTACCTGTAGGTATATGCTCCAGGGAGCTGAACCTAAAACAGGAATGGGAGCAGGGCGTTAGCCTCTCATGTGGGTGGGCCTGAGTACAGGAAGCCCGCCTCCCCTCCCTCTCTGGGTCTTCCTCTCTTATCCTGTCCTCTTCAAAGACAGCCCTTTTGCCCTGTGGTGATGGGGCAAAAGTGTGGAAACCCTGGGCATCTGGTGGGGTGGGGTGGAGAGTCTGGGCAGCTCTCTACACATGAGCAGACGGGGATGGGACTCTGTTCTCTCCCACTGGAAACTGGTTACCGAGCTGAACTCTCCTTCTCAGAGGCTCCAGGATGGGGTACCCAAGACCCTGCTTCTCCTAGGTCTGAGGTTCTCTCACCTCTATACACACACCACAAATGCTCTGACCACAGTGCCTCTGTCTCATGAAGGGAAGGAACTGCATTTCCTGAGAATGGGTTACTTGCCAAGCTGTACATGCTTCTAATTCTCAGTCCAGAGACTGGGAGGTTCCAGGAAGAGTAGCAGAGGGAGATTTAGGTCACCCAGCCAATGGCTTGAACCCCAGGGCTCTCTGACTCCCACACCCAACCTGCAGTGTTCTCCCAAGTGTGGCCACATCATGTGTGCATGTGCACACGGGGTGTGTGTGTGTGTGTGTGCGCCTTTCAGATGATCTTGAGAATGAACACTTTTTATATTATTTCTTAAGTAAACTCTACCCCCAGCATGGGGCTCAGACTCACCCCCCCTGAGATCAGGTGTCCTACGCTCTACCCACTGAGCCAGCCAGGTGCCCCAACACTTTTTATCTTAATAGTTATTTTCACATGTTAGAGCATGTAAGTAGCATGTCAAACCTTTTTATGGTATTGCAAGTAAAACTATAAAGAAAGAAATCAACCAAAAGAAGCATACTAAGAGATAATAGGGCAGATGTAAATAAAACTAGCTGGTGGAGTTTGGTCTTAAGGTGCCACTGCTACCCTAGGTACCCAGGTACCTCCTGCACATAGTCATTTTTCTTCAGGGTCCCTAAACGCTTTGAGTTCAGGCTTTTCCGTTTTCCTTTTGGTGTGCAGACAGATTGAGTTGGAACTATCTGGGAAACGTGTGGAAGAACCTGCCCTCACTGGCTGCCCTTGGGGTCTAACAAGAGACTGGGCATGTGGCCTCTGGGCTAGGGTGTTTATCCGGCAGAGGCCCCTGGGATTTGACCCCTCTGGCGCTGCTGAGAGCAAGAGACACAACTCCAGCTAGAGAAGGAACTTCCCTGCCTGGGAGGGGCCAGCCTGAGAGAGGCCCACCGCTGCCTGTATTTCCAGGCCTTGGCTCAGGTCAGCACACACACATTTATTCCACAAATGAGAAGGGAGAGTGCATTGAGTCCTAAATGGCGCCCCCACCGCAGGCGGTGGTGGAGACTGAAGGTGATAGGGGCACCAACCCGGAGGAAATAGTTGCCGATGTGGTCCTTCTGCACGGCACCCCTTGTCATGAAGAAGAGTTGCCGCCGGCCACTGACTCTTCGCCTGGGGCGCGCCACCCTCCGCAGGCGGCGCAGACAAGGCGTCCGGGATTGAGGCTCCCCTAGCAGGCTCTGCTTGCACACTGCTGTGCAATCTGTCTCCAGTCTGCACGCCCAACCACCCGCCCTGAGCGTCCGGGGGACCGCGTGTGGGGGCCACAACCAGGAGAGTGTGTCACCCGCCACCCACCATGACCGTGTAACCGGCCTTCAGCCACGGACACCCACGGCCGGTATCCTGCGAACCTGCAGCTGCCGGACAGACGTACGGATAGCTTTCGGGCTCCACACGAGGGGCAGGGAGCCCTGGGGAAGAGGTCCGCGCCCAACCCCGACCCCGGCGCCAGGGACCGGACGCATCTCCAGTCCTTTCCGCGTTTTGAACCTCCCCTCCCCCCTATCCTATCGCAAACAACACCCCCACCGCAGAGCACCATGTGTCGTATTTCTACTCGGCTCGGTGGGAAGCCAGGCCTCGGTACGCGCATCTAGAAAGCGGGAGAGATTTCCCTGGGGCTTGGGTGGGGATGGCGTGAGCTGACTTGACTTAAGACGATACCTACGGTGCCAGGTCCGTTCTAGGGGAGGTCCGTTCTAGGGGCTTCGCAGGTTCCTCTTCCCAAGAGAGCCTACGTACGTCCTTTGAATACCTTGCAGCAATCGGGGGGGGGGGG